>NC_090371.1:95398629-95707452 GCF_036365525.1 Heterodontus francisci
ATTGTATCTTAATTGGAAAAGGATGATTCAGGGAGTTGTTGTAGTCAGAGGATAAAGCTGCTGTGAGAGCTGAGTCAGGGTGCATATACAAGAATACCACAGAAGGAAAAGTGATTGGTTGTCTGAGGAAATAGCTGGAGACATGTGTAAGGCAACAAATCAGGTACTGAAAAGATGAGCTTTGGAGATGAGAGATAGGAATAAGAAGGTTTTAAATTGCTTTTGGTGTAGTTTTCTCCTGGTCTTGTCAAAGTAAGTCTTGATCTGGGCAAAGATCTGGCAAATGGAGTATCATGTGGGAAAATGTGATATTGTCCATTTTGGCAGGAAGAATAAAAAGGAAGCATATTATTTAAATGGAGAGAGATTGCAGAGCTCTGAGATGCAGAGGGATTTGTGTGTCCTAATGCATGAATTGCAAAAAGTTAGTATGCAGGTACAGCAAGTAGTTAGGAAAGCTAATAGAATGTTATGATTTATTGTAAGGGGAACTGAATACAAAAGTAGGCAGGATATGCTTTACCAATGCAGGGTACTGGTGAGACCACATTGGGAGTACTGTGTACAGTACTGGTCTCCTTATTTAAGGAAGAATGTAAATGTATTGGAAGCAGTTCAGAGAAGGTTTACTAGACTAATACCTGGAATGGGTGGGTTGTCTTATGAGAAAAGGTTGGGCAGGCTAGGCTTGTATCTGCTGGAGTTTGGAAGAGTAAGAGGTGACTTGATGGAAACATAAAATCCTGAGGGTCTTGGCAGGGTGGATGTAGAAAGGATGTTTCCTCTTGTGGGAGAATCTAGAACTAGGGGTCACTGTTTAAAAATGAGGGGTTGCCTATTTAAGACAGAGATGAGGAGAAATTTTTTCCTCTCAGAGGGTCGTGAGTCTTTGGAAATCTCTTCCTCAAAAGGCGGTAGAAGCAGAGTCTTTGAACATTAAGGCAGAGGTAGATAGATTCTTGATAAGCAAGGGGTTGAAAGGTTATTGGGGGGGGGGGGAGGAGGGATAGGTGGGAATGTGGAGTTGAAGTTACAATCATATCAGCCATGATCTTATTAAATGGTGTAGCAGGCTAGAGGGGCTGAGTGACCTTCTCCTGCTCCTAAGTTTGTATGTAGCATGACTGAGGGTATAATGAATGGTGTGGGTACACCCACAGTGCTGTTAGGGAGGGAGTTCCAGGATTTTGATCCAGCAACAGTGAAGGAATGGTGATGTAGTTTCAAGTCAGGATACTATGTGACTTGGAGGTGAACAAAGAATCCCTAAACCTGGATCAACAGAACTTCCTACTTGAATGCTGTTTATACTTGAGCAGTGGTGGGTGTTAAATAAGCTCTCTATCCTCCAGCTCAACTGTCCGAGAATAAGAATTACATTTAAATTACAACATGGAAGCAGGCCATTTGGCTCAACCAGTCTGTTTAGTGTTTATCCTCCATACGAGCAGAATCCTAATCCCATATGTCTGCTTTGTTCCCATATGTTTTTAAGTTGAAAAGTGATGTAGTCCTTTTGGTTTATGATGGAGGAAAAAAAACTATATAAAAGTAAAAACATAGCATATACAAAAATAATACAATGATTGTTTGCTTGAATCTTGCAATATCCTGACTATTATCACATTTTACCACGGATCTACTTTGAGCTGTCAGAGGCTGAGTGTTGTCGTATCACGCAAACAAGTTTTATATTCAGATTATCTGCCAAAACGAATATTACATTTATTTTTAGAGCATAAAATGTTGAAATACAACTCTCCCATAACATAAGCAATTGACTTTCAATCAGTTTTTACAAGTACTATACAGAACAACACTACCACATGGACTGCAGTGGTTCAAGAAGGCAGTTCACTACTACCTTCTCCAGGGCAATTGGGGATGGGCAATAAATGCTGGCTTTGCCAGCGATGCTTGTATGCCATGAATAAACAATGAAGAAGAAATACTCACCACATTGTGTTGCATTACAATTGTTAGCAAATGGAGCAATACATCAGGCTGCTCACCACAGGCTCCCAGCAGGAACTCACTACAAAGAAACTGACTCACCTCACACAATTCTTGTATCTTACTGTGATTCACAGCACATACATTTCAAATAAGTCAGCACAATTGATTTTCTTTATTTTAGAATGTTGAAAGCCAGTCACTTTATAGCAACGCATGATTTCTGGTGTGATGTGATACCTTCACAACTTTCGGAACATATTGCATCACACTGGGACACATGGAACTTTTTTGTAAAAGATAAAGGCAGAAGCAGAAATGGGCAACATAGTGCTTCCGATCATAGAGAAAGGATAAAATGATTTGTGCCAATCAGAACAGCTTGTTAAATAGGGGTTTTCTTCAGTTTTTTCTGTCTCTCTCTTGCTTGAATACCACATTAATTCTATGACCATTTGTAGGGATGGGGTAATGGACAATATTTTTAGATTAAAAATAAAACAGAAAACGCTGGAAATACTCAACAGGCCAGGCTGTTGGCCGACAGCTCCTTATGGATGCCCAGTTTTCAGCTGCTACATCTGTTCTGAATCTATCCCATTCACACAGTGGTAGTGCCACACAACTCAATGGATGGTATCCTCAGTGTGAAGATGTGACATTGTCTCTGTGCGATGGTCACTTCTGCCAATACCTGTCAGATGCATGCTGCAGGTAGATTGGTGAGGATGAGCTCAAGTAGGTTTTTCCCTCATGTTTGTTCTCTCACATCTGTTGTCGGGCAAGTCTGGTAGCTATGTCATTTAGGACTTGGCCATCTTGGTCCCTAGTATTGGTACTGAGCCACTCTTGCTGATGGAGATTGAAGTCCTCCACCCAGTGTACATTCTATGCCTTTTGCTACCCTCAGTGCTTCTTCAAAGTGATGTTCAACACGGAGGAGCACTGACTCATCAGATGAGGGATGGCAGTAGGTGGTAATCAGCAGGAGGTTTCCTAGCCCATGTCTGACCTGATGCCATGAGACTTCATGTGGTCTGGAATCAATGTTGAGGCCACTCCCTCCTGACTGCATACCACTGTATCACCACCTCTGGATGGTAATGGAGGAGTCAGGGACGTTGGCTGAAAGGTATGATTTAGTGAGTATGACAATTTCAGGCTCTTTACTAGTCTGTAGGACAGCTCTCCCAATTTTGGCACAAGTCCCCAGCTCTTAGTGAGGAGGACTTTGCAGGGCCAACTGGCTAACTGTATCTTTGTTCTGTCTGGTGCCTAGATCAATGCCAGGTGGTCTGTCTAGTTTTATCCATACTAGACTTTTTCATAGCAGTTAAATACTGAGCGACTTGCTAGGCCATTTCAGAGGGCGGTTAAACACACTGCCGTGGATCTGCAGTCACATATAGGCCATACCAGGGAAAGACAGCAGATTTAAAGGACATTAGTGAACCAGATGAGTTTTTATGACAATCTGGTAGTTTCATGGTCACCAGCACTGAGGCTAGCTTTTTATTCTGGATTTTATTTAATTAACTGAATTTAAATTCCCCAGCTGCTGTGATGAGGTTTGAACACATCTCTGGTTCATTAGTCCAAGTTTCTGGATTAGTAATCCAGTACCATAACCACCATGCTACCATACCAACTCCTAGGTACCGTTTTAACCCAGGATTCTGACCTTAATGTTGCGCGCACATGTCTCTCGGACTTCCTGGAAATTACCAGGTAAAACAAGGCGAGAGGAAAGTGGGAATTGACAGGGCTGAGCAATAGACAGGCAAGAAAGGCTTTAAATACTGAGGTGTGACACATGTTTCCTTGCCTCATGTTGGTGAAAGATATTTGCTCACAGGATTTGTTCTGAGAGAGTGTGCTTTCACTGCTTTGGAGATGATTTCCAATACTTTGGAAGTCAATTCTGCTACCTTAAAGTTTTTGCCTTTGATCTGCAAGTCCCAGCTGTCAGCCTTCACAGTAGTTTGGGAGTGGCTTTTGCAGCTCTATCATGTCTCATGGTCCTGTAGTTGTCTTTCTCCGGGGAATATGTGGTGTGTCTTTAAGGCTGGAAAAGGAGCCGTACTGCTTTAAGAACCAGCAAGCCTCAGAAGTTGGAGAAAATGCATTTTGATTGCCATTGGATACAACCATATGGATAGGGAACCAACCAGCTTCTGAGAATGCATCCTGGTTACCTGACAACAGCCATTCAGGGACCCAGGACCGGATATACAATGTTACAATTCACTTTTGAACTGGCTTTTTAGTTGAAGACAGTCTGTTCTAACAGAGAACACAGACAGAAAGCTGGTGTTAGCACCTGAAAGAAGAGCTTTCAACCATTTAAAAGTGAAGGAAGAAAATTTAGTCTGTTTATTATTATCTATCAAAATTCTAAAAAAGTGAAGCTAAAACAGAAATCACTGATAATTTAAACTGAAGGAAGGAAAGCATCACTTACTGCTAGAATTAGACTATGGACTATTCTACTGTGGAAGAACCATTTTTCCTCATCGGACGGCTGTGAGGACTTCAAGCAACATTGGACTGTAAATTTGCAAGGACTCTAATTTTTTCCATTTTAAATATTGTTTATATCTACATAGTGTAAGAAGTGTAAGTTTGCAAGGACTGTAATTTTTTCCATTTTAAATATTGTTTATATCTACATAGTGTAAGAAGTGTAAATTTGCAAGGACTGTAATTTTTTCTATTTTAAATATTGTTTATATCTACATAGTGTAAGAAGTTTATATCTACATAGTGTAGTGAAGAAGGTATTTTCCTCCACACAAGATCAGGGGGCAGGTTGTTCAACCTTGCCCGTCTAAGAGAGAAGTCCAAAGTACGGAAAGTCCTCATCAGGGAACTCCTCTTTGCTGACGATGCTGCTTTAACATCTCACACTGAAGAGTGTGTGCAGAGTCTCATCAACAGGTTTGTGGCTGCCTGCAATGAATTTGGCCTAACCATCAGCCTCAAGAAAACGAACATCATGGGGCAGGACGTCAGAAATGCTCCATCCATCAATATTGGCGACTACGCTCTGGAAGTGGTTCAAGAGTTCACCTATCTCGGCTCAACTATCACCAGTAACCTGTCTCCAGATGCAGAAATCAACAAGCGCATGGGAAAGGCTTCCACTGCTATGTCCAGACTGGTCAAGAGGGTGTGGGAAAATGGCGCATTGACACGGAACACAAAAGTCCGAGTGTATCAAGCCTGTGTCCTCAGTACCTTGCTCTATGGCAGCGAGGCCTGGACAACGTATGTCAGCCAAGAGCGACATCTCAATTCATTTCATCTTCGCTGCCTCCGGAGAATACTTGGCATCAGGTGGCAGGACCGTATCTCTAACACAGAAGTCCTCGAGGTGGGTAACATCCCCAGCTTATACACACTACTGAGTCAGCGGCACTTGAGATGGCTTGGCCATGTGAGCCGCATGGAAGATGGTAGGATCCCCAAAGACACATTGTACAGCGAGCTCGCCACTGGTATCAGACCCACCGGCCGTCCATGTCTCCGCTTTAAAGACGTTTGCAAACGCGACATGAAGTCCTGTGACATTGATCACAAGTCGTGGGAGTCAGTTGCCAGCGATCGCCAGAGCTGGCGGGCAGCCATAAAGGCGGGGCTAAAGTGTGGCGAGTCGAAGAGACTTAGTAGTTGGCAGGAAAAAAGACAGAGGCGCAAGGGGAGAGCCAACTGTGTAACAGCCCCGACAAACAAATTTTTCTGCAGCACCTGTCACTCTAGAATTGGCCTTTATAGCCACTCCAGGCGCTGCTCCACACACCACTGACCACCTTCAGGCGCTTACCCATTGTCTCTCGAGCTAAGGAGGCCAAAGAAGTGTTTAAGAATTTAGTTTTTTTTAATTAAACAGTTAATTTGTTGATTTAAAGACACCTGGTTTGTATAGCCTTATTCGGGGGTTAATAGATGGTACAATTTGGCTGGGTCTTTCTTTAATTTGGAAAGTTTTAAATGATATATTAGGCGATCTGTGGAGGGACAGGATTGAATTAACAGTGCGTTTCTCCTATTACAATCAATCATATATTTTGATTGGGGGCTTTGACTGGAGCGGTCGGTCGTAACATATGGACCTCTGAGGAGGACCGAGATGGCCCAACCAGCTTCAGCTGCTTCATCAATGGCCTTCTTTCCATCATATGGTGTGATTTTCGCTGATGATTGCACAGTTCCAATCGCAATTCCTCAGATACCAAAGCAGTCTGTGTCTGCATGCAGCAAGACCTGAACAACTTTCAGGCTTGAGCGGAGAAGTGGCAAGTAACATTCTTGCTGACAAGTGCCAGGCAAAGACCGTTGTTATGGACAGGTAGGAAATGATAGCGGTGGTTTCACTTTACAGCTCTCAACTGACCGCAGACAGTGTTATTGGAATTGTTTTTTAAACCTTGAATGTTTTAATGGCCAATAAACAGAGAAATTACAAGTTTTCTTGTAGGTTTAAAGAAAGATAAATGTTTGTGAAACAAAACCCGAAAATGTGCCACCTCACCCACACACACATGTGCACACATGCACATGCTAAGATAGAGATTAAAAGATAGCATGCATTTATGTCTGGTGTTTTTAAAAAGAATTCATTGTGAGATCTTGTTTCCCAGGAGGAAAATTTAAATGAGGCAGCCCTGTTCTTCCTTTTTTTCTGGTTCCCTGGAGTCAAGCTCTGGAGAGTTTCAGGTGGACGGATGCTTTGCTGCAGATTTCTTTGGTTAAATCTTAGTTACCATCTGATGGCAAAAATCCTGTTTCAATCTCTCAGATGGGGAGTTTTCAAAGGTCACCTTTTGAGTCTTTACCTCTAGGTAGTTTTTAAAGTTGGTATTCGGCAGGGTCTTCTTCTTGGCTGGAATTGATCTCTCTCATCCTCCTGGCTGCTAGCTTTCGGTCTCTGCACAGAAAAGTTTTTTTTTAAAGTTATCAAGTTTGGTTTCTGTCAGGTGACTAAAGTTGCTCTCCCCTGGTGTTTTCATATAATGTCTCTGAATATGTGGCCATTTTTAGACAATGGAGTTTGAATGTTGCTCATCTTGATAAAGTGGTGTTTGGTCACACCTATTATCCTGAGTTTGGGGTTTGGGTCTGGAGATTCAGAGGTCATTGCAAGTCCAGCTGATTGAAAAAGGTAGCCATTAACATTGAATGGGGCCATTAGCATTTCTAGTGCTTTCTTCAGGGTTGATCAGCTTCAGTCTCCAGTAGTCACTATATATATTCGCAGTACAGGAGAGGTCACCTGACCTCTTACTCCATTTTGTCCTGTAGCAAAAGTGTGTCCATTCTGGGAGGTTAACTCATCAGTTCATTTTTATAGTTTATAATTGCTCCTTGTGTGAGTGTGACATCATCTCCAACAAGAGAGAATCTAACCATCTCCCCCTGACATTCAATGGTATTATCATCACTGAATCCCCCACTATCAACAACCTGGGGGGTTACCATTGACCAGAAACTTAACTGGACCAGCCACATAAATACTGTGGCTACAAGAGCGGGTCACAGGCTGTGAATTCTGTGCTGAGTGACTTACCACCTGACTCACCAAAGCCTGTCCACCATCTACAAGGCATAAGTCAGGAGTGTGATGGAATACTCTCCACTTGCCTGGATGGGTGCAGCTCCAACAACACATGTTGCATGACACCATCCAGGGCAAAGCAACCCATTTGATTGGCACATTAAACTCAGTTAGGATGTCTAAGCTGAAGCAAGAGTAAGTCTCTATTAAAGCGTTGCATTCAAACCTTTATGCTTGCCCTTCAGCTTCATTTGTATTAGTCTGGAAAGAGATAATATAATATGGTGGCAGTAGTAGTGAATCGTCAGCATTGATCAACAGATGTAAATGACAATTCAATCCAGAATCCCTACCTGAAGCATTATGACCAGATCACAGCTCTCACGTCAAAAGAGCAACAGTATGAGTAAAGATTGAAGAAGAGTTTGGCGCACTCCCAGTATTGCCCCAGGCTGGCAAGACAAAAATTAATGATAGCTTCAGCCACAGAGATCAGTGCAGTGTCATGTTTTGGTGTGGATTCCTTCCAGCCGTCATCACACTCGCATGCCATTAGCCGACCCTGATGTCGGGGCCCCTGCCACCTGCAAGCTAACAACCCCAGCATAGGACGTGGCTCCTGCTCAGCTCTGCAAACATCACAGCTTGCTGCAACTTTTAAAGCAAGGTTTGCTCCTGAGGGTTAGAAAAGAGTAGAAGGCTTAGGCAGTGGCAGCCAGATTTCCAGAGATGGATTGGAAAGCTCCTGATGTTCCAGGCCAATTCAAATTGTTTAAATAGAGAATTGAACTGTGTTTCCTGGAACACGAGGTTGTGGATGCAAACAAACAGGCGATAAAAATTAGGATCACCATAGGAAATGAAGGTCTGCGCAGAATCATAACCTATAGTTTACCTGAGGCTGACCAGGAGGCTCTGTCAAAGCTATGAGCAACATTAGAAAGTCAGGTTAGGATTAAAGTTAATTTCAGAGTACACCGGCTGGAACCCATGCAGAAAGCAAACGAGAGCTTGGACGACTTTGTTAACCGAAGCAGAGAGAAAGAAAGAGAATGCGACTTTTCTGATACTGAAGTCTTGAAACGAATTATGGAGTTGTTGATTGCCTCCACTCCTGTTGAGGCGTTCCAGAAAGACTTCCTAGAAAAGCCAAAAGGACATGGTGTGGAGAATATGCTGCAGGATGGAATACGAGGCAATTATTGCAGGGAGACCATGTTTGAAAGCCTTAGATTCCAAAATGCCCAAATTGGTACGATATTCAAGGCACCCAAGCAGAACAAGGTTTGCAGAACTGCGGGCTCTCCCACCCACTGTGTAGATGCCTGGCATACACAGACACATGCAAGGCAAGCAGGCTTGGAGGGCACTGGGCCAAACTTTGCAGAAGGTCCAGCAGTAGGAATGCGGGGAGAAGCCAGAGCGGGCAGCGCTCAAACTGCAGAAGTATGCCACCCAGAGGCAAAGGAAGGCAAAGCACTTCCAGGCATTGCCAAAAGTATAGACCCATCCATGAAATGGGGGAACACCTGAACAAAATGGATGAGGTGGATCGAGGTGAAAACACCACAGGCGAACAGTTATTTCACACAATCATCTTCGGTCCATTCCATTAACCAAATGGAAGCTTTTGCAACACTCCAGATCGTCTGCCTAAATAAGGCTGGACGACATTGACTGAGAGTGAAGATTGACACTGGTGCAAGTGGCAACTCTACCTTTCTGCATCCTCAAGGACATGTATCACGAGGCATGGAAGTCTGTAGTCCAACCCTCAAGCATGAAGCTTACAGCATACAATAGCTCGACAATAAAGTGCCTAGGTTCCTTGAGTTTTTTAAAATTCATTCATGGGATGTAGGCGTCGCTGGCTAGGCTAGCATTTATTGTCCATCCCTAATGGTGAACTGCCTTCTTGAACCGCTGCAGTCCATCTGGGGTAGGTACACCCAGAGTGCTGTTAGGAAGGGAGTTCCAGGATTTTGACCCAGTGACAGTGAAGGAACGGCGATATAGTTCCAAGTCAGGATGGTGTGTGACTTGGAGGGACTTGCAGGTGGTGGTGTTCCCATGTATCTGCTGCCCTTGTCCTTCTAGGTGGTAGAGGTCACAGGTTTGGAAGGTGTTGTCTAAGGAGCCTTGGTGCATTGCTGTATTGCATCTTGTAGATGATACGCACTGCTGCCACTGTGCGTTGGTGGTGGAGGCAGTGAATGGCACGCCATCCATAAACAATCAAGCGGGCTGCTTTGTCCTGGAATGGTGTCAAGCTTCTTGAGTGAAGCAGGTGCAAAGAGTCAATCAACATGGTCTACTCAGACACTTCAGTCTGACATACTTGGGCAGCTCCAACAAGGACACAGGGAAATAGAAAGAACAAGATGACTCGCCGGGGAGTCAGTATTCTGGTCTGGCATTAGCAAGGACATTGACCAGATGATGAGATCTTATGATGCGTGTCAGGAACACCAGGCTCGTCAACAAAAAGAGCCTGTCCAAGTGCACAACATATGATCATCACCATAGATAAAGATAGTAACAGTTCTGTGCTCTATGGGCAGAGAAAACTATCTGCTAGTGACTATTGTGCAGAAGCATCGAGACACGTTGAGTCCAGCAGTGGCCAAAACAGTCAGTGCTGCCTTTGGGGAGTCAAGGGTTATGGGGGCAGACAGGAAAATGAAGTTGAGATCTAGGAGTGTGAAGAAGGGAGTTTGGTAAGTGAGTGGATTTTAAGGGTTAATCTCTCAAGACTAGTTTTTGTTTTGTTTACATCTAGCAATTAATTGAAATGTATGTTTCAGTTAAGAGGTAAGTTAGGTTTCTTGCAGTTTTAAACAAGGGTATACAAACACTCTGAGAATAGATTTAGATTTTTTAGATTTAGAGATACAGCACTGAAACAGGCCCTTCGGCCCACCGAGTCTGTGCCGACCATTAACAACCCATTTATACTAATCCTACACTAATCCCATATTCCTACCACATCCTCACCTGTCCCTATATTCCCCTACCACCTACCTATACTAGGGGCAATTTATAATGGCCAATTTACCTATCAACCTGCAAGTCTTTTGGCTGTAGCTAGTTAATTAGGTAGCTAGCTTAATCTGGTTTCTGCACTCTAGCAAGCTGACACAGCATTGTTTTCAGAGTATAAATTCAGGGACTCTCCGTGCTGTTTGTCTGCATTGAGTGCTGCTGGAGGGCACAGAGTGTGAAGAAGGGAGTTTGGTAAGTGAGGGAGTTCGGTAAGGAGGGGAACCATAAATTAAGAAAGAAAGAAATTCGAGTGCACAGTGTAAAGTGGGAGTTTGGTGCATGAGGGAGGGGCTCCTTTCTTTCCTTCTTCCACCTCTTTTCAGCCACCAGTAGCTGCCTATCCCTTCGGTACAGGGGAAGAAACTGATTGGTGAGTAACTGGTAAGTTATTTTACTTCTCATTGTAATTAAAAGTTTTCAAAGTTACTTTATGGCAGGTCAACTCGACCAAGTAGAATGAACGGTATGTGGGAAGTCATGGACGCACCATATGTCCTAGACAAACACATCTGCAGGAAGTGTCACCAGCTGCAGAAGCTTGAGCTCCAGGTTTCGGAACTCGGGCGGCGGCTGCAGTCACTGTTGTGCATCCACGAGGCAGAGGACTACGTGGATAGCACATTTAGGGAGATGGTCACACCGTAGGTTAAGAGCATGCAGGCAGAGAGGGAATGGTGACTGCCAGAGGGTCGAAGAGAACCAGGCAGGCAGTGCAGGAGTCCCCTGAGTCTATCTTGCTTGCTAATCGGTTTTCCATTTTGGATACTGGTGAGAGCGATGGTTCCTCGGGGTGGGGGAGGGTGCAGCCACAGCAAAGTCTGTGGCACCATGGGTGGCTCAGCTGCACAGAAGGGGAGGAGCAATAGTGACAGGGGATTCGATAGTCAGGGGATCAGACAGGCGTTACTGCGGCAGTGAACATGACACCAGGATGGTGTGTTGCCTCCCTGGTGCCAGGGTCAAGGATGTCATGGAGCGGCTGCAGGACATTCTTTTGGCGGGAGGGTGAATAGCCAGAAGCCGTGGTCCACATTGGTACCAATGACATAGGTAGGAAGAGGGATGAGGTCCTGGAAGCAGATTTTAGGGAGATGGAAGGAAATTAAAAAACAGGACCTCCAAAGCAGTAATCTCCGGATTACTCCCAGTGCCACGTGCCAGTGAGCATAGGAATTGGAGGATTGATTGATTGAACATGTGGCTGGAGAATTGGTGAAGGAGGGAGGGCATCAGATTTCTGAGGCATTGGGACTGGTTCTGGGGCAGGTGGGACCTGTACAAGATGAACGGTCGACACCTGAACAGGACCGGAACTAACAACCTCGCAGGGAAATTTGCTAGTGCTGTTGGGGAGGGTTTAAACTAGCTTGTTAGGATGGGAACCTGAGGGGTAGCTCAAACTGGAAGGGAATAAAGTTGGTAACAGGAGGTAGAAAAGTAGTAAATGACATTAGAATGCAGGCTAAACAAATGCAAGCATCAACGAGGCTTAGAATGCAGAATGTCAAGAAGACAAGGTTAAGAGTACTCTACCTGAATGCATGCAGCATTCACAACAAGGTAGATGATTTAAAGGCACAAATAGAGGTAAATGGGTATGATCCAATTGCCATAACATAAACGTGGCTACAGGGTGACCAACGCTAGCAACTGAATATTGAAGGACAAGCAAAAAGGAAAAGGAGGTGGTGTTGCACTGATAATAAGGGATATGATCAGTCCATTAGTAAGAGAGGATCTCAGATTGGAAGGAGAAAATGTGGAATCTGTTTGGGTGGAGCTAAGAAACAGCAAGGGGCAGCAAACATTGGTAGGCGTTGTTTATAGGCCACCAAACAGTAGTGGTAGTGTGGAGCATGGTATTAATCAGGAGATTGGAGAAGCATGTAGCATGGGTAATACAGTAATTATGGTTGACTTCAATCTGCATATTGACTGGGTAAACCTAATGAGCACTAATACTGTGTAGGACGAGTTTCTGTGTGTTAGGGATGGTTTTCTAGAGCAGTATATTGAGGAACCAACTAGAGAACAGGCTATTTTAGATCTAGTATTATGTAATGAGAAAGGGCTAATTAATAATCTTGTTGTGAAAGGACCTTTAGGGAGAAGTGACAATAATATGATAAAATTTTACATTATGTTTGAAAATGAGGTAGTTCAATCTGAAGCCAGGGTGTTAAATTTGAACAAGGAAATTATGAAGGTATGAAGGGCAAATTGGCTGAGGTGGATTGGGAAAATACATTAAAAGGTATGACAGTACATAGGTAATGGACAGATCTTTAGAGAAATATTACATAGTTTACAGCAACTATACATTCCTTCAAGGCACAACAACCCCAAAAGTAAAGGCAGTCAATTGTGGATAACAAAGGAAGTTAAGGATTGTATAAGATTTTTAAAAAGGCCGATAAAATTGCCAGAAATAGTAGTAAACTTGAGGATTGGGAAGATTTTAGAATACAGCAAAGGAGGATGAAGAAACTGATAAAGAAAGGCAGAATAGAATATGAATGTGAGCTGGCAACAAATATAAAAAGGACTGTAAAAGTTTCTATAGGTACGTAAAAAGGAAATGTTTGGCTAAGACAAATGTGAATCCATTACAGGATGAGCCAGGAGAATTTATAATGGGGAATAGAGGAATGGCAGAGAAGCTAAATGATTCACTGAGGAAGATGCAAGAAATCTCCCAGAATTAGAGATCCAAGGGATGAGGGAGAATGAGGAATTGAAGGAAATTGGTATTAGTAAGAAGGTTGTATTGGAGAAATTAATGGGGCTGAAGGGTGATAAGTCTCCAGGACCTGATATTCTACATCCCAGAGTGTTGAAAGAGGTAGCGATAGAGATAGTGGATGCATTGGTGATCATCTTACAAATTCCTATAGATTCTGGATCAGTTCCTGCAGATTGGAAGGTAGCAAATGTCACCCCACTATTTAAGAAGGGAGGGAGAGAGAAAACAGACCTGTTAGCCTTACATCAGTCATTGGGAAAATGCTAGAATCTATTCTAAAGGGACACTTGGATAATAATGATCTGATTGGGCATAATCAACATGGATTTATGAATGGGAAATCATGTTTGACGAATCTGTAGGAGTTTTTTGAGGATGTTACTAACACAATTGATAAAAGGGAGTCGTTGGACGTGGTATACATGGATTTTCAGAAGATTTTGATAAAGTCCCCCACAGGAGGTTGGTTAGCAAAATTAAAGTACATAGGATAGGAGGTAATCTACTGGCATGGATTAAGGATTGGTTAAACAGTAGGAAGGAACTTAAGCAAGGAGTCAGGAGGGCTAAAAGGGGTCATGAAAAGTCAATGGCAAACAGGATTAAGGAGCATTCCAAGGCTTTATATACATATATAAAGAGCAAGAGGGTAACCAGGGAAAGGATTGGCCCACTCAAGGACAGAGGAGGGAATCTATGTGTGGAGCCAGAGGAAATGGGCGAGGTACGAAATGAGTACTTTGCATCAGTATTCACCAAAGAGAAGGACTTGGTAGATGATGAGTCTAGGGAAGGGATTGTAGATAGTCTCGGTCATGTCGTTATCAAAAAGGAGGTGGTGTTGGGTGTCTTGCAAAGCATTAAGGTAGATAAGTCCCTAGGGCCTGATGGGATCTACCCCAGAATACTGAGGGAGGCAAGGGAAGAAATTGCTGGGGCCTTGACAGAAATCTTTGCATCCTCATTGGCTACAGGTGAGGTCCCAGAGGACTGGAGAATAGCCAATGTTGTTCCTTTGTTTAAGAAGGGTAGCAAGGATAATCCAGGAAATTATAGGCTGGTGAGCCTTACGGCAATGGTAGGGAAATTATTAGAGAGGATTCTTTGGGAAAGGATTTACTCCCATTTGGAAACAAATGAACCTATTAGCGAGAGGCAGCATGGTTTTGTGAAGGGGAGGTCGTGTCTCACTAACTTGATTGAGTTTTTTGAGGAAGTGACGAAGATGATTGATGAAGGAAGGGCAGTGGATGTTGTCTATATGGACTTCAGTAAAGCCTTTGACAAGGTCCCTCATGGCAGACTGGTACAAAAGATGAAGTCACACGGGATCAGAGGTGAGCTGGCAAGATGGATACAGAACTGGCTCGGTCATAGAAGACAGAGGGTAGCAGTGGATGGGTGCTTTTCCGAATGGAGGGATGTGACTAGTGGTGTTCCGCAGGGATCAGTGCTGGGACCTTTGCTGTTTGTAGCATATATAAATGATTTGGGGGAAAATGTAGCTGGTCTGATTAGTAAGTTTGCGGACGACACAAAGGTTGGTGGAGTTGCGGATAGTGATGAGGATTGTCAGAGGATACAGCAGGATATAGATGGGTTGGAGACTTGGGCAGAGAAATGGCAGATGGAGTTTAATCTGGACAATTTTTTTCTTTAGAGATACAGCACTGAAACAGGCCCTTCGGCCCACCAAGTCTGTGCTGACCAACAACCACCCATTTATACTAACCCTACAGTAATCTCATATTCCCTACCACCTACCTACACTGGGGGCAATTTACAATGGCCAATTTACCTATCAACCTGCAAGTCTTTGGCTGTGGGAGGAAACTGGAGCACTCGGCGAAAACCCACGCGGTCACAGGGAGAATTTGCAAACTCCACACAGGCAGTACCCAGAATCGAACCCGGGTCCCTGGACCTGTGAGGCTGTGGTGCTAACCACTGCGTCACTGTGCCGCCCAAATGTGAGGTAATGCATTTTGGAAGATCTAATACAGTGGGAAGTATACAGTAAATGGCAGAACCCTTAGGAGTATTGACAGGCAGAGAGATCTGGGCGTACAGGTCCACAGGTCACTGAAAGTGGCAACGCAGGTGGATAAGGTAGTCAAGAAGGCATACGGCATGCTTGCCTTCATCGGTCGGAGCATAGAGTATAAAAATTGGCAAGTCATGCTGCAGCTGTATAGAACTTTAGTTAGGCCACACTTAGAATATTGCGTGCAATTCTGGTTGCCACACTACCAGAAGGACGTGGAGGCTTTGGAGGGTACAGAAGAGGTTTATCAGGATGTTGCCTGGTCTGGAGGGCATTAGCTATGAGGAGAGGCTGGATAAACTCGGATTGTTTTCACTGGAAAGACGGAGGTGGAGGGGCGACATGATAGAGGTTTACAAAGTTATGAGTGGCACGGACAGAGTGGATAGTCAGAAGCTTTTTCCAAGGGTGGAAGAATCAGTTACTAGGGGACATAGGTTTAAGGTGCGAGGGGCAAAGTTTAGAGGGGATGTGTGAGGCAAGTTCTTTACACAGAGGGTGGTGAGTGCCTGTAACTTGCTGCCGGGGGAGGTGGTGGAAGCAGGTAAGATAGCGATGTTTAAGAGGCACCTTGACAAATAGATCAGTAGGATGGGAATAGAGGGATACGGTCCCCCAAAGTGCAGAAGGTTTTAGTTTTGATAGGCATCAAAATCGGCGCAGGCGTGGAGGGCCGAATGGCCTGTTCCTGTGCTGTACTGTTCTTTGTTCTTCTTTGTTAACATGTAGAAAGCAGAGAGTAGGAATAAGCAGGCCATTCTCACGTTGGCAGGCTGTGACTAGTGGGGTACCGCAGGGATCAGTGCTTGGGCCCCAGCTGTTCACAATATATATCAATGATTTGGATGTGGGGACCAAATGTAATATTTCCAAGTTTGTGGATGACAAAATTAGGTGGGAATGTGTATTTTGAGGAAGATGCAAAGCGGCTTCAAGGGGATTTGGACAGACTTCGTGAGTGGGCAAGAACGTGGCAGATGGCATATAATGTGGAAAAGTGTAAGGTTATCCATTTTGGTAGGAAGAACAGATGTGCAGTGTATTTCTTAAATGGTAAGAGATTAGAAAGTGTAGATGTACAAATGGACCTGGGTATCCTTGTCAATAAGTCACTGAAAGCTAACGTGCAGGTGCAGCAAGCAATTAAGAAGGCTAATGGTATGTTATCCTTTATCGCAAGAGGATTCGAGTACAGGAGTAGTGAAGTCTTGCTTCAATTGTATAGAACCTTGGTTAGATGGCAGCTGGAGTACTGTGTGCAGTTTTGGTCCCCTTACCTTAGGGAGGATATTATTGTCATAGAGAGAGTGCAACGAAGGTTCACCAGACTTGTTCCCAGGATGGTGGGACTGTCCTATGAAGAGAGAATGGGGAAACTGGGCCTGTATTCTCTAGAGTTTCGAAGAACGAGAAGTGATCTCATTGAAACCTACAAAATACTTAAAGGGAAAGACAGGGTAGATGCATATAAGAGGGTTCCCATATTTGGGGAGTCTAGAACCAGGGGACACAATTTTAAAATAAGGGGGAAGCCATTTAGGACAGAGATGAGGAGAAATTTCTTTACCCAGAGGGTTGTGAATCTTTGGAATTCTGTATCCCAGAGGGCTGTGGAAGCTCAGTCATTGAGTATGTTTAAAGCAGAGATTGACAAGTTTCTAAATACAAATGACATAAGGGGATATGAGAATAGTGTGGGAAAAAGGCATTGAAGTGGATGATCAGCCATGATCGTATTGTATGGTGGGGCAGGTTCGATGGGCTGAATGGCTTACTCCTGCTCCTATGTTCCTATGTTACTCTTTTCCGTGCCCCACTAGAAGTTGTGTCCAACAACAACTCAAAATATACTGGAAAACCATTCCAGGATATGTGGGAACGATGGTCCATCAACCATGTCACATCAGCCTGATGTCCTCGTTTGAATGGGATGACTGAATTGTCAGGACATCAATTCGCTGATCAAAAAGTGTTCAGAAACCAGGCAAAATATCCAAGTTGCGTTATTGCATCTTCATGCAACGGCACTGGACTCCGGATTGCCATCACTGAGATTATGTCTGGTCGACAGGTGAGAACCACACTACCAGGTTATCAATTTACCAGTTTGCTTACCCACTGTTTTTTTCAGGTTGTTTTTCTTCAGGTTTGCACTTGCTGCTGTTCAATATTCAGTGTATTCACACCTAATCTGTACTAATGCTTTGTCTTTCAACACACCATTAACATATTGTTTGCCTTTGCTCCGTGACCTTTTGGTCAGCTATGTGGCCTGGTCCAATCTGCACCTTCTCCTTTGTTATCTCTTGCCCTACCCCCACCTCACTTGTTTATAATCTGTGACTTTTCTAATATTTGTCAGTTCCGAAGAAGGGTCACTGACCCGAAACGTTAACTCTGCTTCTCTTTCCACAGATGCTGCCAGACCTGCTGAGTGACTCCAGCATTTCTTGTTTTTGTATCAATTTACCAAGTTGTCCTTGATCACAGACAGGCTACGCCAGAAACAAGAAATGAAAGACACACATGACATGCGTGCAGGTGCAGCATTACCACCACTATATGTTGGCCAGAGGTGAGGTTCCTTCACTTGCAAGAACAGACATGGATCCCAGTAAAGGTGTCCAAGGTCTGCCAAGAAACACATTTGCATGAGGTGACAACACTAAACGGTGCGGTTCTACGAAGGACCCAATCTCACCTCAGGGGATCCTCTGCTAGCCATGCACAAGGCGACTAACCAGCATCGCCTATGTGTACCCGTGTACGTTTTGAAGACAGAGAGACAACAACCAAAACAGCGACAACTGAGGACAATCCTCCCAAATACAATCCTCAGGAGGAGGGGACAGACAGTTCGAGAACACACCCACATGTCATTGTCACAAGGTCTGGTCAAGTCAGCCGGCAACCAGTATGGTTCCAAACATAGACAATACCTTGAAGGGAAGTGTTCCAAATATCCTTGTTATAGTTGAATGTTTTATATAAATAGTGTTATAGTTGTCAAATTTCTTATATCTCATAAGGGTTGCTTATTGATGTATGTATTAATGTTATACTATACCGGGTTGTCATTTAAGGGAAGGGGGATGTTATGATAGTGTATTTGTTGGTATGTTAAATATATGTTTATGCTAATATGTATGTCAGCACCACTACCTGCAAGCTCGCCTCCAAGTCATACACCATCCCGACTTGGAAATATATCCCCGCTCCTTCACTGTTGCTGGGCCAAAATATGGGAACTACCTAACAACACTGTGGGTATACCTACACCACATGAACTAAGAGCAATTAGGGAAGGGCAATAAATTCTGGCCTTGCCAGTGATGCCCACATCCCACGAATGAATTAAAAAAAGGAACAAAAAGATCGGCAACACCAACAGCAACAGGAGCAACAGCAGCATTCTCCTCAACCACCGGCAGCTCCACAGGAAAGAGGGGATGAGCACAGAACTCTGGTTTGCAGGAGGCAATACCCCTAAACAGGGCATACAAGCAGAGGATTAGCTTCCTGGACATGACTGAGCACCAGTGGCTCAGGCAGCTCAGAATTGCCCAACAGGTGATTGCTGACGTTTACAGTCTCCTGGAAGAAGATTTCCAGCCAAGTGGGTATGCATTACCCGTGATAGTCAAGGTCACCATAGCCCTTAATTTCTTTGCCTTTCGCTCCTTCTAGGGATCTGCCAGTGAGATTTCTCAAATCTCACAATGTGCTGCCCACAAGTTCATCTCACAAATGCTCTACCATTGATGGCTATGCCTTCAGCTGCCTAGGCCCTAAGCTCTGGAATCCAATTCTTAAACCTCTCCACATCTCGCTCCTCCTTTAAGACGCTGCTTAAAGCCTCTGACCAAGCTTTTGGCCATCTGCCTTGTGACTTGGCATCAAATTTTGCTTTATAACATTCCTGTGAAACACCTCAGGACATTTTATTCTATTAAAGGTGCTATATAATACAAGTTGTTGCTGTTGTTTCCCAGAGTGGGTGCTTATCTACACTTCACTACTGATGAGGCCAGTCAGAATGAATGGGTGGTCAGATTTGCTGCACTATCTGGATTCCAACAAGTCCAGTGAGATTTTGACTGCACACATGGTAATCAGTGTGCCCCAGAACATCCTGGAGTATTTATCAATCGAAAGGGATTCCATTGCATCAATGTTCAGCTGGACTGTCACTACTGAAAGATATCTGTGCAAGATACCCCAGAAGCTGCCATGATGCATTCATCCTGCAACAGTCAAGTCTCCCTGAGATATTCACACATCAAAACAGAGTTAGCAAATGGCTCCTCTGTAAGGACATGGCTGATATCACCTTTTTAAAATTCATTTGTGGGATGTGGGCATTACTGGCTGGGTCAGCATTTATTGCCCATCCCTAATTGCCCTTGAACTGAGTGGCTTGCTAGGCCATTTAAGAGTCAACCACATTGCTGTGGGTCTGGAGTCACATATAGGCCAGACCAGGTAAGGATAGCAGATTTCCTTCCCTAAAGGAAATTAGTGAACCAGATGAGTTTTTACAACAATCGACAATGGTTTCATATCCACCATTAGACTAGCTTTTTAATTTCAGATTTTTATTAATTGCATTCAAATTTCACTATCTGTTGTGGTGGGATTCGAACTCATGTTGTTAGAGTATTAACCTGGGCTTTGGTTTATTAGTCCAGTGATATTACCACTATGCTACTACCTGCACTATGAGGAGCCTGAACACTGACATCCAGGAAAGGTACTACAGAAGCTACATGAGCTCAAGAGCTGTCATTGACCAAACATTTAGGATGCTGAAGATGTGATACAGGTGCCTGGACAGATCTGAGGGTGCCTTTCAGTAAGTACCAGCCAGTGTTTCCAGAATGGTAGTTGCCTGCTGTGCTTTGCACAACAATACACAGCAGTGAGGACTGAAACTCCAGGAGGAGGAAGGTGCTGAGCATACTGCATCTTTGGAGGAGGTGCTTGATGTGGTGAGTGCACCTGCAGCCATAATACTTAGCTTCCAGGGTTGGCTGGGATAAAGTGATTCAGGCCTGTTTCAGCTAATCTGAGCACTGCAGCCATCTGGTGTACCAATTCTGAACCCACCGTGTCCCCTCCTTCCTCGAGCTCCCAGCACAAATAAGTCCCACAAGCAACAATTCATCACTCTCACAGATTGCATGTCTTTAATTCTGGTCATTCCATTCGTCATAAGGCAGAATGCCGCTTTGCAGGTGTCAAGTAAAAATGGGGAGGACCCGATGGTAGAGCTTTGAAATAAATATTAGGCCTCATGAGGATGAAACAGAAATGTCACAATTTAACACACTGAATACCCTTGTGCAGCTACAAATCCTTTGTCTTCCTTTTACTATTACTCCTGTGTGGTGAAACCCCTGTGGCTGCAACAGAGTTAGATCTGGCTGCTCATTTCCCTGCTCTGACACTCTTGGCCAACGTCATCTGGGTTTTGAAGCCCATGAGGGCCCCACCAAAGACTTCCACACCTGCACCTATGGAGCGGCAGAAGGCAGCATTTGCGGCTCTGATTGAGGTGCCGGCGGGTGCGAGAAAGGGGACAGAATTGGAAGCACTTTGAGCAGAGTCCCCACTCCCATTTGCCCTTTATTCATGGAATCATAGAAAGTTTATGGCACAGAAAGAGGCCATTTGGCCCATCTTCCCTGTTATAGTCCACCCGTACTTGCTTGCTAATCAAGAGCTGGCGAGCAGTTTGCTGTACTTCAGTGAGGTGTTGAATGGCCAAGGCGAGGTGTTCCTCAATCCTCACTAAGGTGGCAGTCTGACTGTCCAGGCCATTGGTGAGGGTCAACATGCACTCGGTTGCCTGCTATGTCTGATGCTCCATGCAGGTGGTCACTCTTTCCATGGATGTAGACATCATAGCAAAGGCCTGAGACATCAGGCACTCATGCTAGAAACAGACTCTTCCAATCTCTCTCCAACAACTTGTAGTGCCTCTGGAAATGCTGACAGAACCTCACACATTTTCTGCTGCTCCAGAATAGTCCTCTTCACCAATGACCCTGAGGTTCAGCAGCTGCAATCAGTTGAGCAAAACTTGGAGTGTCCTGTGCCCTCCGATGGGGTCTCCGGGGAAGAGACCTATGAATGTGAGCTCTCCAAAGCTGTCCATGCCTCCACCACCTGTTCCTGCTCACTTGTGATGTATGATTCATCAGGTGACAACCCAAGTACCTGTCTTTGTGGCCTCACTGTGGTATGTGTATCTAAGCTTGTGTAAGGTGCGCATGAGTCCTGAAATGGTGTATTCTCAAAGTGTGTGCCCTCCTCTGAGGAGTCTTCCTCCTCTGGCACCACCTTCTGAGGGATTCTTGGAGGACCGATGGAAAATGAAAGACATGAATTAGAACTCACAAAGTGAAAGGGTTCTCAGTTATCATTGTACAGATCATCATATTTCAGTATCAGATCTGCCATGTGACTGTGTGATATTTAATTCTGTCACCATGTAGCTGGGAGATCCCCATCTCTCCCTCACCAATGATCATATGGAGACCTAGTTTATCTCCAGCAGTGGTCAAAATGGAGATGACTGGAGGGCCACCCTGGTTCTCTGCCTCTCTGGTGATGTGTACTCTCTTCTCTTGCAGGGAGTGAAAGAAGAGACCTTTGAGTATGAGAAATGGAATGTGTTGAGACGATGAAAGGATATTTGTGGAGGGTCACTGTGAGGGATAGGTGTGTCATTGCAATAAGGGTAAGTATCACTGACCAGTTTGAGATGTGAGGAGGTGGATAGGTGCACCTTCAAGGTTTGTTGGTATGAGGAGTGACATGCAGGAGAAGGCTGGGGAAGACAGAGTGAGGGGTTTGTGTTTGAATGCACCATTTTTTTTTTTAGAGATACAGCACTGAAACAGGCCCTTCGGCCCACCGAGTCTGTGCCGACCATCAACCACCCACTTATACTAATCCTACCCTAATTCCATATTCCTACCACATCCCCACCTGTTCCTATATTTCCCTACCACCTACCTATACTAGGGGCAATTTATAATGGCCAATTAACCTATCACCCTGCAAGTCTTTGGCATGTGGGAGGAAACCGGAGCACCCGGAGGAAACCCACGCAGACACAGGGAGAACTTGCAAACTCCACACAGGCAGTACCCAGATTTGAACCCGGGTCGCTGGAGCTGTGAGGCTGCGGTGCTAACCACTGCGCCGCCCTGCCCTGATAGTCATTAAAACTCTTCAGGCTCCTATCCAGGAGTGAGGTACCACACTTCTCCTCTGTCACTTCTAGCCACACCTCCTGGTTTTCTGACACTACCTTCTTCCTCTTATCCACAGGGAACAGAATCACCCTGCAGGCTCTTACAGCTCACAGCATCATGTCCAGTGACTCAACTGAGAACTGTGGTGCTGCCATTACATGGTGAGCTCCAACTACGCAGGTTTTGGCTCTGTCAACACACTTCTACCGTCCTTTAATTCTGATCCTCGCAGCGTCCCTTGAAATAGCAGAGCTGAAAGAGACTGATGTGGGTCGTCATTATGTCTGCTTATGCTAATTGGTCGGGAAACCCGGACGTCAGATACAAACACCATGGCCGAGTTAGAAAGCCACTGACAAATGCACAGTTGAAACTTTTGAATTTCTGACCTGCTGCCGGCCTCCCCTGCTGAGAGAGGATGTGGAAGTTAAAATTCAGCCCTTAGGGTCTTGTTCATTAAACATTCATTAATTAAGTTCCAATTACATGTTTTAAGCCAATAGTTTAATTCACTACTTGATTATGTGCAGACCATTCTTCTTATTTGTTTATCCCACCCCAAAAATCTTTTTTCTACTCTTCCGTGCCTACTAGACACAGGCAACACATTTATTCCATTGATTTGCATCCAGTAGATTGTCCTCTGGGTTGTTGCCATAATAAAGTCCCTTTTTATATGGACAGGGCACTAGCCTGATTCTCAACTCACACCACACCACTCTCACACACGAGTATCTCACTGTTAACTCATTATTGATTAATTGATTTTGTCACTGCTTACTGGGCTGTCTGGAGTAGAGCTTGAATCGTAACCTTTGTTGAGCCAAAGTTTATCCCCAAAAACCTCTTAGATATCTACAAAGCTAATTTTGTTCTGTGACCAACATTTCAACAACCTGTTAATGTTAGTTTATTCAAGAACCACAATACTTTGCTTTGAACAACATATCTCTTCAGTGCATGCAATCTTCTAGACATAAGGTTAATTTGTCTCAATGTATATTACTAGCACTGGTTTAAGTATCCTTCCCTTTGTATATGCTGTGTCTATAACCTTTATTCTTGCTCTGGAAAACAAAAAAGAAATCTACTAACATTTCCTGCCTTTACAACTCACCAGCACAAAGAATCACTGTGTAAATGAAAGAGGCCCTTTGGACCATCTTGCTCATTATTCCATTGAAATCTGTGATCTCTCTATCACAGCAAAGGCATCTAACTGTTTTTTAATGACTCCAGAGTTTTCGCTACCATTACCCTATCCTGAAGACTATTCCAGATGATGATCACTCTTTGGATGAAGAAGTGTTTCCATCAATCCTTAACTTGTCTATTATCAGTTTTATCCATGTCTCCTGACCACACAGTTCTCAAGTATTGGTGAGTTAACATAAAATAGTGCTTAGGATTCACTTTTTTTTTATTCCTTTCAAAGTCTTATATAGCTCTATTAGGTCCATTCTTAATCATCTTCTTTCAAGCTTGAAAAGTTCAAGTTTTTCTAACCCTTCCTCATAAATCAGTCCCCTGATACACGGAGCTAGAGTTTCCTCTGGGAATCTCCTATTTTCAGGTGCTCTTGAAGGATAAGTTGAAGGAAATGTGGGGTGAATGATTTACAGGAAATTGAATGGGTTCAGTTATGGGCTTGCAAGTTTCCCACTTGATTTTCCTACATGCATACTGCCTAAGTGCAAAAAAGTCTGCCCCCTAAATCTACGGATTGCTGTTTATTTCTTTGCGAGGACTAGACATGGTAAGTGTTCCACTATCCTGTCCAGTCTCTTTCAGTCTTTTCCTTAAATAGTTCTATACCATTGAGCATGTATCCATTTCTACTTCTGCAGACTTGATCACTCCCTGTTTAGCATCATCTGTGAATTAGAGCAATTTGCATTTTGCTTTGGAATTTAATAATTTAAATGGAACCCCTGGGGAGAGTTAGTCTGCGCTGCTTGCTTCTCATCTATGGTCTTGTCTGTGCCTGGATGGCCCTAGAGAGGGACCATGCGGTTGGTGTTCACCAGTACGCATGAGGCCTTTCGCAACTACTGGGCAACTCAAGATGCTAAATATGTAATTGACCACAACGATGAAATGCCAATTTAAGTTTACATTACACTTCTTTCAGTCTGATTGGACCTTAGTTAAGATTATTTTATGAGTGGTGCCCTCCTAAAGGGGGCATTTATGGTACTGATTTGTGTATTGATGAAAAAAGACATGCTGTTGAAGCTTTTCATCTTGCACTCATCAGGATTCATTTGTTATGAGAGAAAAGGATGCTGATTGGTTGGCAAGTCGATTCTGGTCGAGGCGTTGCCATGGAGAATGCACCCATACTTTTAATTCAATAATGCTTGGACATGTTCCCAGTGTCACCCCTACCAGTCCAATTTAAAATAGGTTCAAGTTATTTATGTTGATAGTAATATTGTGGTCCAAAATTAATTTGGAATGTCACTTTCTTATAAAATATTAATGAGATTGGTGAGGTAGGAGTTCCCAATTCTAAATCCATATTGGCTGCAATTTGCTAGGCTAATTTTATCTAATCTTTAAATGTTTGCATTATCAATTTCAATACTTTGCCACTTACTAATGGAATAGCAATGAACCTTTGGTTGTATGAGTTTGTTTCATAATTGTTTGAAGATCAACACTGCATTAACACACAATATAAGACTCCATCAATTCAATTGCTTTATACCATAAGCACTTTGTATGTTTGATTCCTAATCTCATGTAGTATTCTTAGGTAACCTATCCCTGGGGATTGATTGATTTTGAGCATGTCTAGGATCAACTTGCAAGTCATAGCGTCAGTCATTCACCCGGAATTTCCATGGGGTTCTCCCAATCTCCCGTCTTAACTTTAGTAGAAATCCCAGAGAAATGGAATAAATGGTCAATGCACTGATCTTCTGCTGAAGCTACAGTGAAGATTTGGAACCCCCATAGAAATTCTACCCCATTAAGTTCAGTTGTAGAACCTCCTGTGGCATGCTATTGTTGTCCTTTAAGGAATATTCCAGGAATTAATTATTTGGTATGTTAACTATCTACCTATAACTCTATCTACTCCCTGATTACAGTGTCCTTACGATTATGATATTGTTAATCTATTACATATATCAATTACTCACCAAAGATCAGCAATTGATTTCCTTCTCTTCCTAATTTTGAGAACCTTAGTTTTAACTTACCTACAACAAACCACACAAGGAATCCACTATATAAGAAGCATTGAATGATAAATGGCTATTCAACTTTGCAAAACCTACATACAATCTACTATATCATGAGCTCAAACGTGTTTATTTAATAATCCGAAGGAATATTTTACAACATTTCACCCTGACCTCTGAGGGTAATGAACAAGGAATGAAAGATCCGTTATTCAAATCATATTGCTGGTTTCCATAGAATACATTTCACTGTATTCCACAAAATATTTTATCCCTATAATTTCCAAACCCATTCTTTCGCAGATATTTATCTTTCTTGTTTAGAAGGGGTTAACTAACATTAACTAATTTTGATAAGAGCCTGAAAAACAAAAAATGCTTTTCAATTGTCAAGTATAGCCTCCACCTATGAGATAAATGTTTTTCTCAGGTCCAAGAGTATTTGTTAAATAATCAAAGACAAAACCATGAAATTCTCATACTATACAAGCATATGTCAGCTTTGGCTCAGTTAGTAGCACCCTGGCTTTGGAGGCAGAAGGTTGTGGGGTCAAACCCTGTTCCAGATTCCACACTTGAGTGCAATAATCTAGGCGTCAGCCAATTCAGTAGTGAGGAAGGACTGTACTGTTGGAGGTGCTGTCACTCACAGGAGATGTCAAATTGAGGCCCATCTTCCCTCAGGTGGATGTAAAGGATCCTGTGGTACTATCTCAAATTAGGGCGGCGCAGTGGTTAGCACCGCAGCCTCACAGCTCCAGGGACCCGGGTTTGATTCTGGGTGCTGCCTGTGCGGAGTTTTCAAGTTCTCCCTGTGACCGTGTGGGTTTTCGCCGGGTGCTCCGGTTTCCTCCCACAGCCAAAGACTTGCAGGTTGATAAATAAATTGGCCATTGTAAATTGCTCCTAGTGTAGGTAGGTGGTAGGGAATATGGGATTACTGTAGGGTTAGTATAAATGGGTGGTTGGCACAGACTCGATGGGCCAAAGGGCCTGTTTCAGTGCTGTATCTATAAATAAATAGAGTGGGGAGTTATGCTGGTGACATGGCCATTATCTTAGTGTTGTTTGTGGGATTAGATTAAAAATAGCCTAGCAAATTGACTGTTAGGTTTCATACATTACAACAGTGATTATACTTTAAGAAGTACTTCATTCCTTGTAAAGGGCTCTGGGAACATCTGGTGGTTGTAAATGCAAGTACTTACTTCTCATTGTCTCTGAAATCATTCGCAGACAATTGTGACAGTAGTGTTTATGTACTGTTATTCAACACAATTTGAGCTAGCACATCAATAAATTTCATCTCATGTCCCTGATGGTAAGTTATATTCACCTGGAAGATTTGTGGATATTCACCCACCGTATTACCTAATGTCTAAACATTTGGATGCCTTTTCTAAAAAGATACAATTTCCTACATAGGAGAGTTCCCACATTTTGTATGAGCTTGTAACACCAATGTGGTGGCTTTGACAAACAGAACATCCTTTATTGAAACGTTAATTCTGCTTCTCTCTCCACAGATGCTGCCAGACCTACTGAGTATTTCCAGCATTTCTTGTTTTTATTTCAGATTTCCAGCATCTGCAGTATTTTGCTTTTATCCTCTATTGACATGGGGACACTATATTCTATCAAATCATGACACAACAGTTAAGCACCTGCATCAAGTGATAACAAATTGCCTTCGTAGCACACCTATAAGGGAAGATAGCTAGAAACAATTAAAGCATGTTTCAGCTGGTAGGGATACAACATTTTGGAATGAAATCTGGCCCAACCACTTCACATCTACGACTACCTTCCAAAACTCAGATGTGTAATAATTCGGTGCACTGAAATCAGAAGTGGCCTTACGGCTAACAGCCATAATGGTGCTGGGTAGTATTAGCTCCAAAGGCATCGACACCAAAACATCAGGGTCCACTATTGAAGACATTTGGATTAAAATGTCCATATGGTTGAAGCCTATTGTGGCAGCTGCTGTTCTATACTTAAGGAACTTACTCAAGAATTTCCTGATAAATGACTATAGCCTATAATTAAGGATAAGGTGACTCAACACTTTGAACATTTTCAGCTGATCAGAGAGAACCAACATGGATCTGTAAAGAATAGGTCATACCTGAGAAATCTTACTGAATTTGTTTTTAGAGATGACTAAAGTAGTGGACAGGAGAATAATCTATGGATGTTATTTATATAGACTTCCAGAAGGCATTTAATTACAGTCCCTCATAAGAGACTGTTAGCAGAAGTTGAAACTCATAGAATTGAAGGTAAATTATTGAAATAAAAACAGAAAGTGCTGGAAATACTCAGATCAGGCAGCATCTGTGGAGAGAGAAACAGAGTTAACGTTTCAGGTCTGTGACCTTTCATCAGAACTGGCAAAGGTTAGGACCTCTGCTTCTCGCTTCACAGATGCTGCCTGACCTGCTGAGTATTTCCAGCACTTTCGGTTTGTATTTCAGATTTCCAGCATCTGCAGTATTTTGCTTTTATTTAAGGTAAATTATTGACCTAGTTTGGAAATTGGCTGAGCTTCAGTGGCTGTAATGCAATTTGGGAAGTTGGGAAAGGCACTGTTCTTTTGTAAGTGGGACTCATCCAGTACAGATGGATGGAATACTTGAATGTGGAAATTCAACAATTTCATTTTTCTTTAATTGTGTTGAAACTATACACCGCAGTAAAAGTAATTTTTAAAATCAGAATGACTATTTTAAATTTCTTTAATGAAAAAGTTTCAAATGAGCATTAAAAATAACAATATTTTAACTGCATGAATTAGCTTTGAGTTCATCTTGAAGGTTTACAGCAGGTCCTCAATACAGTATACCCCCTTTATGTTGGCTTTGGGCACCAAATACTTCATTAATGATGAGCAATAAACTGAGTGGCTTATGTAAAATATATAAGTATATCACAAAGTCAGTAATAATATGCTGAGAGAAGTATTAACGATCTACTAAATTTACATAGTTCTGATCCTATTAACACCCTAATTCATTCAGTATATAGATTATTAGCTGTTCCAGAAAAGAAGCTTTCTTTGCTTAAAATTATACACAATAAAGCGGACAATGGAAACCAAGTTGTTTAGCAGCAAAGATAAACATCATAGGCGGCTGTGGTTTTGTTTGGCAGTTCGTACATACTCTGCAGAATGGCTTTAATTTTCAGTTGGAGTGGCATACATCATTACACGTGTATTTTAACACTTGGTAGCTGAAGTAGTTAGAAAATCTGCTTGCATCTACAAATATGCCATTTTCATTACTTTTAACATGTTTTACCACCATTTGAAAGCGTATCCACTGAGAACGAAAAAAAAGACAGTGGAAATGCACATCAGCAATTAAAATCTGAAAGAAAATGGCAGCTTAATATTTTGGGTCTGTGGTGCTCTGAAAAAGGATTAAAACAGAATCATTAACCAATCCTCCCTTTCATACGCTGACTGATCTGATGCACATTTCCTTTTTTTATTTCCATTTCTAGCATGTGACTGTATTTTCTAACCCTATATATGCCAAATGAAATCACAAAGCATAACATAGAGGATGCATGCAACAATAACATCTGAAATTCACAGTTATATTCAGAAAAATATATGACATTGTTGAAAAAAAATCACTGATTTTCTGAAAAAAAGGAACACCTTATCCCCAAACCTTTCTGATCTTCCTCAGCTAAATACCTACTCTAACAGAGAGAATGCACTTGTAACTTATTCCAGCACTCTCACCAATGCTAGTCTTGAGCCAGTCATTATGATAGAAGTATTTTGGTGGTTTCCTTATTTTCCCTCCTTCCTCTGCAGGATCTGTCAGTATCTCACCACAATGATACAATTGAAATCAGGAACTCCAGGTGTGGGATTAATCTGCATTCTACTGCTCTGCGGGGTCCCATGTGGGTGCTTCAATGAATGGCAGGGAGGCAAGCAGTTCCCATGTCACTGTCAATATGCACCCTCAGGAGCTGTTATGAAGTTAAACGAACATGAGGTTGGACAGATTTTGGATTTTCCCTTGCTCTATGGAAGAGTCTTTGAAACCATACCTGGAAAATTAGTGAGATAAAATTTAAAGCAAGAATCCACATCTTACCACTTCATAGCACAAATTGCACAAACACCAACACATTGCCACGCTAAGTCACCCTTTCTTTTATACTGTTTTGTCCTAGTACATTATGCTATTTTCATATCATAAATAGGTTTCAAGCAAATTAGCGAAAATTTTGAAAAAGGTTACTATTTTTGTGCCTTCAGCAGCCAAATGGTTAAACAAAACCCTAATAGCTCACGTACAATAAAGTATAAAATTTGTTCAATAGTGAGCATCTCTTTATCTGAGTGTGTATGTGTGCTAATCCATGATCGCCACCTCTCAGAAAAGGACAAATTATAATTAAAGAACTAACCATTCACCTTGCACATTTACCACTGAATTAGCAATTTAAAAGCTGAGTCTGAAATCGTATTTTTTGGAGAGATTAAACTGAAACCAGCCACTTCTATTCAGCAGTAACCTTTATTATTGATGAATAACACATCACGTTATTGAAAATCTGAGAATAATCTCTGACTTATTTGACTATACTGATTAGTTACCTGCTAAATACAGTAGCTGTACTTTCAGTACAAAGATAGGCTATGTGCCAGTTAAATGAGTAATATATATTGTCAGTACTAAAGGTACAAAGTTTAAAAATGTGAATGATTTCACTCATTTAAAAAAAGCTGTTGCATCCTACTGATGTATAAAAAAATTCCAAAATTTCTACAAATACAATGAAATACAGCAAGCCTACTGTAAAATAGAAGCACACATATCACAGATAAATGGAACAGCTTTACAATATGCACAGCAAGATGTGTGATAAATAAACACTGGAAAGGGGATATGAAAATATAAATTCCAACAGAAGAATCTAAGATCATCATCTGAAATTCTTAAACTGCAAGCAAAGAGACAACACGAATGCGAATGGTCGGACAGAGGGATGGTGAATGGTGATAGTAGACGGGGAGGGAACCATGCCGACAGTTGGAAGGCATTAGGCGTCAGACAGAGGCTTGTCAGGAACAGCTGCTGGTGAGTATTGATTGATAGTGTTTTCATTCTGTTTACCGAAGAGTTGCAGACAGTCCCAGGTTTAAGAAGGAGTGCAAGGCTGATGCATACTACACAAAACACACACACACACACACACAGACAGTCATTTGACAGATGGCTCAAGCAACATCTACCACAGTGTTGTCAATACTTAATGTTTTTGAACTTTTTAAATTCTTGGAATACACTGCAATTAAAATTTTTGAAATTAAGACAATTAGTACTGTTGATTTTTTAAAAATCTAAGTTGCGTTCATTAGATTGTATGATACAAAGAGAAATAAGACTGCCATGATACAACTGATCGATAAATATTCGGTCTTGAGTAAACCAATGAAAAAGATTCAAGACAAAATTTTTCGTTCAAAATATCATTAATTAAATTCAAGCAATTGCATGCTATTTTGTCAATGGACATGTCCAGCAGACATGCTATCAAAATCTGTGCTCTTTCAAGAGCAGTGCTGGATGAACACAGCAATAAAAAAAAACTCCCTACAAATTACATTATTTTGTTTTGCTCTTTATACAGAGCTTCTGAATCTATCTGACACTATTTTAAAGATTTAATCGCAATTAATACCAAGTTGTACATCATGTACACGTCAGATAAAGCCATGATTGGGGTTTACAGTACCAAAACATTCCTTTCTATCCAGATGATTTATAAATGCGCACTCAAAATACTCACTGGTCAGCTTCTTTACATTGTGCTTGCGCTAACAACATACAGAAATAATCAGAAGCAGAGTGCAAGAAACAACCTCCACCCATTATAGTCGACTAATTCTGACAGTGTATAGATTAGTTCACCAATGCAGACCAGCAGACTTATCAATCATCATTTTCAAAATTTCCACCGCTACGATACGCCAAATGATTATTACATACTGAAACATCATACAACTACAGTAAAATGGCAAAGGCAGTAGAAAATTGGACAGCACTATTTTCAGATATTAATTTAAAATGATTTCATATTTTAGTTGATTTGGGATGTTTTAGTTCTGTTCCAAAAGTGATTTGTTTTTGATATGTAGGAATTGGGTCATATAAAACATTATTTAAAATGAACATTCAATAAAGTTATTCTAATACTACAAAGTTTAGAATACAGTGTGTAAAGAATTTGGAAAAAGTTTCCATTTCAATGTTCTAAATGGCAGTCAGTGCAGATTTCATATTCGTCCTGGAATGTGCTCTTGATCAATCTCTTCAAGCAAGCTGATGAACTGATTGAAGCCTTCTCTTACGGCATCCATGTTCTCTACAGAGCAAGGCTGAAGGATCCATCGCTGCCCCCTTGCAAGTGGCTCCAGTTCAAAGTATTTCTTAATCTGGAAAAAGTACACATTTTAGGAAAAACTGTATGATGGTCTACAAGTCAAATTGTGAATGGATAATGACAGAGAAGTTTAGATGAGATTAAATGTGATAACCATACACAGGCATGGGGTCACTGTAGATTTCAGGATCACCCTTTGGTGGTTTATCACATTGTTCTTGCATCTGTCTATTATTTACAGTGTAAAAGCATTATACAGGACAAGTATTCAGGGCAAATCTAACACTAAACATTTTCAACATTTTGACTGGTCATTTAACTGCAAGGAATACAATTAATGTTATCAAATGCACATTTTCGTGTATTTTGTTTAACTGAGAAATCTTGGTGAAGCATCATGGCCTCACAGTTGTGTATTTTGTGCTGTGCTGATCACTTAGAAAAGTTAGTTTCCAGATTAGCACAAAGTTCCATGCAGTCATTTATCCTTTAGCTGTCTTACTGAACATAAATTAAGCTCAGTTACAATTGATGCAAAAAGCTCATCAAATTTGAAAGCATTTTCTTATTGAAACATCCAACTGTGTTCATTATCTAGAGTACACATTTAATTAAGAATGGCATTGACATTCTTAGTATAGAATTCTCAAGCAATTTTAATGCAAGAAAACTGATGTGTACCTGAAAACAAAGAAGAATGTTTAGAAGTACCAGAAATGTCTAGTCAGACTTTTGATTAGTTCACTGCTGAAGTCTATGTTTATTTTAAAAGTTTCATTAACTGTATGCTTTTTTGTACAGTGCAATGTTTCAATTAAAAGCCATCAACAGGATGTGAAAAAAACTAATTTTGTTTTTTAATCATTTATCTTGTATACATTTCACAAGGCCACATGCTTCATGAGGGCAACTTCGCCTCTTCCAATACTTCTAACTATACCTCTCTTCATCCAGCTACTTAAGAGTGTAAGAGTGACAGCAATGTATCGATGGCCATTTCCCCTTTTCTCACTTGGCATGGCTCCAGATAGCACGTCACATAGTGGTAACAATGTACTTTCACCATAGCAACAATATTTCACACTTATTTTAACTGAAATCAAACCAGAATTAAAAAATGCAATCTTCCTCCATATGGTGCTTCCTGTTGTAATCTCTTGGGTTTTAAAATTTCATATCTTAATAAATGCCTGACACTTCAAAATGGACTGCTTTAGGTCAACAAAAAATGCAAGTCACACAAATGGCCCGTATATATCTAAACATTAATGTTCTGATGCCTTATTTTCTAATACATGCTGATTGCAATTAAGACTATTCTTTAACTTCACACTTCATTAGTTAGTAGATTGTGATGCACGTGATACAAACACACTAACTTTACAAAGTGTTTTTTAAAATAAATCAAGTTACAGATTGAAAACAAGATGGATCATGTAGCCCAGAAATTATTGTTGGTTCCGCCAGGGCCACTCAGCTCCTGACCTCATTACAGCCTTGGTTCAAACATGGACAAAAGAGCTGAACTCAAGAGGTGAGGTGAGAGTGACTGCCCTTGACATCAAGGCAGCATTTGACCGAGTATGGCATTAAGGAGCCCTAGCAAAACTGGAGTCAATGGGAATCAGGGGGAAAACGCTCTGCTGTTTGGAGTCATACGTAGCGCAAAGGAAGATGGTTGTGGTTGTTGGAGGTCAATCATCTGATCTCCAGGACATCACTGCAGGAGTTCCTCAGGGTAGTGCCCTAGGCCCAACCATCTTCAGCTGCTTCATCAATGACCTTCCTTCTATCATAAGGTCAGAAGTGGGGATGTTCGCTGATGATTGCACAATGTTCAGCACCATTCACGACTCCTCAAATACTGAAATAAAAGCAAAATACTGCGGATGCTGGAAATCTGAAATAAAAACAAGAAATGCTGGAAATACTCAGCACTGGCAGCATCTGTGGAGAGAGAAGCAGAGTTAACGTTTTGGGTCAGTGATCCGAAACGTTAACTCTGCTTCTCTTTCCACAGATGCTGCCAGACCTGCTGAGTATTTCCAGTATTTCTTGTTTTTATTCCTCAAATACTGAAGCCGTCTGTGTAGAAATGTAGCAAGACCTGGACAATATCTAGGCTTGGGCTGATAAGTGGCAAGTAACATTTGTGCCATACGAGTGCCAGGCAATGACCATCTCCAACAAGAGAGAATCTAACCATCTCCCCTTGAGATTCAATGACATTACCATTGCTGAATCCCCCACCATCAACATCTTAGGGGCTACCATTGACCAGAAACTGAACTGGAGTAGCCATATTAGTACCATGGCTACAAGAGCAGGCCAGAGGTTAGGAATCCTGCGGCGAGTAACTCACCTCCCGACTCCCCAAAGCCTGTCCACCATCTATAAGGCACAAGTCAGGAGTGTGATGGAATACTCTCCACTTGCCTGGATGGGTGCAGCTCCAACAACACTCAAGAAGCTCGACACCATCCAGGACAAAGCAACCCACTTGATTGGCACACCATCTACAAACATTCACTCCCTCCACCACCGACGCACAGTGGCAGCAGTGTGTACCATCTACAAGATGTACTGCAGCAACGCACTAAGACTCCTTAGACAGCACCTTCCAAACCCGCGACCTCTACCACCTAGAAGGACAAGAGCAGCAGATGCACGGGAACATCACCACCTGCAAGTTCCCGTCCAAGACACACATCATCCTGACTTGGAATTATATCACTGTTCCTTCACAGTCGCTGGGTCAAAATCCTGGAACCCCCTTCCTAACAGCACTGTGGGTGTACCTACTTCACATGGACTGCAGCGGTTCAAGAAGGCAGCTCACCACCACCTTCTCAAGGGCAATTAGGGATGGGCAATAAATGCTGGCGTGGCCAGTGACGCCCACATCCCATGATGAATTAAAAAAAGTTAGAGGGTCATTGCTTCCTTGTCTTAGTGGAAGAGTCACCCCATTTAAAAAAAAGGGCTCATGTCAGTTTTAAAATAATGGACTAAAGCATGGGTTACAAATGTGTAAAGTATTTTCTTATTAGCATCACCAGCAGTTAAGTTCAATAGTTCAATTCCAATACATAATCAGAGAATGATACAGCAAAGGAGGCTGCCATTTGGCCCATCATGCCTCTTTCGTTTCTGTTAGAGCTCGCAATTAGTCACACCCTCCTGCGCTTTCCCTATAGCCCTGTAAGTTTTTTTCCCTTCAAGTATTTATCCAATTCTCTTTTGAATGTTATTTTAGAATCAACATCCAGCACCTTTTCAGGCAGTGTATTTCAGATGACAACAATTTGCTGTTTAAAAAAAATTCCTCACATCACCTCTGGTTCCTTTGCTAATCATCTTAAATATGTGTCCTCTGGTTACCCACCCTCCCTCCACTGGAAAAAAATGTCCTATTTACTTTATCAAAGTCCTTCAAGATTTTGAACACCTCTGTCAAATCTCTTTTTAACCATCTCTGCTCTAAGGAGAACAACCCCAGCTTCTCATCATATAACTGACGTCCGTCATCATAATAATCTGAGATAACAATTAGATATTTGAAATTCAATAGTATTTAAATATTCTCGATATGAGAAACAATAAAATATCTTGTTTACAGACAAACAGAAACTAATGTGGTTACTGCAACAAACTATTGCAACACGTGTTTCGTGTTATCTGCATATTTTGTTTCTAATTGAAAAATCAGAAAGGTCAATTCACCATCTGGGAAGTATACATGGAAAATAAACAGCTGGCAATGGGTTACAAATCTGTAACATACTTGAGGGATTTGGATGACGTCAAACAGTTTACATAGTAATCTGAACCCGAGAGTGTAGTATAGCTTTGATATACTCCTAATCATCAGTTAAAATATATTCAACTTAGCTTTTACTTGTTCAGACCATTCCTGTTGGGAGGTTTTTCACTGAAGTTTGAATTTACTGTTAGCATTGTTAATTGGCACCGCGAAAGTTGGTAAGCTTTCCTGTGTAACTATCATGTGATAGGAATGGGAACATTTTACAGTTTGACTACACCAAGGTTATAATAAAGTCAGCTGACAGAAACTGTGGACATTTACTGGAGAAAGAATATACTTGCTCTACAAATGCCAATCTGCTGGCTTATTTAGTACTTGCCAAATCAGAATGTTTTCCTATTTCTTACAGTCAGCAAAAGGCGGTACCAGAGATTATTTTTTTTTCCCCAAATTGCTTTGTAATGCTTTCTGTCAGAATCTTCTTGTTGGTGAGAAACTGCTAGACTGCCTTTCCTTACTGGATTACCCTTCAAAATGCTTTGTCAACTTGTTCCTGTCCACTTCAATAAATGTGATTGAAATTTTGAAATGGCTGAAATTTTATGGAAACACCTCCCATATGAGAAAAAAACCCTGCAGCTAATCCATAGCTTTTATTACATAGCACACACATGATATGATGTGACATAATGACAACAGTGTGTGCTAAATCATTTCATCAATGCAATGATCGGTTACCTTTGAATTTGGAGAAAGCACGCCGTAAAATTGCAAACAACTGAGCAGTTCCCTTTGGATGATCCCACCAGAGCCAGAACCATCTGCAATCACCTGCCCTGGACTTATTCGAAGCATATAATCACACTCGAGTATCAGAAGGCCCGACTCTTTAGTTAGCCCACGCTAAATTCAATTCACATCTGTAGCACAGACAAATTGAAGAGCCAAGATACTCCACAGAGATCCAGCCAAAGAGGTGGTTTATGAGTTCCAATATAATAGTTGAAGCTAACACAATGCCTCAAATCCAAAGCACATCATGACATAATGGACATCATGGTATGTATGAATTCCAATTGCATCAATCTACTTAGTGACAAAATGCTGAGTGGTAAACTCATTCTGGTCAACAGTTTTAGCATTCATTTCACAGATTGCTACATATTTTACTTGGTTTCCTTTGAAACTTCATGCACAAGTGTGCATGCACAGTGGCATCAGAGTACCAGGGGAAACTGGAAGGAACAATTTGATGTGCAATTCGGCTAATATGAATAAAGCAATATTATATGATATACCTCACTCAAGCTGACCAGGGAAGTACAAAGGTACAATGTACAATATACTGTGGTTAGTAGTCCTCAGTTTCACTACAAGCTGCATGCACCCACATTATTCTAAATACACTTCCCAATTATTTTGGCTTCTGTGATTGTTACCCAGGCATGATGGTAATGTTGCAGAACCTATTAATTGGTGCATGAGTTAAATGATCATTTTTTGCTGTATATTTATTCATACTTTTCAGTGAAGACTGCTCTTTTGAGACTGAATCATTTTGTAAGATCAGGTAATATGAATGGAATGTTTGAGGTGGCATTGCAGTTTCTTTATTATAATTGAAAACAATTAAAGTGCCACCTAGCGAGTTGGTTGAGAACAACTAACTCAACACAGGCCAGAGATTGGACGTGGAACTCTCCTGGTATGGCTCTGCTGCTTGATGCCTTAACTAGATAAGCCATGAGGGAGGTGCCACCAGCTAAAACTTTCAATGTGAACAAATAACCAACTCTTACAAACAAATAATTTAAACACAAAGGTCTCAGGCAGTCCAACTGACCATTTGGGAGCTTTTTAAAATTTACTTTGCATTTGCAGTTATACTCTTTGTGGTGATCTCACATTGTTTGACAGAATTTGACCTGGTGACTATTTCCAAGTTATACTACACCATCTGGGTTGAAGCAAAGCAGAAACTCTTCTAAACAATCTTGCTCAGTTCTTTTGCAAGAGATTCATTTTTCACTTTGATCTCCTATTTCATTCCTATCATTTTCCATGCAAGAGTGCAAGAATGCAAGAAAACTTAGACCAATTCACCTTCAAGATTGAATTAACAGAAAGGGTTGATGCCAGCACTCCCGCTATGTGACCGATTCAGAAATTGGTTCACAGTTCTGGAGCATTGCAGCAATATCTTGCTGGGTACTTCTGGGAAACCAAAGTTACAATGACCCAAGGGATTCCCACTTCTGGTACAAAACCTTCTGTGTTTCACTTTACAATCTTTGTAATGCCCTCAGGCTGAAGCGTAAAATGTTTCATATAAGTTCTACCTCATACAATTCTAAATAAATTATGTTCATTTAAAAGATCAATGACCTTTCACCAACAGTCGAGGCCTATTTTCATTCCATGTTTTATACAGAAGAAAACAAATGCTCCCAAACTTCAAAACTCTTCAAGATTTCCATCATTAGAACTTTCACTTCCAATTCTTTCCCATGCATCACAGTTCTTACCCAATTCTGTTGATTAGCTGTCATGCACTTTTGTATCCAGCATACTCATGTTGAACAACTTTTGGCTCGTCACCAGCCGCAGCTACAATAAACAAACGCCAACTCGCCTTCAAATTTTATTATCTAAGCTTTTCACTATTTCTGATTTTTTCCCCCAAAGCTGTCAACATAAATACTACACTTAGTATAATATATACCATAGAAGTACAATAGTTGAGAGAACTGTTTGTGGTCAAATACAACAATGCACAGTAAATGTATTTTTAGCAAGGCATGTAAAATGTAACAATTGCAAATTATTAACTCCAGTAAAACTAACTGTAAATCAACTGGATGATCTCAATCTACCAACTTTTCATTTAGCCAGTTCATATCCATAATCTGTTTCATAATTATCTTTTTAGATGCTGAATCTGTACTCTTATGAATACTGGAGAAAAAGAAAATCTGTCTTTATGTTAGGCCAAAAGGAAGCCATTCTGTGGTGACATCATCTATTTCTACACTGCAATTCCCACCTCATCCAATCACCTTATCTGGTGTATCTAAGCCAATCCTTTTACATTCACATGAAGAACAATATTAAATTTGCAGTGATAAATCTATACAAGAAAACATAGTTCTTGACATTAAATGCATCAAAATAATTTGTCATTAGTAAATATTTACTCATGGAGGAACAAAAGCACTCAGAAAATTACATTTAATATAATGACTTGAAGATATCAGGAGCTGGTCAGGTGGGCAGATAAGTACAAATAGAATTTAATACAGCGAAGTGGGGAGGGCAAACAAGGCAGGGGAATACACAATAAATGATAATGTACAGAGGAGTGTAGAGGAATAGAGGGACCTTGGGAGTGCATGTCCACAGATCCCTGTTGGCAGCAGGACAGGTCGATAAGGTGGTTAAGAAAGCATACAGGATACTTTCCTTTATTAGCCAAGGCACAGAATATGAAGGCTGGGAGATTATTCTGGAACTGTGTTACACACTCATTAGGCCAGCTGGAGAAAGGCATAAAGTTCTTGTCACCGCATTATAGGAAAGATGTGATCGCACTTGATGAATGTGCAGAGGAGATTTATGAGAATGTTGCCAAGAATGGAAAATTTTAGCTGTGAGGAACAATTGGATAGGCTGGGGTTCTTTGCTTTAGAACAGAGGAGGCTGAGGGGAGATTTAATTGAGGTGCATAAAATTATGAGGGGCCCAGATACAGTGAATAGGAAGGACTTATTTCCCTTAGCAGAGAGGTCAAGAACTAGGGGACATCGATTTAAAGTAATTGGTAGACGGATTGGAGGGGAGTTGAGAAAGTTTTTCACCCAGAGAGATGTTGGATAGCTGGAATTCACTGTCTAAAAGGTTGCTAAAGGCAGAAATCATCATCACATTTAGAAAGCACTTGGATATAAACTTGAACAAGCTACAGACTAAGAGCTGGAAAGTGCGATCAGGGTGGATTGCTATTTCTTGGCTGACAGAAACCGGTGAGCTGAATAGGCTTCTTTTGGTGCCATAAATTTCCACAATTCTATCAGTTATTTTGAAAAGTCCAATGGGTTTGCCATTGAAACAATTGAGTCCAATTTGAACAGTTTAAAGTGAAAGTATGAGAGTGACGATTGACAGTATAGATTTGGTATGCTGTAATAAAGGTAAGTGTGCTGCATACTGAGCCTCATGTATGTATGTATGTTATGAATCTGTCTAGCTTGTGGTTTGTAAAACAGATCGACTGTAGAGTGTATGTAACTGCACTGAAGTGTGAATTACTTTTAAAAGCCTCATGCAATTTAAGGACAGCTCCAGGATAAAGCTCTACAAATGTCTTATCCTTGAATATTCATCTTATTTCTTATTTATTTTATATAGTTAAACTCCCTGCACTTCTTCCCTATGTCTTCCCAGATGATCGCAATTCAGAGTATAGCTTGCTAAACCACTCCTAAGGCCTACAGCAATACCATAGGTTGGCTGGCCTCCAATTCAAGCCACCATCTTGCCACATTTCCAAGGCTTGTTGTGGAAACGTTACATACTTTTCCTGCCCTCAGTTCCAAGCACTACCTTCCTCTTCCCCCAGCTGTTCAATGTTTTCCATCAACAGTGGAATGGACTGGGAGCAAACAGTAGACAAAAACATATCATGTTCCTCTATCTCAGCCTCGCAAACATAGCAAAGATGGTAGCCCTAATTTGGAGGTTACTTACCTTGAGATGAGCTTTCCAAATTTATATTTTTTAAAAGGAAGTTGCTTAAAAAAAGATATTGCAGCGTATTATCCTGGAATGTTCCTTTAATTCTAATAGACATCATAACAATGATTAGTGAAATAGTATTTGATCTAAAATAGGGCACAAAAAATACTTGATTCCAGTATAAACTTTTGTTTCATATAGCTTAAGTGTACCTATGATCAAGGAGCTATTGGTTGTTCTTTTAAACGTCAAGATTGAATTCACAATTTTGAATATGCACAGACAGAGCAAAAGAAAAGGAAATAGGAACTGTCAGCTTACGTAAAGAAGATAGACCAGACTTTTGTCTATTGTTTTTTGCCGCAAGGAACAGTCCATTTTAATGTGGTTGTCTGTTAAAAAATGCATTTGACCAAAAGAACTATTGTAAATACTGAATTCTTCCTCAGGGCAAGCATTAGGTTAGTACACATAACAGACCAGACTACAAGGCCATTATTCAATAAGTCCATTAGAAATCAGATTTTCCTTTTATTTAATCAAATTGAACTGTAAGGGGAGTGTAAGTTAGAAAATTTGTATTCCTTAGATATCAAGAACTTTAGAGCCAGACTTTCATGTCTGCAACAATTGAACCATATCAAATCAAGATGACTGCAGCCATTAAGCTGAGTATTGCTCAATGCTAAAGGGCAGACCCTTCTGGCGTGAAGTATCTAAACTTTTAACCAGCAGTTTTTTTTTATTATTATTTAGAATCTTATTAAGTAGCATCGAATACATGAGATTTATATCCATATAAACCATCTACTTTCTGACTTTTTTTTATAGAGTAATTTAAGATTTTTTTTACATTTGGCATTTGATTAGCAGTTAGCATTTTGCACTCCAATTACACTTTTGTTACAATACTGTGGATGAATTTAAAATCGCTCAAATACACATCACTATGGTACAGCACTGGAGTATTCAGGATAACAGAAAATAGCTCACTATACAGTAGTTAGGCTTAAGCCCTGCCAATGATAATTTTCTATAAAAATGTACTTGTTTAGAGAAAAAAAAATGTGGTTCTAATGTGAGGAAAATTAAAAATAATTCTGAATTTATGCTGGAATCCAAGTCCATTATTATTTAAAATTCTACAGACATCCTGTGCTATCACAGTAATAGCAAGACACATCTAGCAGTAATAAACCACTGCTGATATATTGATTACTCAATATCTAGGCAGAGCTTGGTGTTTTATGGCCTTTGGTTATGTCTATAGTAAGACATTACCTCACCAGGCTGTTGTAAACTGCTTTCACACAAACAGCTCATGAAAAATTAATTTCGTTAATGTAGAATTTGCAAACAGAATGAAAAATATGAGTTTTAAATGTGGCACATTAATCCATCTGCCAATGCAAACTCAAAATCCATTAAACAATAGAAGAAAGCATGCCTTTAGCTAATTTGGTCAAATATCTGACTAGACTATACCATTTCAGCAAGCATATTTTCCAAAAAGCAGTGCTAAACAAATGGCAGTCTAGAAGTATAGCTGAATATACAATATATAGGGAGTATAAGTCACCATACTAAAACATCCGAGACAACCAATTATGATGTCTGAAAATGCCTTGTAAAGCCAGCAGTTACTTATAAGATGGTCCAGCAGACACAATGTTAAACGTCATAAATAAAATGCTTTCAGAAAAGAATGTTTCTTGTAAAATGATTTCATCAATACTTTAGCTGTCTAATTACAAACAATATAACCACACTGCAAGAGCCTGGCAATGCACCCATTTGTTCATTTATGAGCTGAAACACTCCCAGCTGAAAAAATATAATCTTTTTTAAAAAAAAGTGTGATCATAACAGGTTCAACCAATTCAATTCACTCCATGTGATATCAAAGTGATGGAAGGTGTCGTCGACAGTGCTATCAAACGGCACTTACACAGCAATAACCTGCTCACCGACGCCAAGTCTGGGTTCCGCCAGGGCCACTCGACTCCCAACTTCATTCCAGTCTTGGTCCAAACATGGTCAAAAGAGCTGACTTCAAGAGATGAGAGCGATTGTCCATGACATCAAGGCTGCATTTACCCAAGTGCGGCATCCAGGAGCCTTAGCAAAATTGAATTTTATGGGAATCGGGGGAAACTCTCAGCTGGTTGGAGTCATGCTTAGCACAAAGGAAGATGGCTGTGGTCGTTGAAGGTCAATCATCTCAGTCCCAGGGCATCACGACAGGAGTTCCTCAGGGTAGTGCCCTAGGCCCAACCATTTTCAGCTGCTTCATCAATGACCTTCTGTCCATCATAAGGTCAGAAGTGGGGACATTCGCTGATAACTGCACAGTGTTCAGTACCATTTGCAACTCCTCAGATCCTCAAGCAGTCCGTGTCCAGATGCAGCAAGACCTCGACAACATTCAGGCTCGGGCTGATAAGTGGCAAGTAACATTCGCGCCACACAAGTAGCGAGCAATAACCATCACCAACAAGAAAGAATCTAACCATCTCCACTTGACATTCAACAGCATTACCATTGCTGAATGCCCCACCATCAATATCCTGGGGTTTAACATTGACCAGAAACTTAACTGGACCAGCCATATAAATACTGTGGATACAAGAGCAGGTCAGAAGCTGGGAATTCTGCGGCAAGTGCGATGGAATACTCTCCACTTTCCTGGATGGGTGCAGCTCCAACAACACTCAAAAAGCTCAACACCATCCAGGACAAAGCTGCCCGCTTGATTGACACCCCATCCACCACCTTCAACATTCATTCCCTTCACCACGGTTGCAGAGTAGTAGCAGTGTGTACCATCTACACGGTGCAGTGAAGCAACTCACCAAGGCTCCTTCGACAGCGCCTTCCAAACCCACGACCTCTACCACCTAAAAGGTCAAGGGCAGCTGATTCGTGGGAATACCACCACCTGCAAGTTCCCCTCCAAGCCACACACCATCCTGACTTGGAATTATATCGCATTCTTTTACTGTCGTTAGGTCAAAATCCTGGAACTCTCTTCCTAACAGCACTGTTGGTGTACCTACACCTCAAGGACTGCAGCGGTTCAAGAAGGCAGCTCACTACCACCTTCTCAAGGGAAATTCGGGATGGCCAATAAATGCTAGCCTAGCCAACATCCCACAAATGAATTTAAAAAAACGCTGGTGACTCAGAACTCTGGTTGGCATGTTATTCCTCTGTGCTCATAGCCTCTGTCCATTCATCTTTGAACGTGTCTGCGATGCCACAGGGTAGTCACATGTAGTGCTGTCATACAGCTCTCTGAGTTGACTTCGGTTTTGTCTGTGAATCGTACCACTGGGTGCCTGGACCTCTGATGATCTGGGCTGGTCGCATATCCTTGCAACCTCTGCAGGATACCAAGTACCCAACATGTGATTGAGGATTCTGACCTTCTGTCCTACTCGCAATCGAGCTAATTCTGGACCTGCTTGCCTGCCATATGATGCCTTCATCTTCCCTTGCTTAGAAAAATAATGACTGGCAACATCACCTATTACTGGCAATTCCTCTGGCCTCCGGGAACTTGCTGCAATGAATTGAAGCCCGAGAAGAGACTCCCGGTCACATCGCCTCTTCGTATCAAGACTCCTAGCCTTTGTGTCATCCTTTACATGGACCAACCTGATATACTCTACCTAGATATTTCCTAATATCTTTGGTATATTAATGTATTGTGACAATTTTAATCTTAGCTTAATGTGTTAATCTTAGCATACTGTAAGTCCTGTGTCAGCTGGGTCCATTTGTGTCTGCAATATAAAACATTTGTGGTAGCCATTCTGAGCTTCCATAGCTGCACTGTAAGATTATCACTCCATTGCACTTGAATGGAGAACCACTGTAGGCAGTCAGCCTAGCTGTGGGGTTCATTCCATAAATTCCCATTTCTTGAAGTACATGTCCTTCAGTATATGGATGGCTAGAATATTTGCACTAACTCTGGTGTCGATTTTTACTCTGAGCTTATGCCTGCCACTCTGCTGTGAACATATAATCTCGGTCAGGGTGAATGCCTCAGATTCCCTAATAGTATTGACATATTGATCCAAACTGACTATGTGAAATGCTTACTCGCTGCTCGCACGATTGCATTCTCTGACCGTGTCCTCCTAACAATCTGTCTTTCTGCTGACCTGATGTACCTGCTTGGGCTTTTGCTAGGTTTCGGCATACCTTTTGTTGCGTTTGCCATCCTGTCTTGCAGATGTTTTCTCTGCACGTGTTCTGCTACCATTCCTGCGTGCAGCATCTGCAACACCTTTTTTCAAGAAAGAAAGGAGGAAACTATAGGCCACTTAGTCTAACATCTGTCATAGCGAAATTGCTATAATCCATTATTAAAGGAGGTTATAGCAGGATAATTAGAAAATCATAATGGGATCAGGCAGAGTCAATATGATTTGTGAAAGGGAAATCGTGTACCGTCTGAAAATTGCACCATTGGATGTCTGGACGTCGTATGATCTGGGCTGTTCACATATCCTCACAACCTCTGCAGGATTCGAAGTTCCCAACACACAATTGAGGACCCTGACCTTTTGTCCGACTTGCAATCAAGCTAATTCTGGTTCTGCTTCCCTGTTATACATTTATTACAGTTCTTTGAGGAAGTAACAAGCAAGGTAGATAAAGGGGAACCTGTAGGTGTGGTGCACTTGGACTTCCAAAAGGCATTTGATAAGGTGCCACATCAAAGGTTACTACAGGTGTAGGGGTAACGTATTAGCATGGATAAAGGACTGGTTAGCTAACAAGAAGCAGAGAGTATGGATAAATGGGTCTTTTTCAGATTGGCAAGCTGTAACTAGTGGAGTGCCACAGGGATCAGCACTGGGGCCCCAACTATTTATAATTTATATAAGTGAATTGGATGAAGGGACCGAATGGATGGTAGTTAAATATGCTGATGACACCAAGATAGGTAGGAAAGTAAGTTGTCAAGAGGAGGTAAAGAGTCTACAAATGGATGTAGATAAGTTGTGAGTGGGCAAATATTTGGCAGATGGAGTATAATATGGGAAAATGTGAACTTGTCCACGTGGCAGGAAGAATAAAAAATCTGTATACTATTTAAATGGAAAGAAATTGCAACCAGCTATTCACAATATATATTAATGATATAGATGAGGGAATTAAATGTATTATATCCAAGTTTGCAGATGACACAAAGCTGGGTGGGAGTGTGAGCTGTGAGGAGGATGCAGAGAAGCTCCAGTGTGATTTGGACTAGTTGAGTGAATAGGCAAATATGTGGCAGATGCAGTATAATGTGGATAAATGTGAGGTTATCCACTTTGGTGGCAAAAACAGAAAGACAGATTATTATCTGAATGGCAATAGATTGGGAAAGGGTGCAACGAGACCTGGGTGTCCTTGTGCACCAGTCACTGTAAGTAAGCATGCAGGTGCATCAGGCATTTAAGAAGGCAAATGGTATGTTGTCCTTCGTAGTGAGAGGATTCGAGTACAGGAGCAAGGATGTCTTGCTGCAATTATACAAGGCCTTGGTGAGACCACATCTGGAGTACTGTGTGCAGTTTTGGTCTCCTTCTCTGAGGAAGGATGTTCTTGCTATGGAGGGAGTGCAGCGAAGGTCCACCAGACTGATTTCCTGGGATGGCAGGAATGACGTATGAAGAGAGATTGGGTCGATTAGGCTTGTATTCGCTAGAGTTTAGAAGAATGAGAGGGGATCTCATAGAAACCTACAAAATTTTAACAGGACTGGACAGACTAGATGCAGGAAGGATGTTCCCAATGGCAGGAGAGTCCAGGACCACGGGTCACAGTCTAAGGATAAGGGGTAAGCCATTTAGGACTGAGATGAGGAGGGATTTCTTCACCCAGAGAGCGGTGAACCTGTGGAATTCTCTACCCCAGAAAGCAGTTGAGGCCAAATCATTAAATATATTCAAGAAAGAGTTAGATATAGTTCTTAGGGCTCAAGGAATCAAGGGATACGGAGAGAAAGCTGGAACAGCATACTGAGTTTGGACGATCAGCCATGATCGTATTGAATGGCGGTGCAGGCTCGAATGTCCAAATGGCTTACTGCTGCTCCGACTTTCTATGTTTCTATGTTGAATCATTGCTAAGTAACTAGGAAATTTGGTAGTGTATGTTGGGAAATTAGGTTGGAAGGCCACAAAACAAAGGAAAGTGTCCCTTTTTCGCTTCAAGACGACATCCCATTACCTAATATTGCTATATTCAAAATTATTAATTTACAGCAAAAAATGGGTCGATGTAAACAAAGCAAGACTTACATTTGTAGACCGTGTTATTGACTCCGAAATGGCTCAAAATGCTTCACACAGTAAATTATTTTGAAGTGCAGAGATTGTGATGTAGGGAAACATGAAATTAAAGTTGATATCTTACACTTAAACTTGAATTGAAGTCTCTGGCTATTTAACTCTGTACTTAGCTAAGTTGTACAAGTGTATTGAAGTATACACTTGGGTGGCACAGTGGTTAGCACCTCAGCCTCACAGCTCCAGCGACCCGGGTTCAGTTCTGGGTGCTGGCTGTGCGGAGTTTGCAAGTTCCCCCTGTGACCGCGTGGGTTTTCGCCGGGTGCTCCGGTTTCCTCCCACAGCCAAAGACTTGCAGGTTGATAGGTAAATTGGCCATTATAAATTGCCCGTAGTATAGGTAGGTGGTAGGGGAATTGTGGGGATGTAAGAGGGTAATGGGGTTAATGTAGGATTAGTATAAATGGGTGGTTGATGGTCGGCACAGACTCGGTGGGCCAAAGGGCCTGTTTCAGTGCTGTATCTCTAAATAAAATAAATAAAATAAATAAAGAACTCGGTGGTACAGAGGGATTTGGGTGCCCTGGTACATGAATCACAAAAGTTTAGTATACAGGTACAGCAAGTGATTAGGAAGGCAAATTAATGTTGGTGTTTATTGCAAGGGGAATAGAGTATAAAAGTAGGAACGTTTTACTGGAGCAGTACAAGGTCTTTGGTGAGACCACATCTGGAATACTGCATATACTTTTGGTCCCCTTATCTGAAAAAAGATACAATTGCTTCAGAGGCAGTTCAGAGAAGGTTCACGATTCATTCCTGGGATGAAGGACTTACCTTATGAAGAAAGGTTGAACAGGTTGGGCCTTTACCCATTGGAGTTTAGAAGAATGAGAGGTGATCTTTTTGAAATATAAGAGGCTGAGGGAACTTGATAGCGTGGATACTGGGAGGATGCCTCCTCTTGTGGGGGAGACTAGAACTAGGAGACACAGTTTAAGAATAAGAAGTCTTCCTTTTAAGATGGAGATGAGGAGAATTTTTTTTCTCTCAGAGGGTCATTAGTCTGTGGTATTCTCTTCCCCAGAAAATAGTGGAGGCGTTGTCATTGAATTTATTCAAGGCTGACTTAGATACATTTTCGATAGACAAGGGAATCAAGGCTTATGGGGGGCAGACAGGAAAGCGGAGTTGAGACCACAATCAGATCAGCCATCAAATGGTGGAGCAGGTTTGAAGGGCCGAATGGCCTACTCCTGTTCCTATGCTCCTATCTGAGCTCGGCCTTCTGCCCAGCCTTGCCCAATGTCCTCACATGCCACAAGCCTTGCACTGGTCCTGGTACGCCGGACAACTGTGAATTGGGTGAGTCAGGCCACATTTGCCACAAGGCTTAGCAGACTTCTGAGACCTGGTTTTACCACACCAATTGTCAAAGTCGCCCCCAACACTTGTAACTGTTGGCGCCCAGCCAAATTTCCTTCCATCATTCAATATGTCTATGGTGTGCTCTTTCTTCTTTTGTAGCATGTCTTTTTGAAAGGCTTCTATTGGGGTAGATACGATTACTAGCTCTAAAACACATTCTCACAATTCGATGTCTGCAAAGTCACAATATTGAGCTTTGTTTCAGCAGCTTGCAACTAACTGATCAATGGACTCATCTTGCCTTTGCCGGTAGGTCATAAGCTCAAGCCTATGCACTCAGAAATTTACCTTCACCTTGAGTTGCTGCTCCAGGAATGCCCATTACTTGCTAGGGCCCTTCTGATCCTCAACTGACAATCCTGATGTATTAATCTGTTGCAGGCCCTCGTTGCCCAATGCGATCTTAATCTTGATAGCTTGTTTCTCTGGTTTACTCACTTCTTGATCCAAGAAACACAGTTCCATTTGCTGTCGCAACAGTTTAAATTCAGACGCTATATCTGATTCCATCCAATCTATAACTGGCTTTCTGAAAACCATTGTCTTAATGATCCTGCTTTTTAAAATATAAATATAGGACTTTTTTTTAAAAACAGGTTTTCGTTTTCACAGGTAAATTTTTTTTTCTTGTTTAGACAGATTCGTTTTCTGAAGGCCTGCCCCCTTAAGAGTGAGACTACATAGTTTTTGTTTCAACTGTGAGCTTTTTTTTAAACTGAGAGCACCTTTATTTCTACAGCCAGCTGCAGCTTTCAGTACAGGCAGCTGCCACAACCAGGCCTTCCCTCTGTGCTGTGGACCTCCAGTGGCGCTGTTGAGTTTTGCCCTCTAGTTTCAGCTTAGGTCCCGCTCACAAAGCAAAAAAGGGAAAATTAAAATAGTAATGGCTTCTGCTACTGCTTTTCAAATTTTTCAACCCACTGCCAGATTAATCGCGAGCTCCGATCTCCTGGCAAATTGCCTCCTGTACTCACAGAGTTTCAACACCTCCTGGGGTCCTGTCTGTAGCCTAGCTTGCTGCACTGTTGTGGGGTCTGCTGCCAGCTGCTCTCCAGGACCTTCAGCCACTCCAGGTAAGCAACCTGCTGTTCTTTGTTCTTAGTGTGTTCTTCAGAAAAAAAATCAGCGGTGCCACAATGTAATATTTGGTCGTCAGAAAAAATATATCGTACCGTTGCCACTATCTAATATTACTTGTTCCTTTGGTATGTTAATTACTGTAAGATTCACAGGACTACAACTAATATCCAAAGAAAATGTGGGTTTTTATTATACTTTAACAAGAATACATATATATTACTGCACGAGCACAGCTAAACATGTCTCACTCTGTCGGGCTACACCCACAACTGTCCGCTGGTGACCTTCACTTACAGCTTTTTAAGGTGGTCTGCTCTTAAGGTCGTACCACAACAGGAGTTCCAAGAATTTAATCCAGCGACAGTGAAGGAACAGCGATATAGTTCCAAGTCAGGATGGTGTGTGGCTTTGAGAGGAACTTGCAGATGCTGGTGGTCCCATGCATCTGCTGCTCTTGTCCTTCTAGGTGGAAGAGGTTGCGGGTTTGGCGGGAGGTGTGGTGAGTTGCTGCAGTGCATTTTGTATATAGTACACACTGCTACCACAGTGCGTTGGTGGAGAGAGTGAATGTTTAAGGTGGTGGATCAGCCGCACTCCTTGATGTAAGCGGAGAGTATTCCTTCACACTGCTGATTTGTGACTTGTAGATGCTGGACAGGCTTTGCAGAGTCAGGAGGTGAGTTACTCAACGCAGAATTCCCAGCCTCTGACTCGCTCTTGTAGCCACAGTATGTATGTGGCTGGTCGGGTTCAGTTTCTGGCCAGTGGTGACCCTCAGGATGCTGCGAGTGGAGGATTAAGCGATTGTAATGCCGTTGAATATCAAGGGGAGATGGTTAAGATTCTCTCTTGTTGGAGATAGTCATTGCCTGGTACTTGTGTGGCGCGAATTTACTTGCCACTTGTAAGCCCAACCCTGGACATAGTCCAGATCTTGCTGCATATGGACACAGACTGCTTCAGTATCTGAGGAGATGCGAATGGTACTGAACATAGTACAATCAGCAGGGAACATTCCCATTTATGAAGGTCACTGATGAAGGTGCTGAAGATGGTTGGGCCTAGGGCACTACCCTGAGGAACTCCTGCAACAATGTCCTGGGCTGAGATGATTGGCCTTCAACAACCACAGCCATCTTCCTTTATGCTGGGTATGACTACAACCAGTACAGCCTTTTCCTTCTGATTCCCATTGACTTCAATATGGCTAGGGCTCATTGATGCCACCCTCTGTCAAATGCTGCCTTGATATCAAAGGCAATCACTCTCACCTCACCTCTTGAGTTCAGTTTTATTTGCCCATGTTTGGACAAAGGCTGTAATAAGGTCAGGAGTCAAGTGGCCTTGCGAAACCCAAACTGAGCATCAGTGAGCAGGTTGTTGCTGTTTAAGTGACACTTGATAGCACTGTTGACGACACCTTCTATCACTTTTCTGATGATTGAGTGTAGACTGATGGGGCAGTAATTGGCTGGTTTGGATTTGTCCTGTTTTTTGTGGACAGGACATAACAGGGCAATTTTTCACATTGTCAGGTAGATGCCAGTGTTGTAGCTGTACTGGAACAACTTGGCTAGGGGTGCAGCTAGTTCTGCAGCATTTGTCTTCAGTACTACAACTGTGATGCTGTCAGGATCCATAGCCTTTGCAATATCCAACACCTTCAGCCGCTTCTTGACATCATGTGGACTTATTCGAATTGGCTAAAGACTGGCATCTGTGAAGCTGGGGCCCTCAGGAGGAGACCGAGATGGATCATCCACTCGGCACTTCTGGCTGAAGATAGTCACAAATGCTTCAGCATTTTCTTTTGCACTAATGTGCTGGGCTTCTCCATCATTGAAGATGGGAATGTTTGTGGAGCCTCATCCTTCGGTTAGTTACTTAATTGTCCACCACCATTCACGACTGGATCTGACAACACTGCAGAGTTTTGATCTGATCCATTGGTTGTGGGATTGCTTAGCTGTCTATTGCATGCTACTTCTACTATTTGGCATGCAAGTAGTTATGCGTAGTAGCTTCATCCAGTTGACACCTCATTTTTAGGTATGCCTGGTGCTGCTCCTGGCATGCTCTCTTGCACTCTTTATTGAACCAGGGTTGACCCCTTGGCTTGATGTAATGGTAGAGTGAGGGATATGCTGGGCCATGAGGTTACAGATTGTGGTCGAGTACAATTCTGCTGCTGCTGATGGTCCACAGCACCTCATGGATGCCCAGTTTTGAGCTGCTAGATCTGTTCTGAATCTATCCCATTTAGCACGGTAGTTGTGTCACACAATACGATGGAGGGTATCCTCAATGTGAAGACGGGACTTTGTTTTCACAAGGTTTGTGCAGTGGTCACTCCTACCAATACTGTCATGGACAGATGCATCTCCGGCAGGTAGATTGATGATAATGATAACGGTAGAACAGCTTGTGCATCAACTTGGCTCAGTTGGTAGCTCATTCATCTCTGGATCAAATGGTTGAGTTCAAGTCCCTTATCAGATTAACATTGCACGACTGAGGAGTGTTGCACTGTTGAGAAGTACCATCCTATGAATGACAAGTCTCATGGAAAGTCAGGTGCATATTGAAGACCCAGTGGCATTATTTGAAGAATAGCAGGCATTCTAGTGGTAACCTGGTGAATACTTTTCCTCCTACATTATTTCACTGATCTCCTTGCTGTTGGTAGGATTTTGCTGCTGCAACATGATAGCTGCATTTGCTTAAACAAATCACTGCTGTTTAAAGTGTAATTCATTGTATGAAGTATTTAAGACGTTTTTACGTTAAGGTGCTATATAACTGCTGGTATTCAAATGTAACGGAATGGAGCAATGGAGAAAGTTTCTTTATTGACTTTAAGATTTGCATTGCAGGAGAAAAATGAGATTTCTCTTTACGAGAGCTAGAACTTGTACTAGGGCAATGCAAGAGGAGGAGGTTCACAGGAGCTATAAGAAAATGCTTTGGTAAGGAAACTGAAGGAATGGTTTCTGGAAATACAGGAATGCAGCAACTGATGCTTTGTTTCAGTAAAGTTGCATTGAGCAGCTCAAAATATAAATTAGAAATTATAAGCAGTGGCAAAGTTGTCTCAGGATACTTCAGACTGATCAACAGACAAAGGGGCCAATAACAGTGGTGAGTAGGGTGGGGGAGGGACTTTGGAGGGGCTACTCATGACCAGCAAAACATCTTATGAACTGAACTGTGATCAGCCAATGACTGAAGTGTTGGGATCCTAGACACAGTTTATGTGGAAGCTTCATAAGGTCTCGCATCTTATTTTAAATTAGCGTCCTTCCTATAAGAAAGAAATGATGTACTATTTAGAGCAGGAGGCCATCTGAGGAAGGGGATGAGGGGATAAATTTTGCAACAGGCTCTCTCCCTAACAGAGTCATCCTTCATACTCCATTTTCCAAACTACAGTGGCCTAATGCAGTAAGTCCCCAGCAGTTGTGGGGAAAAAAAAATAACAGCAACAATAGCTGAACAGCCAGCAGTCCTTTAGCAAATGCTGGTGCTTGCCATTACAGCTCCTGTACCTCTAGCATCCCAGGATGCCATGCACTATGGATCAATAGCGCCACCAAGATAATTAAATAAGCAACATAGCCAGCTAATTTGTGCTCAGACAACCAGCGCACCTGCACCATGCTTGTCCAGGAACAATGTACTGAAAGCACATTACTGGCCTCCAGGCATTGCACCACTCACTGCTGTAAATCTACTGGTTCCCAATTCCTACAACGATGTTCGATAATCATTAATAAGGCAGCTTCTACTTCAGCTTTTCATTGTTAATTTGTAAAGCTATCAAAGCTAGTATTGTGCACAAATAGGAAGTTTTTTCCCTTCTTTTAAATACTTACTAGCTGATTTCTCATGCTATTTCTATTGGGTGGTCTGGAGAACAGAATGCAGCTTCTTGGGATGAGCCACTTATTTTGACTGGAATACTGCAGTTGTCTCTTAAAGGGTTTGCTCTTTGCTGGGGTGGCTGTGGAATTACTTGACCTCTGGCCTGCAAGGCTGATGTCAAACTGATTCTACTAGTACAGACTGTGCTTCCTAGATCCAAAAAAATGGTGGGATGAGGATGGTCTCCTGTCAATATGGTTCATGTCTATCTTGGAGGTGTCCAGTATGTGCAGCTGCATCAAGCAGCTTAGGGCTTTTTGGGAAGAAGTGCTCCACATTCCCCCATGATCATAGTGCTCTCCCCCCACTTACAGTCTGATTTGCTCTGAACCTTTCTTTTGTTCTGTAAGGACTATTAGTATAATTAAAGCATAATATGACTCACTTTTTCTCTATACTGCACATTGCCTGTGGATTAACATCTGTTACAGTTTCATTGTTATTCCAGTGATCTTTGCAAATTTCATTCCTTTCCTTTGGTGAACTCTCAGAATAGTATGAGAGTTCTGTCAGCTGTGAGATGGAAGGAGTGGAAAGTGGCTAATCGGCATTGAGAGCTACTTGAGTAAGCGATTGACAGTGTGCAGAGAGAGTACTCTAATGCTTCAAAACATTAGTAACTTTTCTTTTCTGTGGGAAAAACGGTCTAAAATATCAAAATGTGCCGGAGGTATACAAGATTCTAAACAGGCTAGAGTAAGCAAACCTAAAGCAGCATTTCCAGACCTGGTAGGGAAGCAGGACCAACATGTTGCTACAGTTTGTTCTATACTTTGAGAGCTTTAACAAAAGACAATCAAGAGCTGCAAGTTCTGTGAACTACAAACCAATCAAAAAAGAATCTCAGCTATCAGCAACCAAGTCATTTCCTCGCCCACATCAAAAATTCAACACTTACAAAAATAAATCGAACTTTACTTAGAAATTTTCCATGCCAGCTTCCAATCCTGACACAAAACCAATAGCCTTGCCCTTGGGTATTCTTCCCCACTTGGGACAGCACCACACCTCTGAACTCCTTGGCTGTACGTACTAGGGGCAGAGGTGAGGATCAAATTTGCAAGCTGATGAACTCCAACCTTCCCATGCCAACTTTGGCCACCCAGTTGTAAGGAATGATTTTCACCTTATTGCTGTATATAAAATAGTAAATAATAAAAACAAATCTGGACTTGAAATTAAAATATGACAGTCGATCACAGGTCTAAATTGGCAAAAGGAGAATTTCAAACCAATATCAGGAAGTTAATTTTCATAAAAGACTGATCAATACTCAAAATAGACTTTAGGGTAGCAGAAGCACAAATTCTGAAATCATGCAAGAAACAGGTGGTGCTATGATGGAGGAAATATAGCTTTGTTCAGATGTATGATACAGGAAGGGTCAAAGGATCTTCCTTATCTTAATCTATCTCGTAAGTTCATGAACAATCACAACATTACAATATCACCAACAGATCTTTTAGAAATATCTTTTAGATATTTCTGTGCTAAGCACCGTTACGTAGCACATAACCTGATCTTGGGCCTCTACCAATTTGGCTCATAAGCAGATGTTAGGAAGTAAATAACACTAGCAAGGGGTAACTCAGTCATAAAGACATAATGGCACAGAAGGAGGCCATTCGACCCATTGAGTCATCCCGACTCTCTGTACAGCAATCCAATCAGTCCCATTTCCACAATCTATGTAAGTTTATTTCCCTCAAGTGCCCATTCAATTTCTGTTTGAAATTATTCATTGTTTCTGCTTCCACCACCCTCGTAGGCAGCAAGTTCCCTGTCATTACCGCTCGCTGCATAAAAAAGTGCTTCCTCAGATCCCCCTTGCATTTCCTGCCCAAAACCTTAAATCTTTGACCCCTCGTCCTTGTATCATCAGCTAATAAGAACAGCTTTTCTTTGTCTACCCTATCCAAATCTGTCATAATCATGTATACCTCTATCAAATCTCCCCTCAATCTCTTTTGCTCCAAGGTGAACCGACCCCAGCTTCTCCAACCTAACTTTGTAGCTAAAATCCCTCATCCCTGGAACCATTCTGGTAAATCTCCTCTGCACCCTCACAAGAACCCTCACATCTTACCTAAAGTATGGTGACCAGAACTGGATGCAAACTCTAGTTGTGGCCTAACCAGAGCTTTATAAAGGTTCAGCATAACTTTCCTGCTTTTTGTACTCAATACATCTATTTATGATGCCCAAGATCCCACATACTTTGCTAACTACTCACTCAATATGTCCTGCCACCTTCAAAGATCTATGCACATGAACCCACAGGTCTCTCTGTCCCTGTACACTCTTTAGAACTGTACCATTTAGTCTATATTGCCTCGTCCTATCCCTTCTGCCAAAATGAAACACCTCAGATTTCTCTGTATTAAATTCCATCTGGCACTTGCCTGTCCATTCTGCTAGGCTACCATGTCTTGTTGCAGTTGATTGGTATTATCCTCACTGTTTGCCACACTTCCAAGTTTTGTATCATAGGCAAATTTTGAAATTTTACTCTGTATTTTAATATCCAAATAATTTATGTGCATCAATAATGCAGTGGTCCAAGCACTGAACCTTGGGGAACACCATTGTCTACCATCCTCCAGTCTGAAAAACAACAATTTACCATGTCCTTAAGCCATTTTTTAAAATCCCAGCTGACAGTGCCCCTCCTATTCCATGAGCCTCAATTTTGATAATCAACCTTTTATGTGGTACTTTGTCAAAGGCTTTCTTAAAATCCAGATAGACAACATTCATTGCTTTCCCTTCATCAACTTGTTCTGTTACGTCACCCAAAAAATCAATTAGATTAGTTAACCACTTTTTGCCTTTTACAAATCTGTACTGGCTTTCCCTGATTAACTAAAACACCTCCAAGTGCCCATTGATTTTTTTTCCGATTGTTTCTAAAACCTTACCCACAACTGATATTAAACTGACCTAGTAGTTACTAGGAATGTCCTTACACCCGTTCTTGAATAAAGGTGTCACATTTGCCACTCTCCAATCCTCTAGCACCTCCCCCAAATCCAGGGAAGAGTGGAAAATTGGAAGCAAGCCTCTCCGCTATCTCCATCGTCACTTCCTTCAGCAACCTGGGATGCAAGCCATATGGACCAGGCGACTTATCCACTCTCAGCGTAGCCAGCCTTTCCAGTACATCCCACCTATCAATTTTCACCTTATCCATTACCTCTACCTTGAGGCCTGCTACCCGACCTGAACCCGACGACGTGTCGGGTTCGGGTTGGGTCGGGTCCATCTTGCAGGGCCGGCTTTTGGAGTCAGGTCGGGTCGGACACAAACGGTAAGTGTTCTCCTGGTAAGTATTGAAATTAAAAAAAAAAAAAAAAAACTTAACCTGAGCTGGGAGTCTGGGACAAAACTGAGTCTGCGCAGTGAGCGAGTGACATCACTGTGATGTCATTACGCATGCGCTGCAGCTTTTTGCAGGTTCGGTGTCAGGAAGGTAAGTAAAGGAATGGTCGGGTCGAGCGCGTGCCGGATCGGGTCGGGCTCGGGGCAAAATCGGAGGTACTCGGGTCGGGTCGGACTTGGGTCCGTTGTGGTTCGGTCGGGTTCTTTTACCCAACCTAAAGCAGGCCTCTACCTCTACCATCTCCACTTCTACTGATATTTTGTCAGCATCCTCTTCCTTAGTAAACACTGATACAAAACACTCATTAACTATTCTAGCCTTAACTTTCTGATTTTCCTTCACAGTCCTCAATTAAAATACAAATTAAAATTTAAACTGGAACTCACTGCCCACGAGGGTGGTGAAAACAGAGACAATAAATGACTTCGAAAGGAAATTGGATGGCCATTTGGAGGAAATTGACTTGCAGGGCTATGGGGATCAAGCAGGAGAATGGGACTGACTAAATAGCTCTGTGGAAAGCCGGCATGGACTTGATGCGCTGAATGGCCACCTTTTGTGCTGTAAATGACTCTATGACACTGTCCTTCCTGTGAATTCCAGAACTGCAGCAACAGATTTGAGCTGTTAATCAAAGGGAACTGATAAATGGGGAGCTCTCATGCGTGCTTGGCATCTTCCTCTGAGGTCAGTCTCAGGAAACGTGTTAGGTGAGAAATTTTAAGTTCAAACATGCACTACCAAGGTCTGGCACAGCACATTAAACAATGGTACACTGCAATACCAAATTAATTTTTACTTAGTTTCTTTCAGCTTTTATTTACTTTAACACAACCCTGTAAAATACATTTATAAATCAATGGCACAAATGTGGACCAGTAGCCTAAATAAGAATGGCTCAGTACATCTGCCTCCATATTCAGCTTTATATAAAAGACTCCTTACCAGAACAATTCCATACCATTAAGCCAGCTGTCTAGACTACTCCGCCTTCCCAGCAACAACAGAATGTGGGTATGAATCCACAACAACTTGGGGCAAACATAAAAACTGTCAACTTCACTGTAACAATAAGATATTCACAAAAGCCTGTGGCATCTATTGAAGTGGCTTGTCCAATGATTGCTGGAGGAAAATCTAAACCAAACTGAAAGCTTCTTCCGTTTAAATGTAATTCTTAAAAAAACTATGTAAACTTGTTTGTGATGGCAAGAAAATTTATTCTCTTTACGTGGCAAATTTTAACAATAGTTTGGATGGACCACCCGTACAATGAACTTCAGTCATGATTGGTCCAAACTAGGTAGTCCTCAGTCAGTGGCTACACAAAATAAATCAGTAAGGAAAGTAAATACACGAGTAGTTAACTAGAATATGAATTAAATTTTAAATTGGAAGAATTGAGCTGCAAGACTGTAGGAAATTTGAGCAGTTAATTAACTAAATAAAAACTCCTCAATGGTTAAAAAAAATCTCTTCAGGGTGCGGGAATAATGAGGGATCACTTGTTGTGAAGTGGAGAAAGAAAATGGCAAGACTTGGAACAATACCATATATGCACCACATAGTAGAAGATCATTTAACTACTAAGTATAGGAATATCTTAAAAACAGTGGTTGTCTAACTGTGGGCTATCCAGGACAGACGGGTGTTGACATGATGTGATTTCTGCCCAGTGCTTTGCAGTTTTATCTGGTAAAGCGAATGATGAGAGGTCTTGGGGCCGAAACGATCTCAACCTATTCTCAAACTTAAATTACAGGAGTAAAACAAATGGACATGGTCTGCTCTAGACGAACAAAATGTTTTTATAGACCAATAGTAAAAAATAACTCTTCATAAGGTAGAGGCAGCAAATACCTTAGAACCATTTATTGGGTAACAGAAGGTGTGGGAAAAGACAGTAGTATCATTCTTGGTGGATAAATTACGAGCTGAATAGCTTTCCTCATCTTTAATTATCAGGTGATCTTCTGATCAATCCTTGACGTATTGTTACCTCTGAGTCACCTCACCTGTTGTCCTCAACTGACTCTTCCCAGCCTGTTGCGACCAGTCACTTGGTTGAACTTGGCTCAAGGATTGCATGAGGAAAAGGTTATAAATAGTTTGTCACCTGACTTTTGAAGGAAATAATGCAATGACCCTGGATTATCTGGACCTCTGAATTATCCTGGAGGAAGTTGTTCCATAATATTTTAAAAAATGGCAGCACTGGAGGACTGTGAAGCAAAAGAGCTTGGTTGGTTGAGAAGAATTAGAAAATGTCCGGAGGGGCATTGAACGTAGGAGTCTGAGTGAAAAGCACCAAATTGGTGAGATGAGTAAGTAATACGCTTAAAGACAGTAAAAGCAGAACAAAATAAGTTAAAGAAAGGGAAAAAGGCCCAGTGATCAACAGAAATAAAGCAAATTAAGTCAAAAGATTGTGAATTTCCACACCAGATCCTGTGCACATAATCTCGGGTGATATTTTTTAGTGCAGTAATGAGCGAGTGTTACATTGTTGGAGACATTAAACTGAGGTCCCACCTGCCTGTTCTGATGGTTCAAGTGGATGCTAAAACATATCAAGATATTACTTAATATCATGACATTATGGGAAGGACAGCATTACCCCTGAAATAATCAAGAGTGCCAAGCCTGCTATACTCTCAGCACTACATGAACTGCTATGCCTGTGCTGGGACGAGGGAACAGTACCCCAGGACATGCGTGATGCCAACATCATCACCCTCTATAAAAACAAAGGTGACCGCGGTGACTGCAACAACTACCGTGGAATCTCCCTGCTCAGCATAGTGGGGAAAGTCTTTGCTCGAGTCGCTCTGAACAGGCCCCAGAAGCTGGCCGAGCGCGTCTACCCTGAGGCACAGTGTGGCTTTCGTGCAGAGAGATCGACTATTGACATGCTGTTCTCCCTTCGTCAGATACAGGAGAAATGCCGTGAACAACAGATGCCCCTCTACATTGCTTTCATTGATCTCACCAAAGCCTTTGACCTCGTCAGCAGACGTGGTCTCTTCAGACTACTAGAAAAGATCGGATGTCCACCAAAGCTACTAAGTATCATCACCTCATTCCATGACAATATGAAAGGCACAATTCAACATGGTGGCTCCTCATCAGAGCCCTTTCCTATCCTGAGTGGTGTGAAACAGGGCTGTGTTCTCGCACCCACACTTTTTGGGATTTTCTTCTCCCTGCTGCTTTCACATGCGTTCAAATCCTCTGAAGAAGGAATTTTCCTCCACACAAGATCAGGGGGCAGGTTGTTCAACCTTGCCCGTCTAAGAGCGAAGTCCAAAGTACGGAAAGTCCTCATCAGAGAACTCCTCTTTGCTGACGATGCTGCTTTAACATCTCACACTGAAGAATGCCTGCAGAGTCTCATTGACAGGTTTGCGTCTGCCTGCAATGAATTTGGCCTAACCATCAGCCTCAAGAAAACGAACATCATGGGGCAGGATGTCAGAAATGCTCCATCCATCAATATTGGCGACCACGCTCTGGAAGTGGTTCAAGAGTTCACCTACCTAGGCTCAACTATCACCAGTAACCTGTCTCCAGATGCAGAAATCAACAAGCGCATGGGTAAGGCTTCCACTGCTATGTCCAGACTGGCCAAGAGAGTGTGGGAAAATGGCGCACTGACACGGAACACAAAAGTCCGAGTGTATCAGGCCTGTGTCCTCAGTACCTTGCTCTACGGCAGCGAGGCCTGGACAACGTATGCCAGCCAAGAGCGACGTCTCAATTCATTCCATCTTCGCTGCCTTCGGAGAATACTTGGCATCAGGTGGCAGGACTATATCTCCAACACAGAAGTCCTTGAAGCGGCCAACACCCCCAGCTTATACACACTACTGAGTCAGCGGCGCTTGAGATGGCTTGGCCATGTGAGCCGCATGGAAGATGGCAGGATCCCCAAAGACACATTGTACAGCGAGCTCGCCACTGGTATCAGACCCACCGGCCGTCCATGTCTCCGTTATAAAGACGTCTGCAAACGCGACATGAAATCGTGTGACATTGATCACAAGTCGTGGGAGTCAGTTGCCAGCGTTCGCCAGAGCTGGCGGGCAGCCATAAAGACAGGGCTAAATTGTGGCGAGTCGAAGAGACTTAGTAGTTGGCAGGAAAAAAGACAGAGGCGCAAGGGGAGAGCCAACTGTGCAACAGCCCCAACAAACAAATTTCTCTGCAGCACCTGTGGAAGAGCCTGTCACTCCAGAATTGGCCTTTATAGCCACTCCAGGCGCTGCTTCACAAACCACTGACCACCTCCAGGCGCGTATCCATTGTCTCTCGAGATAAGGAGGCCCAAAAGAAATTTCTTATCAATGTACATCCCTCAACTCACATCAACATATAGAGATTAGCTAGTTATGTATCTCACAGCCTACATAACAAATCATTGCACTTCAAGTAAATAATCGCATACAAAGTGCTTTGAAAATTTTCTGATAGATGTAGTAAGGTTCATACAAATGAAATGGAAAATTTAGGGGTTCAGAGCAGAACCTAAAACAGATTACCAAAACATATGATTGATTATTATGGGGTGATGTGTTCTAAATGCTCAGGTTTGCGACCTATCGGATAATATCCATAACTATACGGCTTGCCACTGCAGATGTGGGTGACCAGGTGCTGTGAGGTGCTTGCATATTTATTGGGTATAGATATGGAGATAAGGCTGTGCTCTTGGCACTTAAAGGAGCACAGAGGAACATATTTTAGAATAATGATAGTAAGGCAGTCCTTCAAACAGCTTATATGCTAAGACATTCCAGGGAATGAATAAGGGCTAAGGAGTAAGTAGACGAGTTTCGGGCTAGCCTCTAAAATGCCCCTGCACCACCTCCTTTAATGCCTACGAGCACAGATTTTCCAGGATCCTCTGCTCTTAAGGAGGCAATATAAAAACATGTTTAAAAATGACGGACAGAAAAAGACCAGTTGGCTCATTGAGCTTATCCCATACAGTTGTGGTACAACTGACCATCACAATGCCCAATGCCAACTTCACTCACCAGTAACAATGTAATCTTCTGTGAGACACAAAAAAAGCACTGGGCCCATTCAGGGAAGGAAAATCAGAGAAATTGTTTGCCAAAGACATCAAAAGGAGTTGGAGGCCACAGGTCTTTTACCAATGCAACAGTCATTAGTTTGATACCTGGCATGGTACACACATGCCTAGTATTAGCTGTTTCCATTTGCATTAGACTACATTGATCAATATTAAATGACACAAGCCTATTTCCCCATTGCATCTTATTGGCTTGTAGCCGTTTTTACTCATCCAAGGTTCTAACTTTCACATATATTTTTGTGCTCATCCGCAAACCTATGAACATTTCCCCTAATGCCTTCATCTGGATCATTAACACAGATTATAAAGTGCAATGGTCCTAACACTGGTCCCTATGGGACCCCACTCATATCAGTCTCCATGCAGTACTACAAGAATGCAACCAATATTAATCCAATCCACCATCTCACCTATCAATCTCACAGGACTCTATCCTATTATGCAACTTATTGTGTGATACCATGTTGAAATATTTTTGTAAATCTAAGTATACAATGCCAATTAGATTATTATGCATCAACCCAGTAACTTCCTCAAAAAAATTAACCCAGTTGGTAAAATAAAACCTTTTCAGCCATAAGGAGCAATGGGTAATAGGTCAAATTGTTCTGCAAGAGTATAAGCCATCAACTATAATATTAGTTACGCACACTTCTATGACTCCCAGAGTGGGTGACCACACAAATATCCAAAGGATGATTTTGGTAAAGAGCCCCAAAACCTGGGATGAGGGGAAAAGACTGAAAAATTCTTGGTGAAGCCCAACTCAAAAAGGCTTGAGCACCCTGTCTTAAAGTAATAATGTCCCCAGATGATTTTTTTTTAGGACAATCCTACTTGCCGATGGAGCTTGAATTAATTAGGAAAAATGCGCTATTACAACATAACATCCCAACAATTACATTTCATTCTCAAAATATTCTACAACTATGTGGAAGTTTAGCTCTAATACCACCATATTTCATTTGTTTAAGCTAAAGCCATATATATGTATATTATGTATATATCAGAGGGAAGCGTGCTTAAAACTCTCCATTTAATGACATTTTCTCCAGACTATTTTGAAGTGACACACAAACTATTTCTAAAACATTATTGGACTGCAAACTTGGCTTCTTGTGGAGGCTGGGCCTTTATTTTGTATATATATATAAGTCCTTACAAAGGAATGCATTTTACTACTAAATATCTACTTAACCCAATACAATGCAAGTTTAGTTTCAAACATTTAATACAGCCCTAGACCTGCTCTTCAGAAAAATGAAGTCTTGCTTAATGCATTGTGACTATTGCTAAATCAGCAGGATCTAGAAACCTGAACAGGTATTTGCTTCAGTTAGTGGCGCAGTGGTTAGCACTGCAGCCTCACAGCTCCAGCAACCCAGGTTCGGTTCTGGGTACTGCCTGTGGGGAGTTTGCAAGTTCTCCCTGTGACCGCGTGGGTTTCCGCTGGGTGCTCCGGTTTCCTCCCACAGTCAAAGACTTGCAGGTTGATAGGTAAATTGGCCATTGTAAATTGCCCCTAGTGTAGGTAGGTGGTAGGAGAATGGTGGGGATGTGGTATTAATATGGGGATTAATGTAGGATTAGTATAAAGGGGTGGTTGATGGTCGGCACAGACTCGGTGGGTCGAAGGGCCTGTTTCAGTGCTGTATCTCTATTTCTATTTCAATGTAATTGAAGTTGTAATTGTATTTTTAAATTGAAATTACCCCAATGTATTTTAGTTGTTCCCATTCTCCTTCAGGTCTCCCACATCACATATCATTTCACAGATGAAAGGGCAGAAATTTGTTTCTAGGTTTCTGAATATGACACTTCAACTGCACTCTACATGTGCGAGACTGGAAGTGGTTGAACTGTCCATTGATCTTTTTTCCCACACTGAAGAGGCACTTTCCTTCACTCTATAATAAAAACAGATGGCAATATACAGTGAAACATTTAGCATTGGAAAGATACAGATAGCTTTCAGTTGAAACACTGGGCTGAATTTTACAACCCCCCCAACATTGGGGGTCATGATTGGGTGGGGGGGTGGTGCTGGGAAATGCCTTTGGCAGAGGCCCGCCAGTGGCATTGATGCTGGGAAGGCCCGGCCCGGTATTACCAGCGTCAGCGAGGCCTCGTGGCGGCCCCCTGCCATTCAGTGATGGAAGCCAAATTTGCATTTGTTAAATAATTTAAATAAAGGAATAAATTACCTGCTCCTGCCGTCTGTTCTGGTGCGATATTATTGCCAGTGGCTGGCACTTCTGCGCCTTTGGATCTCCGTCCGGGGATCTGAGGCGGAACAGTGGTGGGGAGGGCGGGTGGAGCAGGTAAGTTTTTCAGTGCGGAAGGGGAGGGGGGAGTGGTGTCAGAGTCCTTTCATTGGTGTAGGGGATGGTGGGAAGGGGAGGGGAAAGGGTAAAGTTTAAAGTTTCTGAACTTTGCTGGGGGGGGGAGGGGAGGTCAGGTGCACAAGGTAAGCGTTTTTGGGGGTGGGGGCGGGGGGGGGGGTGCGGGGAGAGAGGGCAGGTAATTATTTCCATGGTTATGAGGAGGTTGGGAGAGGGTCAGAATAAATTTAATTTTTTAATTTCACTGCAGCTTTAAAAATTTAAATTAAATGGAAGGGCTCAAAGCTCTTTAAAAATGGTGTTTACGCCTGCACAGAAGCTGCTGACGCCATTGCTAGGGATGGACAGCCCGCTTCCTCCACGTCAATTTCGGCGTCGACAATGTAAAATGCAGCCCACTAACTTTTCATCAGAATGATGAAAGATCACTCCAGAAACATTAACCTCCTTCAGTTATTGATTGTCCTGCTGTACATTTGCAGTATTTTCTGTTTTTGTTTCACATTTAAAGCATCTGCAGTTTTCTTTTTATATCACGTTCACTCCAATCCCTTTCCTCACAAGAATAATAAATCATTTACTGTGGGAATCACATGCACGTGTCTGTGTCGTATCATTCTGAAACAGTGCATTTGTGGGTCAACCTCTTGTACCACTTGGCCGCTGCTTAGTTATGCTTCTTTCTAGTTATGATCCTGCTATGTAGTGCAGAGTCAAATCATACGAAAACAATTATATATTCTAGCAGCTGCATTTGAAGTCAAATGACTTGGCATCTCACTGGAATGAATCACAGAGCAAGTTTTGTAAATTGCAATGTACTGATACTGTGATGCCACATGCAACATATAGCAGGTGTCGAGGCAGTGGGAATCACTGCCACCGTTACTGAACATTCAACCACTTAAACCAAAGAGCACTTATCAGCTGAGGAGCAGTTATATTTGTATTTACTGATACTATATATTGATTATGGAGAGGTGGTGGTGTAGTGGTAATGTCACTGGACTAGTAATCCAGAGGCACAGGCTAATTCCCTGGAGACACAGGATCAAATCCCATTATAGCAGCTGGTAGAATTTAAATTCAATTAATTAATAAAAATCTGGAATTGAAAGCTAGTCTCAGTAATGGTGTCATGAAACTATCATCGATTGTTGTAAAAAAAACCCATCTGGTTCATTAATGTCCTTTAGGATAGGAAATCTGCTATCCTTACCCGGTCTGGTCTACATGTGACTCTCGCCGCACAGCAATGTGGTTGACTCTGAACTGCCCTCTGAAATGGCCGAGCAAGCCACTCAATTGTCAAGGGCAATTAGAAATGGGCAAGAAATGCTGGCCCTGCCAGTGATGTCCACATCCATGAAAGAATTAAAAAAAATAAAGCCACAGTTCATATAGGAATTTTACTTAGTTTCTAAAATTACTAATGTATTTGACAGATAATATCTGGTTTTATTAGTTTCAACAAGAACCTGGCAAAGTGTCATGCCGTCAAACATTTTTCTCCAAGGATTGCGCATAATTATTGTAACAGAGGTGTTTCAGCATGTCGTGACACAATGGAAGGTTTAGGAAGGCCTGCAGTTTCCTAATAGAAACTGGTTGCTTAGTGAAAACTGGCAGGTGTACTTTCGTGCACCACCCTAAAGCAGCTCATAATGCAGGTGGAGATAATTTCAGTTAAACAATATATGCTGAGCAAGGAAGTCACTACGTTATCATACCTTAGCTGTGGTATCTGCTTCATTCTTATCATTGTACCAGTTAGTCAGAGATGTGAACTAAGCAATTCTTATCAATTCAGGCTTATTATGAGCTCTGATCTAGGAGACTTTCATGCAATTAAAATTCATCTATTGCTACTACAACGTAAATCATGCAGGATTTTCAAGTGGCAATTTAAAATATGTATCTGGTTTAGTATGACAGTTCGTATGTTTTGTCAATTAAAGTCCAATGAAAGGAATAGCTCAATATGACTTCAACTCACAGGTGGCATTATCTGTATTTGATGGGTATCCAATATTTGGTTTCTTCTGAAAAATTCACATATAGCTCAGTTAGAACTGTCCAGTGGAAAACTTAATAAGGAACACCCAGGTCTGGAGTGGGTTAGTTAATCTGGCTGATAAGGCACTGGGACACAACAACTGGTCTCAGCACACCTTGGATAGTGGGGTTGGGGAAGGAAAGTTCAGGCACCTTTCCTTCAAGGTTCATCACCACCTTCTCAAGGGCAATTAGGGATGGGCAACAAATGTGGCCTTGCCAACGATGCTCACAACCCATGAAAGAATAAAAAAACTCTGTAGCAACTAACGTAATAGATTTATTTTTCCCACATTTAAAAAAAACTATCACCTATGAAGAAAAAAATTCCAAAATTAATCGTAAGACAACTTGTTAGTTTAAAAAAAAAACAGGGATTTGCCATCAGGCCACCTCAGTACTCTAGTGCACTATAGCACTGGTACTAGATGAGCAACCTAGAAGTCGTAAGATCAAATCCCAACCAAGGCAAGTTGTAAATAGTATTGAATAACCCTGGTAATTTTTGGGTACTAGACAAAATGAAGATGAAAGCTACTGAATTGTCTGAAAACTAGAAATCTTCAGAAAACTCTTGTTTGGTCTGGCCTACACATGGCTGTAGTCCACATTACATGGTTGGCTTTCAATGCCCTCTGAAGTGGCCTAGCATGCGACTCAATCATAAAAACAAATGCTAGGGATGTTGCTCACAAACTGATAAAAAAATTTGAGAACCCTAGTAATACCAATGCTTGAGCATGACTGGGAGGGCAAGTATACAATTTTAATTTTGCTGTCTATGCTGTGCATTTTTAAAATTCTTTCATGGGATGTGGCCGTCACTAGCAAGGCCAGCATTTGTTGCCCATCCCTAATTGCCCTTGAACTGAGTGGCTTGTTAGGCCATTTTAGAGGGCAGTTAAGAGTCAACCACATTGTTGTAGGTTTGAAGTCACATGTAGACCAGACCAGGTGCCATGAAGACCCCTACCTGCCAAGAATGAAGCATGTTAATTTTGTCACATGAAACACTAATTTTAAACTGTTGCTGGACTGAAAATATAACTTGTTTAAAGAGATCACAGCAGTGGCTGAAAACATTTGTATTCTAAGAGACAGCTGCATGGAGAAGACAATGGAACTGCTCCCTGATCCAATTAACCCAAATGGATTTTGATCACCAGACAATGAATGTGTAAAAAGTCAGCATTCCATTTGCTCCCCCTCTGAGGGTAATAGCTAAGATGGAGAATCCACAAAAATGCAGGAGAGTTTGTTAAAAAAAAAGCTGTTCACATGACTAACCTGCTGGCCCAGGTTTGGTTTTGAATTGTGTTCACAGAACAGTTGGGAGTCAGATTTCAATGTGAAGACAGCAGACAAGGAAAGTCTCTTCTCCCTCTCCCTTTCACGCGAAAACAGGGACACACAGAAGAAAACTTAGCCTCAAGATAGAAAACTATTGAAACAAGTTTGAAAGTGCACTGGGCCCCAACGAGATGGCAAGATTGAACTGCAATCAAAGACTTTACATCAAACTCAAAAGACAGTAAATGAACTCCAGCTATGGCTTCAAACCTTTCCCCTTGATTTTTTCTCCTTTTCTGTCTCTATCTGCACGTGTGTTTATCACGTATGCATGCTGGCGTGGTTGCGTAGCGTATTGTTCGTAGTTTTAACCGAATTAGAGTTTTAAGGTTAATAAACTTACACCTTCCTTGTTTAAATCTAAGAAAATCTGTCTGGTTGATTTCTTTGCCATTACAATTGGAGAGCAGTGAACAAGGATTCACTGAGCGCGAGCTAAAAACACTTTTAAAAATTAAACCCTGTTACGGTCAAACCGGGCAAAGGCTGAGAGGGAACCCCTACACCCCCTTCTCACCTGGTCGTAACAGAAATATGGGGGCTAGTGTCCGGATTCAACCCACAGACAAGTGGGAAGTCAAAATGATCCCAATCAAAAAGAGAAAAGATTTCAACGCAGGTTTTCTTGTGGTTGTCTGTGCTAGAATACTAATATGTCTGCGACTGAAGCCAGTAACTCCCCAAGCCAGGGTGAAGTAACTTGGATAAGTTAAAAGTACTGTCTTTGGAAGAGTTGAGAAAAATGACTGAGCAGTATGGGATCACTGTCCGTGCCAAGGCTAGAAAGTCTGAACTCCTAAGACTAGTGGGCAACCATTCTTCCCTTGACTCTGAAGGAGCAGAAAGATTAGAAATAGACTCTGACAGGGTATTGCTAGCAATGGTACAAATGGAACAGAGGAAACTTGAATTTGAAGAAAGCGAGTGAGAGAGACAGGAGAGAGAGAAAAAGAAAGAGTCTTCCAGAAGGAACGTGAAGGAAAAGATAGAGAGGACAGAGAAAGAGAAAGAACCTTCCATAAGGAATGTGAGGAGAGAGAGCTGAGGCGGCTTGAGTTAACAGGAGGGCGACAGAGTAACCCCAGTGAAAGCATGGCCAATATTGAGGATCATAATTCAGGGCTGGGTATTGAATTGTTAAAATTTACTCAACTGATCCCAAAAATTCAATAAGGGAGACGTGGAAGCATTTTTTGTATCTTTTGAAAAACTTGCAAGGTAGTTAAAGTGGCCAGCTGAGACTTGGACTCTGCTGTTACAAAGCAAGATAACAGGAAAAGCCCATGAGGTTTATTCCCTGTTGCCAGATGAGAGTTCATCAAATTATGAACTGACAAAAAATGCTATCCTCAGGGCATATGAGCTAGTACCGGAAGTCTATTGCCAGAAAGTTCGAACCCTCAAGAAGCAAGCTGATCAAACTTACTTGGAGTTTGAGAGAAGTAAGCAGCTGGCTTTTGACCAGTGATTGAGGGCTTTTAAAGTGCAGATCAGCTATGAAAATCTCACAGAGGTAATTTTGCTTGAGGAATTTAAAAACTCTCTCCCACTCTCCATAAAGGCACACGTAGAGGAACAAAAAGTTCTAAGAGCCTGGCAAGCCGCAGTTCAGGCTGATGAGTTTGCTCTCATCTATAAGTCCAGGGGAAAATCTTTCCTAATCACCCTCACAAATCTGAAAAGGACAAAGGGTGGGAAGGTGATAGAAGCCCAAGCAGTCCTGGGAGGGAAAGAAAAGGAGGAGACAGAAGGGGCCCTCCTCCAGCCAAAAAGTATAGTGCTGTAAGTAGGAGTGAGACCTGGATACCTGTGTGCTTCCATTGTAATAAAGCAGGTCAATCTAAGAACTGATTGCTGGGAACTACGGGGAAAGCCTGTAGGGTTAATCAGGGCACATACACTCAGTGAAGGAGAAAGAACCTGATGGAAAGCACAGTTGAACAAGCTGTGGCTTTAATTGCAGCAGTAGTAAGGCCCAGGAAGCATACTGCTGCGAGTGCAGGAAAATGTAATAGGATTCCTGAAGGTTATCAGGATTTTGTGTCTGAAGGGAGAGTAACCCTATACCCCTTCAGTGGGGCAAGCAAGCCCATAGTAATCCTCAGGGACACAGGGGCCACTAGATCCCTTTTACTGGGAAAAGGCCTGACCTTTCCCCCAGAGAGTACAGTGAACTTCAGAATGGTGGTGAATGGTATTGGAGGGCAGTGTACGCCTGTACCTTTACACAGGATGCACTTGGAGTGTGACCTAGTTTCGGGACCGGTGAGCATAGGGATTGTCCCTAGTTTGCCTGTGGATGAGGTTGACCTGCTTCTAGGTAAAGGTCTGGTGGGGGTAAAGGTGGTTGCTTCCCCAATAGTGAAAGAGAGACCGCAGGAGGTCAGAGAGACAGGGCAGTGGCAGGAGACGGTCCCCTGCAGTTTCTCTGAACTTGTAGTGGATCGGGCCATGACCAAACCAGCTCCCCTAGAGGAGACTGAATTAGCACTGCAGGCAGATGACCATGAGGTCTGTCTGTCTGAGACTTTCTTTGGAAAGTCAGAAGACCCAGGGAATGAGTTAAATGGATCTTCCCTAGTTGAGGTGCAGCGAGCTGACCCAGTACTGAGAGAGTTAGCACAGGCTGCCCAGTCCCTGACTGCTACATTTAAAGAATGAGGTACTGATGAGGAAGTGGAGTTCTCCTCGCAGACCAGAGAGCAAGGAGTGGACAGTGGTTCACTAGTTAGTGGTGCCGCAGAGAGAAATATTAAGAATGGCCCATGAGATTACAGTGGCTGTACATGTCAGTAAACAAAAAACTAAAGCCCGCCTAAGACAGCAGTTTCACTGGCCAAAACTCCACAAAGATGTGATGGAGTACTGTACAAGTTGCCACAAGTGCCAGGTTGAGGGGTAACCCCAACCTACAGTGAAATCTGCACCCCTAAGTCCTGTATCGGTGTTTGGAGGACCCTCCAGCAGAGATCTGGTGACCTGTAAGGGACCCCTGCCGAGAATAAAAGGGGACAGGCAGGCACAAGACTGGTAAAAGGTTAGAGAGGAAAGGGGAAAAAGGGACAAAGAGGACAGGTTAAAGGAGATCCGAGAGGAATCCTAAATGGAAACCCCTACTGTCTGGTCAGCCAACCCCGAAATGTTTGAAATATGAGACCACACATCCTCCTATGTAAATGCAGACACCAGAAGCACCCCACCAGAGTTGCTAACAGCATTTACAGGAACCTGCAGAGACATAGGAAGCCCTCAAAGGGCAGAGGAACTGTGAGGCTGATGACTCATCTAGTCGAAGTGCTGCAGGGGAGTGGCGTCGAGTCTGGGCAAACACCTGCAGGCAGGAGTGTCCCAGAGGACAAAGGGAAGATTAGCAAAGAATCTTTCCCCACAGTTAGAAGAAAAGGGAACCAACCATCCCCTAAGGTGAAAATCCCTTGCATGACTCATTAAAGCACAGAGAGAGTTCAGAATGGATCCACCCACTACTGACTCTCCTGAGCAGAATTCCAACTGAGGGCTAATTAAATCTAACCCTCCCCCTGCAGACCTCAACAGGAACAATGACACCCTAGGTAGTAATGGAAATGTACATACTGAAAAACTTCCCCAAAAATCACATGTTTATTGGGATGCCAAAAAGGGCAGTTTAAAGCAGCACTGCTACCAAGAAAAGACAGGTGGTAACAAATTTTTAGGATTTATGAATGAATGATAATGAATGAGAGAGATGCATGTGTGTTTTCCTGTACTTACTCTTCTCTCTCGTCCGTTTAATGAAATGCTCTTCTAAAAATCACATTTCATTCCACTGGGTGTGGAGGTAACATGAAGACCCTACCTGCCAAGAACGAGGCATATTAATTTTGCCATATGAAACATTAATTTTAAACTGTTGCTGGACTGAAAAGATGACTTGTTTAAAGAGATCACAGCAGTGGCTGGAAACATTTGTATTCTAAGAGACAGTTGCATGGAGAAGACAATGGAACTGCTCCCTGATCCAATTAACCTAAATGGATTTTGATCACCAGGCAATGAATGTGTAAAAAGCCAGCATTCTATCCACCCCCCACTGACGGTGTCTGCTAAGATGGAGAATCCACAAAAACGCAGGAGAGTTTGTGAAAAGAAAAGCTGCTCACATGAATAATTTGCTGGCCCAGGTTTGGTTTTGAATTGTGTTCACTGAGCAGTTGGAGTCAGACTGCAATTTGAAGACAACAGAGGAGGAAGGTCTCTCTCTCTCCCTCTCACGCAAAGACATGAGCCACGGAAGGAAACTAAGCCTCAAGACAGAAAACCATTGAAACAAGTCTGAAAGTGCACTGGGCTCCAAGAGACGGCAAGATTGAACTGTAATCAAAGACTTTATAGAAAACTCAAAAGACAGTAAATGAACTCCATCTACTGCTTCAAACCTTTCCCCTTGATTCTTTCTCCTTTACTGTCTCTAATTGCGCATGTGTTTATTGCATATGCATGCTAGTGTGGCCGCATTGATTATTGTTCGTCGTTTTAACTGAATTAGAGTTTTAAGGTTAATAAACTTACACCTTTCTTGTTTAAATCAAGAAAACCTGTCTGGTTGATTTCTTTGCCATTTCAATTGGAGAGCAGTGAAAAAGGATTCACTGAGGGGAAGCTAAAAACAGTGTTTTAAACCCTGTTACGGTCAAACCAGGAAAAGGCTGACAGGGAACCCCTCGATCCCTTTCTCTGCTGGTCGTAACACCAGCTAAGAAAGGCATATTTCCTTCCCTCAAGGACGTTAGTGAACCAGATGGGTTTTTCTGACAATTGAACGATTGTCTCAGTAATGGTGCCATGAAACTATCTTTCAATTCTAGATTCTTAATTAATTGAACTTAAATTCCACCAGCTGCCGTAGTGGGTTTTGAACCCATGTCCCCAGAGAATTAGCCTGGGATACGGATTACTAGTCCAGTGACATTACCACTACGCCACCGTCTCCCCTTTAAGAATTAACAGTGACTTATAAAATAAAATTACAAGGAGAGGCATATTGGGTATACGTTTTGAGAGGTGACACAAAATAGGAATTATTACACATTCCGATAGAAAGAAATTAATGGCAGAGCTTAAAAAATGGCAGCATGCACATGCAGCATGATTATTGATACACCGTATACACAAAACATAAATTACTTAATTGTAAATGGCTGAATTGGCCCAAATACAAACATTGATAAGATAGCCTTCAAATGATTTGATAAGGATTTGATTTAGCACGTGGCCCTATAATAATCTAGACAAAGTGCACGGTAGCATGTGGACGTCAGACATCAGATTGGATTCAGCTGTGATCTTCTATACTGTCAAGTAACCCGTCAGCGCTCACCATCAAGTTTCACACAAGAATGAGCTTTCAGGCAGGATACTTGGAAGTTTCCAGCACTTGTAGATGTATCCCAGCATGAGGTACTGCTTTCAAGAGAGACTTAAAATAATACTGTAGAATTTATTTACGTTCCTAAACTGTAGGTTATCCTTTGGAGAATTATTGTTAACAATTTAGAACGATCTGGCTAACAAACCTTTACATTTCAAACAAAATGTCTTGTTTTGTAGAAACCATACCAATATATTTTATCAGCAGTCTTAATTACCGAATCTCTACTCTGGAGTAAGTTCCGTGAATCAATCAATAAGAATTATTCTGAACATGGTGGAAGCACTGCCACATTAATGGCTATACAGGGAAGCTACTATAGACACAGCTTGAAACTGTCTCTGGGACACAATGCAAGCAAAGTAACGGCTTCTTCACTGTTTAGTTGCAAAACCATGTAAATAAACATTAATCATTGGACAACTTCTAAAATGTTTTAACACTAGGATTATTTTATCGTCTTTAAAGTGCTAACTAGCTGTTGACAAATTGACTAGCGGCCTTCCCATCATAAATTTTAACATTTCTATCAACTATCTCTAAAGCCGATGAATATAAAATAGTGCACAACCTTAACACAAGCATTCTTGTTCACATATTTTACATATTTTATGAAGGGAAGAACCTCTGAACTCTGACAATGTTTAGCCACAAAATCTACTGTCTTTAGATTGTTCCACCCAAGAGGTTAACTTGAATGACTTACTGCATTTTTAAAATGCTAACAATCAACGATAAGGCATGCATAGCTAGATCACTTATTCCACACCCTATCACAAGGGCCCCCAACAAAAGCCAGAGAGCAGGATGTCTACAACAGGCTAACATGCTTTAAAATCATGGGAGAATAAACTCATCTACAAGTAACCATATCTTTCAGAATACAAGTCAATAGTCCTTTTCAATTGCAGAGCCATAATATTTTGTGAAGAAGCATGAAACATTATTTTACAATATCCAAGATTAGTTTAAATCCTGAATCCTAAGTGGGTTCTCATTAAATTTATATCAAAAGACAGTGATCATAAAAGCACTTGATAAATGTTTTTCAGTTTGGAAGAAAAAAATTTAAATGAGTAGTGTGTCTAAAAGTTCATCACACTCAAAAAAGCTGATGAGTTTCAAGACAATTTAAGTAACAAAGCAAAAGAGATTTTCTTTCAAGAATATGGAGCCCCTTTAAGGTAGGAATCCAAGGATAACTTGGGTAATTTAAAACTTTGCTTCTCATCAAAAGGAAATCTACAATACTCACGAAGAGTGATCACTCTGATTTTCTAAATAAATACATTTATACTATTCACTCACTACAGGTACAGTTTAATTTATTCAGATCATGTACCCATGATCATCAACCACACAAATTAATTTGTCAACTCTGTACTCTTATCAACATTCATTATTCAAGCTGTTTGGAGTATTGCATCCTACTAAAACTAAAAGTCAATATATGACCCACAGTTGAATTATGGTTATTGGTTCCACAATAAACTGAGTTAAAAAGTTACAACAGCTCAGACAAGTCAATATTATCTAAACTTCTGACCTCCAATGTCTGAATAGCTGTAGAGAGGCACTAACCTATAGAGCTACGTATGAACTGTTTTGAGCTAATAATCTGAATCTGAATATTACACTACATATCTGTTACTGCTCAAGAGTCCTACGCTACATTGTAGCTTCATCAGGTTGATACCTCATGTTTGGTATGCCATGCCTGGTGCTGCTCCTGGCATGTCCTCCTGCAGTCTTCATTGAACCAGGGTTGATCACTTGGTTTGATGGTAATGATAGAGTGAGGGATATGCCAGGCCATCAGGTTACAGATTGTGATTAAATACAATTCTCCTGCTGCTGATGGTCCACAGTGCCTCATTGATGTCCAGTTTTGAGCTGCTAGATCTATTCTGAATCTATGTCGTTTAGCACAGTGGTAGTGCCACATGATGCGACAGGTAGACTGGTCAAGTAGATTTTTCCCTCTCGTTGGTGTTCTCACTACTAGCTGCAGGCCCAGTCTAGCAGATATATCCTTCAGGACTAAGCCAGCTCAGTGAGTGGCGATGCTACCAAACCACTCTTGGTGATAGACACTGAAGTCACCCACCCGGAGTACATGCTGTACCCTTGCTACCATAGTACCTCTTTCAAGTGGTGTTCAACATGGAGGAGTAGTGGTTCATCAGCTGAGGGAGAGCAGTAGATGGTAATCAGCAGGTTTCCTTGCCCATGTTTGACCTGATGTCACAAGACTTCATGGAGTTTGGAGCCAATGTTGAGAACGCCCAGGACCACTCCCAACCAACTGTACAGCACTGTGCTGCCACCTCTGTTGGGTTTGTCCTGGCAGTGAGATAGGGCAGGCCCAGGGATGGTGATGGAAAAGTCTGAGACATTGTCTGTAAGATATGATTCGGTGAGTATGACTCTGTCAGGCTGTTTCTTGGCTAGTCTGTGCTACAGCTCTCCCAATTTTGACACAAGTCCCCAGATGTTAGTGAGGAGGACTTTGCAGGGTCGACTGAGCAGGGTGTTCTTGGTCATTTCTGGATCCTTGGTTGATGCTGGGTGGTCTGTCCAGTGTTGTTCTTATTCGACTTTGATACAACTGATTTGCTTGTTAGGCCATTCCAGAAGGAAGTTAAGAGTCAACCACATTACTGGGTGTCTGGGGTCACATGTAGGTCAGACCAGGTGAGGACATTAGTGAATCAGATGGATTTTTACAACAATCCAGTAGTTTCATGCTAATTATTAATTAGACTATTGTTACGACCGGGTGAGAAGAGGTCTAGTGGTCCCCTCTCAGTCTTTGCCTGGTTTAACTGTAACAGGGTTTAATTTTAAAACACCATGTTTTTATCTTCCCCTCAGTGAATCCTGGTTCACTGCTCCAATTGTAAGGCAAAGAAATCAGACAGGTTTGCTTAGATTTAAACAGAAAGGTTTATTAATCTTAAACAAACATCCGGTTAACGACTACGAATATGCGACACAACCACTCTAGCATGTATATGCGATAAACACACACGCAGATAGAGACAGAAAAAGTAGAAAGAACAAAGGGGAACAGTTTGAGGCAATATCTGTTAGGTATTTACTGTCCTTTAAGTTCAATGTGGAGTCTTTGGTTGCCGGTAAATCCCGCTGTTCGTTGGGGCCCAGTTCACGTTTCAACTTGTTTCGACATTGGAGTATTTTCTCTCTTGAGGTTTACGTTTCTTCTGTGGGTCTAGTGGCTTGGGGGGGGAGAGAGAGAGAGAGAGAGAGAGAGAGGCTTCCTTATTCCAGCTTCAGTTACACACTGTCTTCTGTTCCTTTCTGTGTGGCACACTTCAAAAAACCCCAGGTTGCCCAGCAGGTTAGTCATGTGACTAGTTATATTTTGAATAATCTCTCCTATGAGGTTTGGGGATTGTGTTACCTTAGCAGCCTCTGGAATGTGCTTCCTTACACCTTCAATGTCTGGTGATCAAAATCCATTTGGGTTAATTGGAGCAGGGAATCGTCCTTTGTCTCCACAAGCAGCGTCTCTTAGTATGCAAATATCCTTCCAGCCCAGTGTCTGGTGATCTTCAATCAAGTAATTTCTTCACTTCAACAACAGTTTAAATCAATGTCCATATGACAAAATTAATCTGCCTCATTCTTGGCAGGTAGGCGTCTGCATGACACTATCTTTTTATTCCAGATTTATTAATTAATTGAATTTAAATTCCCTCGTCTGTCATAGTGGGATTTGAACTCTGCCCCCAGAGCATTAATCTAGGCCTCCGGATCACTAGTCCAGCAACATTACCACTATGTTGATTCTGCTACTGCCATTTACACCTCCTCTGGATCCATCTTTTGTTTCTTTATTTGGCCCATTACCACCTTCTTTTGCCTTGCACCATTATCCTTTTTGTGCTTTAATCTCTCCTGCCTATCACCTTCTTTGACTTTTCCATATTAATTTTTGTTATCCGCAATTTATATCTGTATGACTGCCAGTCCTCCTTTATTTTTATTTCCTGGTTTATTACCAAGCAATTCTGTATTTTTTCAGTATGATCCCTGACACCCTTTTCTAATTTGATTAAACAACTCATTAGCTATTCATGTTGAGCTACCAATCCAAAGCAGTTACCAATTACTATTCTTTTGCCCTTCTTTGCTATCCATATGGTTTCCACCATTCTCTGAGCCCTTTAAATAGCATTTATATCATCCCTTACCTAAAATGCTACTTTCCACTTATATCTTGCAAAGATACACATATTAAAAGGCACATTTTTACAAAGCATTTCTGATCCTTTTAGCTGTTATTTTTCCATATTTCTGAATCTTCAATTCTCTTCTAGCTCTTGTTACAGTCAGATGAGGAGGGGTCGAAGGGCTTCCCTTTTTTTCCTCTCCCTATTTGACAACTACAGGTTTAATTCCTTTTTAAAGCGGATATACTGGCCAATTCAATAGATGTTTGATTACTTACTTGCTATGATTATAACAAGAAACAATCAGACGGGTTTTCTTGAGTTTAACAAAGAAAGCGGTTAACTTTATTGTACCTAAACCAAACTAATAAAAATAATAAGCTATGCGCCAAATTTCACACACACACAAACACACACACTAGAGGTTCACACACCCACAAATAGGTTACAGAGTGGGGAAATGTAGATTGGTTGAGTTAGAGTCCATGGGGTATATAGTCTATGGCATTTGGTCATTCAGCTGGCTTCTAGCTGAATTTGATAGTTCTGAGGCTTTTAGTTTGAAGAGGTAGATGACTGGTGCGGTGGGTCTCTTGGAGACAGCAATGCGGATGATTTCCTCCAGCGGGGTTTCTGATTGTAGCAGGAGTATGCAAAGGTGGTCAGTCAACAAGCAGGATTTGAAAGCTTTTAAGCTGGAATGGAGAGAGAGAGAGAGAGAGAGAGACCCTGTTTCCACCCCCCCAACCCCTCACTTGGGTCTGTACGTGTCAGAGTCCAGAAACTTTTCTTTTGCTGCAGAGAAACACAAGCTTAAAACCACAAATGGGGGGGGGGGGGGGTTGCAGGCTTGTCACATGGGTAACTCAGTGATTCAAACACTGCAATTAGCAGTATTTCCCGCTTGCTAAAGAGAACAGGCAGTTCCCTTAAACTTCCTGGGTCTTGGTTCTTGCTGGGACATAAGCAGACATTTTGTCTCCACCTCACAAGCCGTGCAATGTAGGATACAGTGTTGCAAATTAGGTGGCCATCTTAAGCTGCTAGAAAAGTCATTTTTTTAATCTGTTCTTTTTTAAATTCCTTCAAAAAATAGAAATTCAGATCTCCAGTCAGTGGTTAAAGAAAATTATCATTCAACAAAGCAAGTTGGTGTGACACTCTGTAAATTTTGAATTCAAGTAGCTTATTTCTAAGACTTCTTGTTTATAAGTTATAAGCCTTAACTGGCAACATTTTTGTTTTCTCCACTAAACATTATATTTACATTTCTCTATTAATTCAGAATGTTTACTTGATATCTAGGTGAGCAATAACCATTGAACTTCTAGATGTCCTTACATTTTAGCTCCTCTTCTGACCAAATCTACTTTAAATGAATCTCTATTACTACTTTCTTGTTTGAGACAACATAGCTCCCCATGTGGCTGTGCACTAATTTCCCTTCAGTATTCATTTGGTTTATCCTTCAAAGCTCACCAACCACCTACAAAGTAAGTTTCCTTCTGACACATCATTTTGGTAGTTTCTACTACCTGAGGTTATCCTGATGATTCTCTCCACGCCACAAGACAGCACTGATTTTCACATTTCTTTCCTCAGGTCCTCTGCCCACAACATAATTCAAACCAAATTTAACATTTAAGTCAAGGTAACCTGCCTGCTCCAGATACTAATTTACCAGGTGGACAACTAAGAGAGAACACAGATAAAGGAAAGTTCTATGCCAAGTGAAACAAAAATCATCTTAAAGGAGCAGGCTCTGTTGATTGATGACCAAACACGTGGTTACTTTGGAGAGTACTGAAGTATAATTTCTAATGTCTTCCAAATGGTAATGTAATAGCCCTTTTATTTTATTAAACAGTTTTCATTATAATCTGCACAGTTCACAATGTAGACCTCGGAATAATTGCTACTGCATATGTTTGTACAGTGAAAATTGTGTGTGTCACATTACCATTTAGGAGAGTTCTCCCAATGTTGGGGGAAGGCTCAGATAAGCCAACAATGCAAAAAGAACATGCCATGCAGATTGAGGTGACAAAGCATTTTGCAGCAACATACATGTTGGGTCATATTGATCCCTCCGTCCACTTAGCACAATGCATTAAGCTTTATGGTGGTACTAATACAATCTGTGCTGCCTCCAGCGCTTAAAATCAAAAAAATTACCTACACTGATAGTATGTGATGGTACAAGGTATTCAGTCTTGGCTACTGGGAATCAAATCGGTCTGAACACTTTGACCCATCAGAGGCCATACATAGACCATTCATACGCAACTGCTTTTCATTTAGAAAAGTCACTTTTGCAACTCTCAGTGTTGTACAAGATCATTTCCACTGATAGCCTCAAGTATTTCTGACATGCCAGGAGTGTATAATAAACACTTTCCTGTTGAGCAGGTTCATATTTTCACTTACTTCAACAGCAAAATCATCAGCTGATTACAAAACTAAAAAAGATACAGAATAAATCAAAAATGACTTAAAATAACACATTTGACGGAATTCAAATCTTCACCGGAAAATCTAAAAAACAATTAACAAAGCTCTTATAGTTTCCTTTGTCTCATTATTTTAGTGAGGGGAAATCACTCAATTCCTAAAATTACAAGGGAATAAGCATGCACAGTCATTTCAAGATTTCTTTTTTTATTCATTCTTGGGATGTGGGTGGCACTGGCTATGCCAGCATTTATTGCCCATCCATAATTGTCCTTGAGAAGGTGGTGGTGAGCTGCCTTCTTGAACCGCTGCAGTCCATGTGAGGTAGATACACCCACAGTGCTGTTAGGAAGGGAGTTCCAGGATCTTGACCCAGCGACAGTGAAGGAATGGCGATATAGTTCCAAGTCAGGATGGTGTGACTTGGACGGGAACTTGCAGGTGCTGATGTTCCCATGCATCTGCTGCTCTTGTCCTTCGAGTTGGTAGAGGTCGCACATTTGGAAGGTGCTGTCTAAGGAGCCTTGGTGCGTTGCTGCAGTGCATCTTGTAGATGGTACACACTGCTGCCACTGTGTGTCGGTGGTAGAGGGAGTGAATGTTTGTGGATGGTGTGCCAATCAAGTGGGCTGCTTTGTCCTAGATGGTGTCGAGCTTCTTGAGTGTTGTTGGAGCTGCACCCATCCAGGCAAGTGGAGAGTATTCCATCACACTCCTGACTAGTGCCTTGTAGATGGTGGACAGGCTTTGTGGAGTCAGGAGGTGAGTTACTTGCCACAGGTTTCCTAGCCTCTTGACCTGCTCTTGTAGCATGGTATTTATATGGCTACTCCAGTTCAGTTTCTGGTCAATGGTAACCCCTAGGATATTGATAGTGGGGGATTCAGCGATGGTAATGCTTCTGAATGTCAAGGGGAGATGGTTAGATTTTCTCTTGTTGGAGATGGTCATTGCCTGGCACTTGTGTGGTGCAAATGTTACTTGCCACTTATCAGCCAAAGCCTGGATATTGTCCAGGTCTTGCTGCATTTCTACACGGACTGCTTCAGTATTTGAGGAGTCGCAAATGGTGCTGAACATTGTGCAATCATCAGCGAACATCCCCACTTCTGACCTTATGATTGAAGGAAGGTCATTGATGAAGCAGCTGAAGATGGTTGGACCTAGGACACTACCCTGAGGAACTCCTGCAGTGATGTCCTGGAGCTCAGATGATTGAACTACCACAGCCATCTTTCTTTGCATGAGGTATGACTGTAACCAGCAGAGAATTTTCCCTCGATTCCCATTGACTCCAGTTTTGCTAGGGCTCCTTGATGCCATACTCGGTCAAATGCTGCCTTGATGTCAAGGGCAGTCACTCTCACCTCACCTCTTGAGTTCAGCTCTTTTATCCATGTTTGAACCAAGGTTGTAATGAGGTTTGGTGCTGAGTGGCCCTGGCGGAACCCAAACTGAGCATCACTGAGCAGGTTATTGCTAAGCAAGTGCTGCTTGATGGCACTGTTGATGACACACCTTCCATCACTTTGCTGACGATTGAGAGTAGACTGATGGGATGGTAATTGGCCGGGTTGGACTTGTCCTGCTTTTTGTGTACAGGACATACCTGGGCAATTTTCCACATTGCCGGGTAGATGCCAGTGTTGTAGTTATACTGGAACAGCTTGGCTAGGGGTGTGGCAAGTTCTGGAGCACAGGTCTTCAGTGCTATTGCCGGAATATTATCAGGACCCCTAGCCTTTGTAGTATCCAGTGCCTTCAGTTGTTTCTTGATATCACGCGGAGTGAATTGAATTGGCTTAAACCTGGCATCTGTGATGAGTACATTTTGTGCCCTTGTCACCCTCAGTGCTTCCTCCAAGTGCTGTTCAACATGGAGGAGTACTGACTCATCAGCTGAGGTAGGGCGGTAGGTGGTAATCAGTCGGAGGTTACCTTGCTCATGTTTGACCTGATGCCATGAGACTTCATGGGGTCCAGAGTCGATGTTGAGGACTCCCAGGGCAACTCCCTCCCTACTGTAGACCACTGTCCCGCCACCTCTGGTGGGTCTGTCCTGCCGGTGGGACAGGACATACCCTGGGATAGTGATTGCAGTGTCTGGGACATTGTCTGTAAGGTATGATTCCATGAGTATGACTATGTCAGGCTGTTGCTTGACTAGTCTGTGGGACAGCTCTCCCAACTTTGGCACAAGCCCCCAGATGTTAGTAAGGAGGACTTTGCAGGGTCGACGGGGCTGGGTTTGCCGTTGTTGTTTCCGGTGCCTAGGTCGATACCAGGTGGTCCGTCCGGATTGATTCCTTTTTATTGACTTCGTAGCGGTTAGGTACAACTGAGTGGCTTGCTAGGCCATTTCAGAGAGCATGTAAAAGTTAACCACATTGCTGTGGGTCTGGAGTCACATATCGGCCAGACCAGATAAGGACAGCAGATTTCCTTCCCTAAAGGACATTAGTGAACCAGATGGGTTTTTACAACAATCGACAACGGTTTCATGGCCATCATTATTTAAAGGTTAACTCAGTCTTGGATCACACATAACTTTTATACAAGAAATTTGTTTCCAAAATGAAAGGGAATCCAGTAAGGGATTGCCTTGCTTAGTAAATCCGATTGTCTTTATTCTGTATCCATATAGCATCACGAGGTGGTCTGAGAGCACTGTGTTATGACCAGGTGAGCAGGGGTCTATGGGTTCCCTCTCAGCCTTTACCCGATTTAACCGTAACAGGGTTCCATTTTTAAAAATATTGTGTTTTGGCTCCCCCTTAGTGAATCCTTGTTCACCCCTTTCCAATTGTAAGGCAAAGAAATCAATTAAAATAGGTTTTCTTAGATTTTAAACAAGATAGCAGGAAGTTTATTAATCTTAAACTCTAATCCGGTTCCTGACTACGAATATGCGGCGTGACCATGCCAACATGCATATGCGATAAACACACACGCAGATAGAGACAGAAAAGTAGAAAAGAATAAAGGGAAAAAGCTGGAGGCAATAGATGGGTTTCTAGGGTTTACGTGTCGTCCGCAGGTCCAGTGGCTTGGGTGAAAGAGAGAGAGAGAGGCTTCCTTGCTCCAGGTTCCAGGTTCCAGTTCCAAACTGCCTTCTGAGTCTTTCTCTGTGGCACAATTCAAAAAACTTCCAGGTTGCTCAGCAGGTTAGTCATGTGACTAGCTGGGGATTTGACCACTTCTGTTTGCGGGTTCTGCCATCTTAGCAGTCATCCTGGAATGTGAACTGCCTCACCTTCAATGTCTGGTGATCAAAATCCATTATGGGTTAAATGGACGAGGGAATAGTCCTTTGTCTCCACAAGCACTGTCTGTTAGTATGCAAATATCCTTCCAGCCAAGTGGTGATTTTTTTAACAAGTCCTTTCTTCACTCCAGCAACAGTTTAAAATCAATGTTCAAATGACAAAATTAATATGCCTCATTCTTGGATAGAATGGTCTGCATGACAACAGATAGAAGAAAATTCGGCACCATCCAAAAGAATTTAAAAAAAAGATGCAACACAAGTTACTGTACAAACCCGAATAGAAACCTCAAGTTTTTTCTGTAGTGTATGACTGAACTGTGATCCTGGAAAAATACCCAATTTTTCACTTTCCCATCTATAATTTTTCTCAAGTGTTTTTCTTCTTACTGGACAATAGACAAAAAGCATATACATTTTATATTTAAACTGAATTCTAGCAAATCTTGTGTTGTTGCCATTATAATTCCTTTTTAGACATTGAAATATTAAAACCTGGACTTAAGACTTGAAGTGAGAGAATAAACTGAATGGACAGGTAAATTTTTATTGTTAACAACCAAAATGATTTTATTTGTTCATTTACTTTTCTGACTGCTTCACATTAAAAACAACTGCGTAAATCTGGATCTTTTTTGGCGGGTGGGAGAGAAAGCACTTCAACAAATGATAAAAAGAAGTCATGCTAGGTCAGCTCAAAAAGAAACTGAACAATTTCAGGCCAGAATTCAGAGACATTTTAGATCACGTAATTATAGCGGAAATGTTATTGACTATAAAACGGTCAGATCTTTTAAAACGCTAGACAAAACATATTTGATAACATGTATTAGATATTTTGGGTGGCAAAAATGTTAAATTAGCTTTGTACTCTGTAGATTACATAGTTACTGGTAACTGAGTCAATGAAATAGATATATAGAATTCAGTCTCCAGCTATTTCTAACTGACAAGTGCTCATATGTTCCACATGACGGCATTCACTACAGAAGCTACAAGAACAGGATGTTTTACTTCCCAAAAAAGACTCTGAGATCATTGGTGCCCTTACGTGCATGAGATAAAATCAACTTAAAATAAATGCACTTTATCTCAATCTAAAAATGTTGACTACCAAGTCTACTAAGACTGTTTATAGTATTGCTTTTTTCCCCAAAAGGTCAACTGCTTGAGTTATGAACACACATTAAGTGTAGTTATTAATATATTTACCTGTAAAAAGCAATGCCACATAGCTTGTAATACATTATATAGCTACATGTCATTTTCAATCCACTGATTGATTATTTGGAGTTTTTAAAAATCCTTCGAGATACATCTGTATATTTAGCAAAGATCACATAACATATTGATTGGTTAAAGCTACTTAGCTGCTGGTTTCTAATGACTTTTTATATATATTATATATATATTTAATTCTGTATGATGGCATTTAAGATAAGCATTTTTAAGGTGTAAGGATAAAATTAACATTTAACATTGAATGCCCCTCTCTAATCACAGTGCAAACAGAACTGCATGGCAAGTAATTTGAGACAGCTGCATAACCTTACTGGCCACTATATCACTTACCCATAGAAAGAATAGATGCAAAGAGCCTCTGGAAATAAACAAAATATTCCCCATGTTTTTAAAATTATGTTGGAATATTGCCTTTTGAAAACTAAAACAAAATTTAATTCACACCTGTTTTAATTATGTTTTATTTATGAACAGATCTAAAAGCTGGTCATTAGCAGCAGATAACTGCCTCGATTAAATTTCTTTTCCTTAATTCTTACAGATTCCTCCCTCTTGTTAATCTTAAGTGCTAGTTGACAGGGTAGGAGAGGAAAGAAAGAAAAAGATCTTACATTTTTCATGGCATCAGAACCTCCTAAAGAACCTCACAGCCAATGAGTTACTTTCTGAAGTGCAGTCGCTGTTGCAACATAACGAACATGACAGCTATTTGCTTAACATCAGTAGTAGGTAAAATGCTAGAATCTATTATTAGGGAAGTGGTGACAGGACACTTAAGAAATTATAATGATTACGCAGAGTCAGTATGGATTATGAAAGGGAAATAGTGTTTGACTAATCTATTAGAGTGTTTTGAGGATGTAACTAGTATGATGGCGAAGGGAGAAACGAGTGGATGTAGTGTATTTGGATTTTCAAAAAGCATTCAATAAAGTGCCGCACAACAGGTCATTGCACAAAATAAGGACTCATGGGATTAGGGGTAATATATTAGCATGGATCGGTTAATGGAAAGAAAACAGAGAATAGGAGTAAACAGGATATTTTGGGTTGATAGGCTGTAACTAGCATGATACCCCAAGGATCAGCTATTTACAGAAGGGGACTGAGTGTAACATATCCAAGTTTGCTGATAATACAAAGTAGGGTGTGAAAGTAAGTGGTTTGGAGGATCCAAAGAGGCTGCAGAGGAATAAAAAGACAGGTTGGGTGAGTGGCCAAGAACATGGCAAATGGAATACAATGTGGCGAAGTGTGAAGTTAACCATGTTGGTAGGAAAAACAAAAAAGCAGCATATTTCTTGAATTGAGAGAGATTGAGAAATGTTTGCATTCAGAGGTACCTGGGTGTCCTAGAGATGAATTACAGAAAGTTGACATGCAGGTCTATCAAGCAATTAGGAAGGCAAATGGTATGTTAGCTTTTGTTACAAAGGGATTGGAGTATTAAAGTAAAGAAGCCTTACTACAATTAAACAGGGCATTGGCGAGTCCTCACCTGTGTGCAGTTTTGGTCTCCTTACCTAAGGAGGGAGTGCAACAAAGTTTCACTAGACTGGTTCCTGGGATGAGCAGATTGCCCTGTGAGGAGCGATTGAGTAGACTAGGCCTCTATTCCCCAGAGTTTAGATGAATGAGAAGTGATCTAATTAAAATATTAAAAATTCTTAAGGGGCTTGACAGGGTAGATGCTGAGAAAATGTTTCGCCAGGCTGGGGAATTTAGAAAACAGGAACTGTCACAGAATAAGGGGTCGGCCATTTAGGACTGAAATGAGGAGAAATTTCTTTACTCAAAGGGTTGTGAATCTTTGGAATTCTCCACCCTAGAGGTCATTGAGTATATTCAAGACTGAGGCCAATTTTTGGGTACTAAGGGAATTAAGGGATATGGAGATAGTGTAGGAAGCTGGAGTTGAGGTAGATCATCTGTCTTGATCTTGTTGAATGTCGAAGCAGACTCAAAGGGCCAAATGGCCTACTCCAGCTCCTATTTCTTATGTTATGATCAAAACGCACAAAGCCATAAACTCACTAACAGCAATGAGGTAATGTAAAGTGAAGTTGGTTGGGTGATGTGACCTGGAAGGAACCTACATTTTGTATTTACAGTAAATGATTAAAGCAACATTGATGTGTAGTGACCAAAAGCTAAAGGTGAGAAGTTAACATGCAAGAAAACCCCTAGCTAGTAGGCTGACCAGAGTTTATTGACTAAACATTGCATTCCCAACTGAAAGTTTTGTTCATTGCTTTCAGCCATACCAAAATTTGAACTCTTGTGCCCTCATTGGATGAGTTTCCGCAATTCATAGGTAGACCACTGAACATCGAGCGGCATTTTGACAGTATGATACACATAGAACAAATATCTGGACAAAGCTATTGAGTTATTTCCCAAACTGGTGCTGAATCATTGCAGACAGGAACAGTGAAGCAATAAGTGCACATCCAAGCTCAAAATCAATAGGGTAGATTTTGCCTTCACCACCTGGGTAGTAATCTGGCGGAGTGGATTGCCTTGCCTTTTATAGATGTCTGATTTTCATTCCATTGAAAGACAACAGAATGAAAATCATCTGGGTTCTATAATGGATGGGTAGCCCCTCCAGAAGATTACTACCCACAAGATGAAGACAAAAAACTACCCCAGTATATCTGTAATGTGTCCCGAAGCCATCCCAAAGGCGAGTTAATATATGCGTGGCATTTCTCTCTTTCATTTCCAGAATGGTAATGCATATTGATGAGTTGACCTAGAACAATGAGCACAAAGCAATAAGCATTTAAAAGAGATTTTGCAAGGCTCTGCCTCTGGCATGGAACCGGTTTTCTAGATATGGCAACATCAAAAATGTGGGCGACTTGTCCAGTGCACTGAACTGAGTCATATTTGTGGCAAAGAACTTTCAGTTTCTGGGAGAGGTGGTGCTGCAGGCCGGAGGCCAATAGTTAGCAGGTTCATCATGCAGTTTGTTGTTTCAATGAATTTAATATCCTATAAATAGATTTTAAAATGCTGGGATTGCCCACATAAATGGATGTATGACTAATCTTGTCACATGTCTTCAAGTACTTCAATTCTTAAACAGAGGTTAATAGTGCTGCATTTTCTTGTTGAGTTTGCTTTTCTTTACAATTAATATTCATATTTCTTTGTATTTTGCTCCATACATTGGACCTAATTCCTGGACCATGAGTCATTCCTACAGCTATAAATCTGGTAAGGTCATGATTTACATGATTGTCAAGACTCTGAGGTGTCGACTAGCCTTCAACCCCACCCTTCCCACAGCCTGACCTTTTTCATTGTAAAATGTGGTACGGCTGCTCCTTGGGTTTCTTTCTATCAACATTACCAAGCGAAGATGGGAATTCCTTTGTGGGTTCTAATTGATGCTACAAGATTGAGACAACAGGCAATTTCACAAGGGACAACAAATGTAGGTGCAATGTCACCATTATGTCCACATCTGTCACTACTCCACAGTCTACCTTTTACAGATTCAACCACAACTACCATGTAACAGGAGACCCATCTTTGCTGACTTGATCTTACACAACTATGCCATCAGCTGCAAGTAACTAGGACCATAGAGTTTGGCATACATTGCCAAACTTTCATGCCACTGGATTCTTCCAAGCCATTACCAGTGAGATGAGTCAATTTAGTCAGTCAACTCAATTACGCCTTTGCAAGAGCCAAATCTTCATCACTATTGCTCTTCTTGCGACATTAGCTGCACAGGGAAGAAAATTTTTTCAAGAATGCATAGCATTGTAGATGGCACCCATGTACTATACAGATCGCTGACTGGCCACCATATCCTAACATGGAATGTGTACTGCTGTTCTCAGATTACAGGCCCTGAAATGCATCTCAGGACGAACAACCTTACTCACGCAGCACTAAATTCATTATGTTATCAAATACTGGTACTGTGATGCTCTGTCACTTTTTTTTGCCTCCACACTGAGTATCCTTTTTGCCTGGTATTGCTTCTCCACTCATGGCTCCCCAGTCTTGGCAAAGACCAACAAGTATTTTACACTTTGAACCTGAAATAATATTTGCCTCCATACGCTGCCTCTTGCCTTTAAGTGTGCAATGCTGTTTAAATTTAAGTTTTTAGCCAGATTTTGAGTACCCATTAGCCAAGTTGTTTTTGTAAAACCAAATTGTGCTGTAAGCCAATTATTCAAATGAGTTGCCCTTCCAAAATGTTAAAATCTTAAAGGCATTAAGTCTTTGCAATAACAGCATGTAACTGAGTTACAATTTCAAATATATTACTCCCTATTATACAGGCTGTAAACAGGATATAATCTGTGGAAAAATCTGCAACTATACTTTTGAAGTTCAAGGTGCAGGTAACAGGTAGTTATTTCTTCTTTCTTTTGGGCCTCCTTATCTCGAGAGACAATGGATACGCGCCTGGAGGTGGTCAGTGGTTTGTGAAGCAGCGCCTGGAGTGGCTATAAAGGCCAATTCTGGAGTGACAGGCTCTTCCACAGGTGCTGCAGAGAAATTTGTTTGTTGGGGCTGTTGCACAGTTGGCTCTCCCCTTGCGCCTCTGTCTTTTTTCCTGCCAACTACTAAGTCTCTTCGACTCGCCACAATTTAGCCCTGTCTTTATGGCTGCCCGCCAGCTCTGGCGAATGCTGGCAACTGACTCCCACGACTTGTGATCAATGTCACACGATTTCATGTCGCGTTTGCAGACGTCTTTATAACGGAGACATGGACGGCCGGTGGGTCTGATACCAGTGGCGAGCTCGCTGTACAATGTGTCTTTGGGGATCCTGCCATCTTCCATGCGGCTCACATGGCCAAGCCATCTCAAGCGCCGCTGACTCAGTAGTGTGTATAAGCTGGGGGTGTTGGCCGCTTCAAGGACTTCTGTGTTGGAGATATAGTCCTGCCACCTGATGCCAAGTATTCTCCGAAGGCAGCGAAGATGGAATGAATTGAGACGTCGCTCTTGGCTGGCATACGTTGTCCAGGCCTCGCTGCCGTAGAGCAAGGTACTGAGGACACAGGCCTGATACACTCGGACTTTTGTGTTCCGTGTCAGTGCGCCATTTTCCCACACTCTCTTGGCCAGTCTGGACATAGCAGTGGAAGCCTTACCCATGCGCTTGTTGATTTCTGCATCTAGAGACAGGTTACTGGTGATAGTTGAGCCTAGGTAGGTGAACTCTTGAACCACTTCCAGAGCGTGGTCGCCAATATTGATGGATGGAGCATTTCTGACATCCTGCCCCATGATGTTCGTTTTCTTGAGGCTGATAGTTAGGCCAAATTCATTGCAGGCAGACGCAAACCTGTCGATGAGACTCTGCAGGCATTCTTCAGTGTGAGATGTTAAAGCAGCATCGTCAGCAAAGAGGAGTTCTCTGATGAGGACTTTCCGTACTTTGGACTTCGCTCTTAGACGGGCAAGGTTGAACAACCTGTCCCCTGATCTTGTGTGGAGGAAAATTCCTTCTTCAGAGGATTTGAACGCATGTGATAGCAGCAGGGAGAAGAAAATCCCAAAAAGTGTGGGTGCGAGAACACAGCCCTGTTTCACACCACTCAGGATAGGAAAGGGCTCTGATGAGGAGCCACCATGTTGAATTGTGCCTTTCATATTGTCATGGAATGAGGTGATGATACTTAGTAGCTTTGGTGGACATCCGATCTTTTCTAGTAGTCTGAAGAGACCACGTCTGCTGACGAGGTCAAAGGCTTTGGTGAGATCAATGAAAGCAATGTAGAGGGGCATCTGTTGTTCACGGCATTTCTCCTGTATCTGACGAAGGGAGAACAGCATGTCAATAGTCGATCTCTCTGCACGAAAGCCACACTGTGCCTCAGGGTAGACGCGCTCGGCCAGCTTCTGGAGCCTGTTCAGAGCGACTCGAGCAAAGACTTTACAAGCATATTATGCACATGTTGAAGTTGTACCTCATAGGTGTATTTAACAATTCTAAAACAACTATCTAGTTATTCTCATGTTTACAATATTATGCCACTTGACAGTGTGTGTATATAAGTCATAGTTGTAATATTGTGGTTTAAAAAAAAATCAGTTCCCTATTGGACATTTCTGCTCATGCTCATTAAAACAAACCAGTGTAATTCCTTTAACAGGTTCCCATCGGTAAATTGCTTGCCAATTGTAGCCAGCAATGCCCTCTAGAATAATTTAACAACAGTACTAAAAAGATCTTTTTGATAAAACATTATGGAGGTGCCAGATAAATATCTTTAATCCAGCTATGAATACATTTAAAATCAATTGTGGCAATTTTGCCATACATATAGACTTGCATCGTATGGTGTACTCAGTTAGTTACACTTTTCACCTCTTCATTCAACTCTAAAATCTTTTGCCCTGTATGTTACGAAAGTGTGAGCTGATAATGCCACAAGAGGGCAATGAGGAATCTGAGACTTTGGTGAACGACAGGTCTTTTTTTAAACCAATAAGATGTAAGGATGAAACAGAGGAATGATGGAAAATGAAATAGGGTGAATGTTATGAATACTGGACTTTGCTGTATGATTATGTGTTTAAAAACTGTGATTTTTAATGTAGTTTAAGATGAAATCAGAGAAGTCAGGTGACCTCACATCAACTCTGGTTAAAGACAAAATAGGGATCTTGGTTAACAGGACAACAAAGAAACCAGATCAAAGACCTTTTTGAAAAAGAGACTGCAGGGATATAACACTTCCACATCAATAGGTTTCACCCTCCCAAACTTCCAGATCGTAAACAAGGAGTCAGTGACTCTAGGAATGTAAATGTGAATGGCAGTTGCTAGCATCTGGAAACGATAGAAAGCCTGCATGGTTCTGATGTAGCCAGACTTGTGGACTTTGCATATTGGAAAAATCAATTGGCTAGCGGCAGGCTGTAAGAAAGAACACCAGCCTCAGAGAAGGCCGTAAGGAAGACCGAAAGACCATCAGCGGTGGCAACCTCAGAGAGGAGAGAGGGAACATCTGCTCTCAGAAGACTGACACAGCGAAAAGCTGTGAAGACTGGAACCTGTTTTGAAAGCTGAGGTTTGCGGAGAAGTAAAAGACCATCAAGATCATCAGAGACCACCTTATTCACAGAAGTCCAGACCGAAAGTGCTCAGAAGTAGTAGGCAAAGAGAACATTGACTCTGAGAAAGATTTGGGAGATCCCATTGCAACTAGGAGGAGTTTGGGACTTTTACATGCAAAGATTTCACCTTCAAGGAGGACTGTGTAATGTATAAGTGTGGTGTAAGGTTTTCAAGTGTTTTAATAAGTAAAGAAAATACCTTGCTCAGTAATTTGGGGTATCAGCTACATAAAAGTACTTTTTTTTTTGAAATGGAGATTTCTTTTAGTTTAGTTGTTATAATAAAAGTCTTAAAATGTGAAATCTTGCTGTGTAATTCTTTAAATTGGCCTGGGAAGTTGATAGCTTGTGTTTTAATGTTAACGGTCTCACTGGGGCCATAATAAATTGGGGGCTTGGGTCTGGGATATGAATTCAGAGGCGTAAAATGGCTACATTGGAATTTGTTAGAATTTAAACGAACACGATTTCACAAATTACTTTTGCTGTACTCAAAGTAAAGTCAGCATATCTACTTTGAATGCTCAAGCCTTTGTGGAGAGAGAAGATTTGACTCTCAATGATTTAACACATTTAAAAGTGAATGCGCTAAAGGTTGTAGCAGAGCAAGCGGCAAAGTGCATTAGTGGGAAAAGTGTGAGAAGTATACCTAACACCTTCGGAGGAACAGTCAAGTGATTGTGAAGTGGTTAAAACTACAGTTCTCAAAGCTTATGAGTTGGTACCGGAGGCCTACAGACAAAAATGTAGGAATTTAAAGAAAGAACAGGGCCAGATATTTATGGAATTTTCTAGAGAGAAAGAAATTATTGATGGTATAGGTCCATGAAGATTGAGCAAGACTTTGAAAGCCTCAGGGAAGTAACCCAAATGGAAGAATTTAAAAATAGTATCCCCTCAGGAATAAGGTCCCACCTGGAAGAACATAATTTAGTAAAATAAGGAATGCCACAGCGGTGGCAGATGATTACAAATTGACCCACAAAAATAATAGTTACAGGCCCAGTTTTGAAACTTTCAGAGAAGTTGGTAAGATAGGAGGGTGGATAATGAGAAAAGTTTTGTTTTAGTGAGAGAATGGGTAAAGTAGAAGATTCAAGCCACCCTCAGAGTGGTAAAAAAAAAAAGATAGTCAGGAGACTAGGGTCGAACCAAAGGACCAATGTGTTATTTTTGTAATAAAAGAGGCCATATAAGATCAGAATGCAGGAAGTTAAATGGCAAACCAGTAGCTGTGGTAGGTTTACCGAAAGCTTGTTCTGAAAAGGATGCCCCAGTAGGTGGCACTGCTGTCAAGCCAGTGACTATGGCGATGTTGGATAGTGAGCAGAGGGGTGCTCTCCTGTATGCTAATGAATTAAGTCAGGTCCCTGAAGGTTATAGAAGTTTTGCGCTCAGGGGTAAGATGTCCCTATATTTGTCAGGTGAGGCAGGCAAGCCGATTGTGCTGCTTAGGGGTAGAGGGGCAACCCAGTCATTAATGGTAGCAAAGGATGTAAATTTTCCCTCAAGTAGTGAAATGAATGCGAAAGTCATAGTGTGGGGCATTGAGGGGGGAGGGGGTTATTTATCTGTTCCATTGGATAAGGTTAATTTGCAGTGTGATTTAGTCATCAGCCAGGTAACATTAGGACTCGTCCATGATTTGCATATTTGCATGTATGGCTGAATTTGTTGCTGGGGAATGACTTAGCTGAGGATGAGGTATTGACTGTTCCAGTAGTTTCGGAAAAGACAGTTAAGGTTGCTGAAACTGAAGTTTTGCAGGAGTTATTTCCTGGAATATTCCCAGATTGTGTAGTAACAAGATCCCAGGCGCATAAGATTAAACATGATGAGAAGGATTCAGTTGTTGTTGAGGACAATTTGGGTGTTTGGTTGGCTGAAACTTTTTTCAAGAAATAGGATGAGGATGTTCCCAGGCTAGCAATGGTGAATTGTTTAGCAGATCATCTTTGATTCAGGCCCAACAGGCAGACCCTGACGTAAGAAGTTTGTCTCAAATGGCATGTTCTTAGGCAGAAGCTGAAAAGGTCCCTGAGTGTTTTATATTAAGAATGATATCCTAATGAGAAAATGGAGACTGCTGATGAGGACTGGGCTATAGTTCAACAGGTTGTTGTTCCCCCAGGATACTGCAGTGAAGTTTTGAGAATTGCCCATGAGATCCCTGTGACAGGTCATGTGGGCATTCGAAAGACTCAGGCCAGGATTACGATTTGGGGGAAGACAGTGGTGTAGTGGTAATGTCATTGAACTATTAATCCAGAGGCACAGGCTAACACGGGTTCAAATCCCACCACAGCAGCTGATGGAATTTAAATTCAATTAATTAATTTAAAAAATATGGAATTGAAAGCTAATCTCAGTACTGGGGTGCCATGAAACTATCATCAATTGTCGTAAAAAACCCTCTGGTTCACTAATGTCCTTTAGGAAAGGAAGTCTGCTGTTCTTACCTGGGTCTGGCCTACATGTGACTCCAGACCCACAGCAATATGGTTGACTCTTAACTTCCCTCTGAAATGTTTGGCTAGCTGAAACAAGTCGCCCAGTTGTCAAGGGCAATTAGGGATGGGTAACAAATGTTGGCCTTGCCAGCGACACCCACATCCCATGAAAGAATAAAAAAAGACAGCATTTTCATTGGCCAGGCTAGCACAAGGAGGTGGGTGAATTTTGCAGAACTTCCCATGCATGTCAGGTAATTGGGAAGCCACAGCCTTCTATTGCTACCGATACATGCTTTGGATGAACCATTTAGTTGAGTTCTTGTGGACTGTGTCAGACCCTTACCCACAGCTAAGTCAGGTAACAAGTTTCTCCTAACCATCATGGACTTGTCCACTAGGTTCCCATCGGCAAAATTTTTGAAAAAGATCACAGTGAAAGTTGTGACTGAGGAGTTGGTTCAACTTTTCACTAGATATGGATTGCCAAGAGAAATTCAGTCCGACCATAGATCAAATTTCATTTCAGGGATATTTTAGGGGTGAAACAGCTCAAATTGTCCGCTCATTACCCGCAGTCACAAGGTGCTTTGGAAAGGTATCACCGCGCCTTAAAAAATATCATAAAGGCCTATTGTTTTGAGTATCCTCATGATTGGGATAAAGGGATATCATTTTTACTATTTGGTATCAGGGACACACAAAACGAGTCCACTGGCTTCAGTCCATTTGAATTAGTCTATGGGCATGAGGTTAGGGGTCCCCATAAGCTCATTGAGAGGAAACTACCCTCTTAGATTATCTGTCAGAGTTTTAAGAGAGTCTCTCAAAAGCTTGTGAGATGGCCAGAGAACATCTCACAATTTCTCAGCAAGTGATGAAAACCCAAGTGGATAGAACAGCTAAGGCATGCAGTTTGCAGCCTGGAGACAAGGTATTAGTTTTGTTACCTTTGCCTGGGGAACCACTGAAAGCTAGGTTCAGTGGAACTTACTTCATTAAGAGGAAACTTAGTGAGGTGAACTATCTGGTTAGTACCCCAGACAGATGGAAAAGTTAATGGGTGTGTCATGTGAATAAGTTGAAAAGATACTATGACCATGAACCTTGCCAGCCAGTAAATGTATGTCAAATGACAGAAGAGGAGGATAAGGATACTGTTACTTTTAATGAACTGGATGAAGGGGCAGAGACTGAGAACTCACAGATTGTACTCCCTGCGGTGAAACTGGCAAACAGAGAAGTGTTAGAAAGTTTAGATACAGCTCTACACTATCTTTCTAAACAATATAAAAGGGACATAGCTTAGCTGTTAGAAGAATTTAAAGTAGTATGTGCAGATATGTCAGGTCGAGCTCCTCTGGCTATTCGTGGGGTTGATCTAGGGACAGCTACACCCATTAACAGAACGCTTATTGACTAAATTCTGATAAATTGGTTCAAGTCAGAGTGGAGGTTCAATATAAGCTAAAGAATGATATAACTGAACCTAGTCAAAGTAGCTTGAGTTCTCCAGTGGTGCTGGTATAAAAGCCAGGTGATTCCAAAAGATTTTGTATTGATTATCGAAGTCAATGCAGTGACTAAAACAGACTCTTTACAATCCTCAAGTCATGGGATTGGATTTGACAAAGTGGGGAATTCAGTCTTTATGAGCAAGACTGAAATGCTGAAAGAATATAAGCAAGCCCCCTTGACCAATCAAGCTAATGAAATTACTGCCTTTGTGATCTCAGATGGCCTATTTCAGTGTAAGGTCATCCCTTTGGTATGAAAAATGCACCAGCTATATTTCAAAGGTTGACGAACCAGGTGATTGCTGGATTAAGTAATTGTGTTGTGTACCTGGACGATCTTTTTTAAAATTTGTTTCATGGGATGTGGGCGCGCTGGCCAGGCCAGCATTTATTGCCTATCCCTAATTGACTATGAAAAGGTGGTAGTGAGCTGCCTTCTTGAACCACTGCAGTCCATGTGGGGTAGGTACACCAAGAATGCTATTAGAAGGGAGTTCCAGGATTTTGACCTAGCGACAGTGAAGGAACAGTGATATAGCTCCAAGTCAGGATGGTGTGTGGCTTGGAGGGGAACTTGCATGTGGTAATGTTCCCATGCATCTGCTGCCCTTGTCCTTCTAGGTCGTAGATCTGTTGGTATACAGCGACACTTGGGAGGATCAAGTTGAATATTTAAAGGCTCTGTTCGACAGGTTAGAGAAAGCCAATTTGGTAGCAAACTTAGCAAAGAGCGAGTTTGCTAAGGTCACCTATTTAGGGCATGTCGTGGGTCAAGGTCAAGTGTTGCCTAGAGAAGCTAATGTTCAGGCAATTGGACTTTCTGGTCCCCAAGACAAAAAAGGAGATACTACGATTCCTAGGGATGTGTGGATTCCACTGGAAGTTCGTTCCTAACTTCAGTACAGTAGTTACCCCACTGACCAATGTTAAAAAAAAGCATGAAGGTCCAGTGCACAGAAGCCTGTCAAATGGTGTGTGAAAGGTTAAAGGCCATTTTAATAAATGAACCCATTCCAGAAGCATCAAATTTTGGCAAGCCCTTTAAAGTAGCTATTGATGCCAGTGATGTAGGAGTAGAAGCAGTGTTACTCCAGGATTATGATGCTGATATTGAACAACTAGTAATTTCTCTAGAAAACTCAATAAGTACCAAATGAAGTACTCCACTATTGAAAACAAGGCTTCAGGTCCTTATTGGCTCTTCACCATTTTGGGGTATACGTCAATATTGGCCAAGGGGAACTAACTGTTTATACTGATCATCCATTAAGGATCTCAGAGAAATTCAAAACCAAGAACGCAAGATTATTTTGGGGGAGTTTAATGTTACAAACATTTACCCTAAAGATTGTACATGTTTCAGGAAAGAGCAATGCAATTACTCTATCCAGAATTTAAAGGAAGGGCATAATGGAGGAAAGCAACTCAGAGATCAAATATTGTTGTTACCTGTGTAAAATGTGAATAATGGAAATGTTTACAATGTTATATGCTAATAATGCTGTAGATAAATCATTACTACAGTAATGAATCTTCTATTTTTAGGGGGAGGTGTTATGAACACTGCATTTTGTTGCATGATTATGTTTTAAAAAATTGTGATTTTAATGTACTTTAAGATGGAGTCAGATAAGTCAGGTGACCTCACATCAACTCTGCTTGAAGACAAGGGATCTTGGTTACCAGAACAACAAATGAAAAGTAGAGACTGCAGGGGAACTATGGAAGAACAATGGGTTTTACCCTCCCAGACTTCCAGATTGTAAACAAGGAGTTTGTGACTCTAAGAATGTAAATGTGAATGGCAGTTGCTAACACCTGGAAACAACGGAAAGCTCGGGTGCCTCTGCTATAGCCAGACTTATGCACTTTACATACTGGAAAAGACATTTGGCTACTGATTTGATTCCAGATACATTTCAACAGATTTTCAGAAGGCAGACGGGCTGTAAGAAAGAAGACCGGTGGTAGCAGCCGGGGAGAGAGAGACAGACAGAGAGAGAGAGAGAGAGACAGAGAGAGAGAGAGAGAGAGAGAAAAGACTGACACAGCAAAAGGCTACGAAGACTTGAACCGGTTTTGAATGTTGAGGTTTGCAGAGAAGTAAAAGACTACCAGGATCACCAGAGATCACCTTATTCATGGAAGTCCAGGTCAAAAGTGCTATGAAGAAGTGAGCAAAGAGGACATCGACTTTGAAAAATATCTAGGAGATCCAACTCATTGCTTCTGGGAGGAGTTTGGGACTTTTCGCTGCAAACGGTATAAGTTAGTACACGGACAGTAGAGTTTTGGATGAGATCAAGTTTATAAAGGGTGAAAGATGGAAGGTTGGCCAGAAATGCATTGGAATAGCATAGGAACAGGAGTAGGCCATTCAGGCCCTCGAGCCTGTCCCGCCATTCAATGAGTTCATGGCTGATCCGCAGCCTAACTCCATATACCTGCCTTTGGCCCATATCCCTTAATATCTTTGCTTAACAAAAATCTATCTATCTCAGATTTAAAATTAACAACTGTTCTAGCTTCAACTGCTGTTTGTGGGAGAGAGTTCCAAACCTCTACCACCCTTTGCGTGAAGAAGTGCTTCCTAACATCTCTCCTGGACGGTCTGGTCCTAATTTTTAGACTATGCCCCCTAGTTTTAGAATCTCCAACCAGTGGAAATAGTTTATCTTTATCTAGCCTGTCTTTTCCTGTTAATATCTCGAGCCAAGTCTCGAGGAAACAAAGGTAGGGGTGAGGGTTTCAGAAGCAGATGAGCTGAAGCGGGTGGAGCCAGGCGATGTTATGGAGGTGGAAGCAGGCGGTCTTGGTGATGGTATGGATATGCGGTCGGAACCTCAACTTGGGGTCAAATACGACGCCAATGTTGCGAATGGTCTGGTTCAGACTTAGACAATTGGCAGGGATTGGGATAGAGTCAGTGGCTAGGGAACAGAGGTTGGGACAGGGACCAAAGACAATGGCTTTGGTCTTTTCGATATTTAGCTGGACAAAACTTCTGCTCATGCAGTACTGGATGTCAGACAACCAGTTTGACAAAGTAGAGACAGTGAAGGGGCCAAGAGAGGTGGTGGTGAGGTAGAGCTGGGTGTCGTCAGCATACTTGCAGAACCTGACAATGTGTTTTCTGAAGACGTTGCTGAGAGGCAGCGTGCAGATAAGAAATAGGAGAGGGCCAAGGATAGATCATTGGCTGATTACAGATTTAACAGGAGTGTGTAGTCCCATCCAACTGGCCAATGGAGGAGAGGCGTTAGAGGAGGGTGGTGTGGTCAACCGTGTCAAAGGCTGCAAACAGGTTGAGAAAGACAAGAAGGAGGGATAGCTTAAGGCTGTTTTAGTGCTATGGTAAACTTGATTGAAGGATTCAAACATGAATATGGAGGAAAAATAGGCATGGATTTTGGAAGTGACAACACATTTGAGGAACTTTTGGAGAGGAAAGGGAGGCTGGAAATAGGGTGATAGTCTGCAATGACAGACTGGGTCAAGGGTGAATTGTTTAAGGGAAGTGCTGGTGAAAGTTTTCAAAAGGAAGGGTATCGTATCAGAGGACAGGGAACCATTTACAATGTCAGCTAGAATGGGGGCTAGAAAAGGAAGTGGTGAGCAGATTAATAGAAATAGTGTCAAGGTGGAAAGAGGTGGTGTTAATCTGTTAATTGTGCATCAATTATTTGATTATATGCAGGTGGAGGGTGTTAACTGGGGTCTTACTTGAGCACTTATAAGCAGAAATCAAGGGTTTGAGCGAGGAGCTACATGTTTGTAATCCTTTTACTCTGTACCATAAATGTGAAATTAAGTAAAGAAAGGCTCAAGTATTATCCTTCCATAACAAGCTTTCTGGAATTTAACAGGTGGGTCACGTGCACAAGTTGGGTGAGAAGAGCACATGAGGAGAGATAGAAAAATTGAAGAAGAACATGGATCAAGATTAGGGCATGGGGACAAATTTGACTTGGTTGGCATAGGAAAGGGGCTGTAGCAGTCAGCTGAAGTGATGGTCTCAATATTAGAGACAAAGAAGTCCATAAGTTCCTCACATTTGCTATTAGAGGTGAAGCTGGAGGAGGGGTTTGCGAAAACAGTTGTAGACAAGATGCTGGGAGTTATCTTTGCTCTCCAGGATAATCCTGGACGATTGGGCAGTTTCGGCATAAGAGAATCAGTCCAGTTAGTGCTTGATGTAACAACACACCTTTCAACACACCATTAACATATTGTTTGCCTTTTCTCCATGACCTTTTGGTCAGCTATGTGGACTGGTCCAATCTGCACCTTCTCCTTTGTTATCTCTTGCCCAACCCCCACCTCACTTGTTTATAATCTGTGACTTTTCTAATATTTGTCAGTTCCGAAGAAGGGTCGCTGACCCGAAACGTTAACTCTGCTTCTCTTTCCACAGATGCTGCCAGACCTGCTGAGTGATTCCAGCATTTCTTGTTTTTGTTTCAGATTTCCAGCATCCGCAGTATTTTGCTTTTATTTTAGTGCTTGATGTAGTTCAGCTAGTTCTGGTGATGGATGGCTACATCAGTTGTGCTGCAGATACATACTATTCTGCACACTTTGGACTTAAAGGAGAAAGGTTGGGAGCCATATTAAAGGAAACAACCAGTTGGGATTAAAGGTTTTAATGGAGACAGAGCATCAAAGATGGAGGTGGAGGGGAGGTGTTGTTGAGCAGATTGCCAACTATGCAAGCATCTCTGGTAGACATCTACCTGCCTCTGTCAGGTGACAGTGTAGTCAACAGATCAAACAAGAACAGAATAAAATGAGCAACAAATAGAGAATGAAGCAAATTCAGCATAGGAATCAGCGTCTTTGGCAAGGTCTGCCTTTGCAAATATTAAAGTACTTAAAAGGACATTTTGAAAATGCATTATAATTAATAATCACTTAAATAAATCAAAACTTTGTGAGCTGAATATTGCTGCTGGTACTTGTACATTTTCAACTCCTCTTGCCACTAGGAGCAAAATTTGGTTTTATGAATTCCTTTCCAACAAGTCTTCAACATACTAGTGCAAGTATTTAATGGAACTAGTAATGTGAAAAGAAACCTTTTTATCTCCAGCAAGTATCACTAAAATATTGTATACTAAACCAGCATTACAAAAGGTATGTTCAAGTTAAGTTGGTCTTCTGCACAAATGAAGAACACTGGTCCCTCTTACTCTTCTAACTTCCATCATGTCCATGCCAGCTCTCTGTAACAGCAACCAATCTAGACCTACTCCCCCACCTTTTCCTCACAGTCCTGAAAATTCCCTTTTGAAAGTCATGATTGAATTTTCATCCACCACACTATCAGGAAGTGCATTCCAGATCCTAATCACTCGCTGCATAAAAAAGTTTTGCCTCATGTCGCTGTTGCATTTTTGCCATTCACCTTGAATCGGTGTCCTCTGGTTCTCAACCCTTCCGCCAACGGGCACAGTTTCTCTCTATCTATTCTGTCCAGACCCTTGAACACCTCTATCAAATCACCTCTTAATCTTCTCTTCTCTAAGGAGGCCAGCCACAGTTTCTCAAATCTATCCATGTGAGTGAAGTCCCTCATCCCTGGAATCATTCTCTACAAACCTTTCTGCACTGCCAGTGAGACCAGCGGCAGCGACAAGAGAGCAGCGGTAGGGAGCAAGAGCACAGCAAGACCGGTGTCAGGGATAAGAGAGCAGCGGCACAGAGCGTGAGCACAGAAAAACCAGCAGTAGTGATGAGAGCGGCGGTAGGGAGGGAGAGCACAACGAGACCAGTGGCAGGGATAAGAGAGCAGCAGCAGCAGGGAGCAAGAGCAAAGCAAGACTGGTGGCAGGGACAAGAAAGCAGCAGCAGGGAGTGAGAGCACAGAAAGACTGGTGGCAGCGATTAAGACAGCTGCAGTAGGGAGCGAGCGCACAACGAGACTAGCAGCAGTGATAAGAGAGTGGTGGCATTGAGTGAAAGCACAGCGAGACCGGCAGCAGTGATAACAGACTGGCGCTAATGAACAAGAGCACAGTAAGACCGGTGGCAGTGATTAAGAGAGTGGCGGTATTGAACGAGAGCACAGCGAGACCAGCAGCAGTGATAAGAGAGCGGTGGTAGGGAGTGAGAGCACAGCGAGACCAGCAGCAGTGATGACAGTGGCGGTAGGGAGCGAGAGCACAACGAGACCGTCAGCAGTGATGAGAACAGCAGTAGGGAGTGAGCGCACAGCGAGACCAGCAGCAGTGATAAGAGAGCGGTGATAAGGAGCGAGAGCACAGCAACACCAGCAGCAGTGATGAGAGCGGTGGCAGGGAGCGAGAGCACAGCAAGACCGGCGGCAGTGATTAAGAGAGTGGCAGTAGGGAGCGAGAGCACAGCAAGACCAGCAGCAGTGATGAGAGAGCGGTGGTAGGGAGTGAAAGCACAGCGAGACCAGCGACAGTGATGAGAGCGGAGGTAGGGAGCGAGAGCACAGCAAGACCAGCAGCAGTGATGAGAGCGGAGGTAGGGAGCGAGAGCACAGCAAGACCAGCAGCAGTGATGAGAGCGGCAGTAGGGAGCGAGAGAACAGCAAGACCAGCGACAGTGATGAGAGAGCGGCAGTAGGGAGTGAGAGCACCACGGGACCGGCGGTAGGGAGTTTGAGCACAGTGAGACCGACGGCTGTGATAAGAGAGCGGTGGTAGTGAGGGAGAGAACAGCGAGACCAGCGGCAGTGATGACAGTGGCGGTAGGGAGTGAGTGCACAGTGCGACCGGCGACAGTGATAAGAGAGCGGCGGTAGGCAGTGAGTGCACAGTGCGACCAGCGACAGTGATAAGAGAGCGGCGGTAGGGAGCGAGAGCACGGCAAATCCAGCAGCAGGGATAAGAGAGCGGTGGTAGGGAGTGAGAGCACAGCGAGACCAGCAGCAGTGATGAGAGTGGTGGTAGGGAGCGAGAGCACAGCGAGACCAGCGGTAGGGAGCGAGAGCACAGCGAGACCAGCAGCAGTGATAAGAGAGCAGCAGTAGGGAGTGAGAGCACAGCGCGACCGACGACAGTGATGAGGGAGCGGCAGTAGGGAGCGAGAGCACAGCGCGACCGGCAACAGTCATAAGAGAGTGGTGGTAGGGAGTGAGAGAACAGCGAGATCAGCGGCAGTGATAAGACAGCGGTACTAGGGAGTGAGAGCACAGCGCAACCGGCGACAGTGATAAGAGAGCTGTGGTAGGGAGTGAGAGCACCGCGAGACCGACGGCAGTGATAAGAGAGTGGCGGTAGGGAGTGTGAGCACAGCGCGACTGGCGACAGTGATAAGAGAGCTGTGGTAGGGAGTGAGAGCACCGCGAGACCGACGGCAGTTATGAGAGAGTGGCGGTAGGGAGTGTGAGCACAGCAAGACTGACGGCAGTGATAAGAAAGTGGCGGTAGGAAGTGAGAGCATAGCGAGACCAACGGCAGTGATGAGAGCTCTGGGGAGGGCTCAGTGCTAACCGACCGGATTCAGAAAAAAAAAATCAAAGTGTGACATCACAGGAAAGCAGGTTAGTTATTGGTTGGTGAGTATTTCTCTTTTTCTCTCAAAACTAGGGCATCCGTACAAATTTTTGAGCTGGGAAATTAAAAAATTCAATCGGGCTAATTATAACAGTAAGTGAATTAATAAAAACATTGATCGAGAGGCATTAACTAAAATTAATATTTAAACAAGGTACTAACTAAATTGCAAAAGAGGGAATAGGATTTTTTTATGATCATGGATGGCAGCTGCAACCTGTTACTTGCAACTCCTGTGCCGTGTGGGAACTCCAGGGTACGCCACATGTCTTGGGCAACCACGTGTGTATAAGTGTCTCCAGCTGCTTCAGATTGAGCTCAGGATTTCCAAGCTGTGGGGCTGCTTGAGTCATTGCGGAGCATCAGGGAGCAGGAGTTCCTGGATCTTACTTGTATTTCAATCAAGACTTCATTATAGATTCATTTTCAAACTTGCTTTTTCCAAATAACTTTAAAACTGTGAGCTCTGTAACCGTTTAATTCTTTTCCCTCTCCTGTAATATTCCACTTTGAAAATCAAGCTTGACATCACCCAATCGCTGCTGCCTAATTTATGAAACTTATTTAAAACTTGTTTTCTTCTGGAGTAGTCCCTTATTGCAGGCCTAGGCTTTCACCTTGATTTCTCAAATGTTTGTGCAAATGTTAATAATACTCCTTCACTATTAAAGTTATGAAAGATTTTGATAGAGTGGATACACAATGTTTCCATCTGTGGATAAGAGCATAACAAGAGGCCATCAATATAGGATAGTCACCAAGAAATCCACAGGGAATTCAGAAGAAACATCTTTACCCAAAGAATGGTGAGAATGTGGAACTCGCTACCACAGGAAGTGGTTGAAGCGAATTGAATAGATGCATTTAAGTGGAAGCTAGACAAGCATACGAGGGAGAAAGGAATAGAGGGTTAAGATTACAGATTTAGATGAGGAAAGATGGGAGGAGACTCGAGTGCAGCGTAAACACCAGTATGGCCAAATGGCCTGTTTGTGTGTCATATATCCTGCGTAATCCTATGTAAACTATACAATATTTGTGAGCTATCATTTAACTGGCACAATATTCAGTTCTACAGTATTAAAAATTCTAAGTGGCATTAAAATACAATGTAATATTAAATATGTTACCCATTTGCCTGTTATCATGCTACAGAGTATCTTCATGGCCAATGTATAGATGAACAAACCAGGCTAGAAAAACTAACGATAAAACTGAAACTAAGAGGAAGGCACTAATTCTAATTTTATCAATCCTTTTTTTTGATTATATCTTTTTATGCTCTATCCTTTTCCCTGTATTTCAACTTACATTCTCGAAAACTGTGGGCCATTGGTATCGTTTCTGGTATCAGTATTGGAACCAAATGCATCTGCAAGTTTGCTACTGGTGTACCACACCAATTGTGCAAGAACTGGCACAAATGCAACAAGAAATACATCAAAGGAATAAAAGCAAAAACAGATAAATCACAGAAACCAAACCTATAGTAGAAAGGAACAAAATAGCAATAAGAAGAAAACAAAAGGAAAAAAAGCAAAAGGCAAACAAATTAAAAAAAAATTTACTGCCTGTATGCACTGAATTTATTGTAGGGTCAGCTTTGACTCAGTGAAAGCACTCAGCTCCAAGTCAGAAAGTTGTGGGTTTAAGCTCCATTTCAGGACTTGAGCACATAATCTACACCAGGGTTGTCCAACAAACGACCCGTGGGCCAGGATCCAGCCCACCAATCGTTTCCATCTGGCCCACAGATGTAAACAGTTCCCGGGGCTGTTCCTCATCCTCACCATGATTGGAGATGAGAAATTTCCCTTTGTCAGAAGTGGCTTTTAAACTATTGCACTGTCAGTTTCACAGGTTGAGAAAGTGGAACGCTCTTTTAAGCTCTTTTTGAAGTCAGTTTCGGCGAGTTCTGACTTTTCTTTAAAAAAGTCTGCCAGAAAACCCCGTGTCTGTTGGGAAACGGCTGTTCCCAATGTCAGGAGCTGTCACCTGTGAAACTGACAAAGATCTTTTTTAAAAGTACTGGCTTTAAAAAGAACTTAAAAGAGTGGTCCACTCTCTGCAACTATGTGAGAGAGTGTGGTGGAGAGATAGAGAGGGGGGTAACAGGGAGAGGAGGAAAGCAGAGCGAGAAAAGGTGGAAGAGAGAGAGAAGGTGGAACAGAGAGAGAGACAGACAGACAGAGACGGGGGACGACAGGGGGGGGGAACAGAGAGAGGGGGGGGATAGAGAGAGAAAGAGAAAGGGGGAGGGGGGACTGAGAGATGGGGGGACAGAGAGATGGGAGACAGAGAGATGGGGATTTTGAGCAGGGAACACTGGGCTGGAGAGAGAGATACATGGGGGAGGGGGGGGAAAGAGTGGAGAGGGACAGACAGGGGGGGAGAGGAGATGGGGGGGAAGAGAGACAGATAGAAAGACAGGGGGGAGAGAGAGGAACAGACAGGGGAGAGAGGGCGCAGAGAGAGTCAAAGAGTCATTTACTTACGGCACAGAAGGAAGCCATTCTGTCCATCGAGCCCATGCCGGCTCTCCACGGAGCTATGCATTCAATCCCACTCCCTGGCTCAATCGCCATAGCCCTGCAAGTCTATTTCTCTCAGGTGCCCATCCAATTTCCTCTCGAAGTCATTGATCGTCTCCACTTCCAACACCCTTGTGGGCAGCGAGTTCCAGGTCATTACCACCTGCTGCTTAAAAAAGGTGCTTCTTCATATTCCCCCTGCATCTTTTGCACAAAACTTTAAATCTGTATCCCCTAGTCCTGGAGGGGAGGAGGAAGGGAAGAATGAGACAAACACACAGCGTGCGGGGAGAGGGGGAAAGAGAGATCAAGGTCTCTCCTGAAAGGTGGACATCCATCCAGAATACTCTACATCGCTACATCAAGTGTGCAGGCAGAGATTGACTACTTATTAAAGCAAAAACAATGCCAGGTATGTCACGATATCGGTTTTCAACACAGTGACGAGAAAGTAAGTCAATAAATTTGTCTTCTCATTTAAACCTTCACAAAAATGCACATTTGTTGTTATTTTCATTAGTAAAATAAATTTTTAATGCCTTTATCTTTCGAAATTTGCCCACCGGCCCGAGCAAAAAATCGCAATCTGGCCCTCCGCCCGAACAGGTTGGACAACCCTAATCTACACCAACACCCAAAAGCAATACTGGGGGAGGTACCATATTGTCAAATTTGCCTTACTTGGGATGAGATGTTAAATCAAGGTCTCTGCAGCCTGTTAACAAAACAATGCAAGATCCCATGGCATTATTTGAAGAACTGGGGAATTCTCATGATTTCTTGGCCAACATTTATCCTTCATCACCACCAAAAACAGATTAACTTGCCTTTTATCTGTCTGCTGTTTGGCAGATATTGCTGTGTACAATTGGCTTCCGTGTTTGCCGACCAAAAAAGATGATAACTGCACTTCAAAAGTAATTCATTGGCAAAGTAAAGCACTTTGGGACATCGTGAGGATGCAGAAGCCTTTTTTTATAATCATCGTCTGGAAATTACTCTGAAATGCATCATATATTCAAAAAGTTCAACTTGTGAATTGTAAATCCATTCATATAACCCTTGCCAGTCAACTCAGAGTTCCAGCATCTACAATTGAGCTAGGTTTTGAAGTAAAAACAAAAGTTGTTCCTTTGTAATGTCGGTTATAATTAATTGCCATTCTTTTCAACCAAGTAGACAGATTCAAACCTGTGTCAAACTAATCTAAAACCAATTGATGGGTAAAACCTTAGGATAGATAATCAAAATATCATGCATAGTTAAGTGTGACCTTGTTACCTCAAAGGTACACAAATGCTTTGTGTACACAGTTTTTATACATTGTATCAGGCAGACTTTTTTTATAGGCAGCTAGTAAGTATCCACATTTTGCTTAATAAACAGTGAAAAATATATTGTTATATTACTATACTGAACTAAAAATAAGAAAACTAACTTACATCTTATACAGCTCACATTATATGTCACACAAAACTTTACAACTTTTTCTAGCACTTCAAAATCTATTTATAATCTATTAATCCCATTAGCCCTTCCTTCGTGAAAAGTGGTTTATCTGAACGCTTGACCTTCCAATTCACTTTTTACTTTGGACAGTCCTATACAAGCACTCGCTGAGAAAGATGGTGCCAGTTCTGAAGGAGCCTACTCAAAATATTAAAACAAACTCTCTTTCAGATACTGACTGACCCATTATGCACGTTCAACATATACTATTTTTATTGCAACTTTCCAGCAGCTTTCTTTGCTCAACTCTTATAGATATCATTCAGTATAGTCCTAATTTTTCAACTATAATTTCACACCTATGGTCCTACTTACTAAAGATCATCACTGTGCCTGACCCACTTCCAGCTGTTGAGCAATGTCAAACTGAATCAGAAGTGCACAACAGCAGTACAAACTGATTAACCATCTCTTTAAGGTGAGTTTGAAAGTGTCTAGAAAAGCTGTAACTAGTCTTGTCTAAGCTGGCCTGAAATATTTTCAGCACTAAATTCTTTTGAATATTATTTGAACTTCTCCAATGATATTCAGGTGAAAGCCTTTAAGGCACTATTACATTTGACTTACATTTAACTAGCTGCAAAGGGTGGATTAATTAAGTATGCTTATAACAACTCTGCTATAGATATACAGCAAAAAGGTGTATAATGGATTAACTTCCTTTGGTGAATACGTAGAATACAAGTATTAAATAACATTATTGAAAGGCTAGTTTAAAAATATTACAATGTTAGGATTCCCTTTGTATACAAGACTTCCCACTATTAGCTTTCTACCTATTTTTAAAATTCTAAGTAATCATGCTTATTATAACCTTGCTGTCTCCCAGTACAGCTACAAGATAGCTACCAAGAGACATACAAGGGTAATCTAGTGGAGATGTCCCCATAAACTTTACAACCCCCTGCAAGGGTATGTTTCATCATGGTAATATAGTTGTAGAGGCATCTACCCTGTGATACTACTGCCTTTTACAGTTTAAAGCCATTACACATCACCCTCAAGAGGAATTTTAAGGTGTTTAGGAAAGCTGTTATCTAGTCTTATTGAAGCTGACCTGACATTGTTTCATATTAAATTTTCCACCTTAACCGTACAGTCAATCAAAAGCAATTAATTTAGAAAATGGTTGTTGCGAAACAAACCAGTATCAAAGGACTTGATCATAGCATCATACAGCACAGAAAGAGGCCAGATAGCCCATTGTGTCTGTGCCAGTTCATTGGTAAAGCAATCCAATTAGTCCCACTCCCTGCTCTTTCTCCTTACCCTGATAAATCAATGCAGCAATTCAAAGGCCAATACAAGCAAATCACATTCCAAAAACATCTTTATATCAAAGTTTATCCTTATTTGATTTGATTTGATTTTTTAACAGAACTTTAATTCATCCTATGGTTTCAGGTTAAGTTCTGACTTGGAATGTTGATGAGATCAAGGCATATATATTTACTGAACACAAAAAAATTGTAACAAGGAAAATACTGCACTTGACCTGCTTTCACTTGGTTAAAAATAGGTGCAGATGTTGTATAAAGGAAAGATGTCAAGCTACGGAATGGCTGAAGGCTACTGTTTGCTCTCACAGTAAGACAACAGGAGATGTAAAAGGAAGTTGGAAGATCGTCGGATGCACATTTGTTGGCTTTACTTTAGTTTTCTGAGCCTGAGCAATTGACAACTCTATCATAGATATGGATTAGAGAGGAAATAGCTATTGATATCTGCCAGGAGCTAAAATCCATTTACAGTTAACTTTTAGTAATCACATCCTTGGCATTAGCAGGAATAATAACCACAGCCCTAGCCATCCATCCCAATGGCTCTTGAAACATGTATTGGTGACACAGAAACAATAGTCAGGCTGTTATGTCAAATCGTATTACTCAGCTTATAGTTACATTTATCAAGAAAACATAATTCTATTCAATGCCCTAGAACCCACAAGCAATTCTCCAATGCCCTAGAAGTCACGAGCAATTCTATCCAGTGCCCTAGAACCCACAAGCAGTGTAAAAGCACAATTTAAAAAGAAAATATACAAAGGAGCAAGATTTCTTAGGGCATAGAGTCACATTTCTTGTGTATGTGCTTTCACAAAATTAACTTCTTCAGAAAGAAAATATTTATTATTTGGACATGCAAGGGGTTGAGTGTCACTGGCTAATTTTCTTGAATTCTGGTATGAGTCACTGCTTCAGCCTTATTCTTTTTGTCTCAGGTGATAAACCAGTCTTTCTGGATAGCTGAATGAATAATTAATTTATTGTCACGGATCTTCCGATTTTAACATTGAAGGTAATCCATTTAAAATGAATGGGTTACCATCGGCATTACAAGTGAAAAATCTAGGCCATCTTTCTTATAGAATCACAGAGTCGTACAGCATAGAAACAGGCCCTTCGGCCCACCGCGTCCATGCCGACCATAATGCCTATCTATACTAATCCCACCTGCCTGCATTAATTCCATATCCCTCTATGCCTTGCTCATTCAAGTACCTGTCCAGATGCCTCTTAAATGTTGCTACTGTTCCTGCCTCCACCACCTCCTCAGGCAGCTCGTTCCAGATACCCACTATTCTTTGTGTGAAAAAATTACCCCTTTGATCCCCTCTAAACCTCCTCCCTCTCACCTTAAATCTATGCCCTCTAGTTTTAGTCACCCCTACCATGGGAAACAGACTCTGGCTATCTACCCTATCTATGCCTCTCATAATTTTATATACCTCTATCATGTCCCCTCTCAGCCTCCTTCGCTCCAGGGAAAACAGATCCAGCCTATCCAATCTCTCTTTATAACTCAATCCCTCCAAACCAGGCAACATCCTTGTGAATCTTTTCTGCACCCTCTCTAGCTTAATCACATCTTTCCTGTAGTGTGGCGACCAGAACTGCACACAGTACTCCAAATGCAGCCGAATCAATGTTATGTACAACTGTAACATGACGTCCCAACTCTTGTGCTCAATGCCTCGGCCGATGAAGGCAAGCATGCCATATGCCTTCTTCACCACCCTGTCTACCTGTGTTGCCACTTTCAGGGAACTATGTACTTGCACCCCAAGGTCTCTCTGCTCAACAACACTCCCCAGGGCCCTGCCATTCACTATATATGTCCTGCCCTGGTTTAACTTCCCAAAGTGCACTTCACACTTGTCTGCGTTAAATTCCATTTGCCACTCCCTTGCCCACTTTCCCAGTTGATCTATATCCTGTTGTAACCTTAGACAACCTTCTTCACTGTCCACTATACCACCAATTTTGGTGTCATCTGCAAACTTACTAATCATGCCCCCTACATTCACATCCGAGTCATTAATATATATGACAAACAACAGAAGGCCCAGCACTGATCCCTGCGGCACACCACTGGTCACCGGCCTCCAATCTGAAAAACAACCCTCCACTACCACCCTCTGCCTCCTATCACCAAGCCAATTTTGTATCCAATTTGCTAGCTCACCCTGGATCCCATGTGTTCGAACCTTCTGGACCAGACTACCATGCGGGACCTTATCAAAGGCCTTGCAAAAGTCCATGTAGAATTCTTTTTGAATTACTTTTGCTTCCTGATTAAATTCATCTTTTCAAGCTTGGGGAAATAAATAAATATATGAGGAAAAAAGGGTATAAGGTTATGTTGATAGAGTTAGATAGAATAGGATTAGAAGTGGCTCATGTGGAGCATAAACACCAACACAGACCAGTTGGGCGGAATGGTCTGATTCTGTTAAAAGCAAAATACTGCAGATGCTGGAAATCTGAAATACAAACAAGAAATGCTGGAAACACTCAGCAGGTCTGGCAGCATCTGTGGAGAGAGAAGCAGAGTTAACGTTTCAGGTCAGTGACCCTTCATCAGAACTGGCAAATATTAGAAATGTAAAAGGTTATAAGCAAGTGGGGGTGGGGCAAGAGTTAACAAAGGAGAAGGTGTAGAAAGGACAAGGTCACAGAATAGCTGACCAGAAGGTCATGCAGCAAAGATACGTTAATGGTGTGTTGAATGTTCAGTCCGGCAGGCACATTTACCGATTAGGCACACTACAGCCTGCCGGACTGAACATTGCTTTCAATAATTTCAGAGCATGACAGGCCCCCCATTTTACTTTTATTTTTAGTTATTTTTTTCTTTTTCCTTTAAAAAATTTTTTTTTGTGTTTATTTTATTTCACCTTAGTTTGTTCAGTTTGCTGACCCACTGTATTATGTTTGTACTTGCGGCTGTTCAATTTTCAGTCCATTAACACCCTTTCTGTACTAATGCTTTGTCTTTCAACACATCATTAACATATCTTTGCTCCATTACCTTCTGGTCAGCTATTCTGTGACCTTGTCCTATTTACACATTCTCCTTTGTTATCTCTTGCCCCAACCCCACTTTACTTGCTTATAACCTTTTACATTTCTAATATTTGCCAGTTCTGATGAAGGGTCACTGACCTGAAACGTTAACTCTGCTTCTCTCTCCACAGATGCTGCCAGACCTGCTGAGTGTTTCCAGCATTTCTTGTTTTTATTATTGGTCTGATTCTGTGCTGTCCATTCTATGTATGTTCTATTACCCCTGATATTGTGTATGGTAGTCTAGTAAAAAGTTAGTATCAGTAATGGTGACCATGAAACTACCACAGTCGTAAATACTCAACTGGTTCACAAATGCCCTTTAGGGAAGAAAATCTGCACCCTTAACTAGTCTAGCCTAGGTGTGACTCCAGACCCAGGCAATGTGGTTAACTCTTAACTGCCCTCTGAAATGGCCTGGCAAGCCACTTAGTTGTATCAAACCGCAAAGAGAAAGTCTAATAGGAACAAAACTCAGCATCGATTGAAACACCTGACACAAGAAATGCACACCGAGCCAGTCGACCCCAAAGTTCTCCTCTCTAACATCTGGGGACTTTTACCAGAATTGGAAGAACTGCCCCACAGACTAGTCAAGCAACAGCTTAGCATAATCACACTCACAGAATCAAGCCTTTCAGCCAACATCCCAGACTCATCTATCACCAACCTTGGGTATGTCCTGTCCCACCGCTAGGACAGACCCACCAGAGATGGTGACACCATGATATATAGTCAGGAGGGATGGGCCCTGCGGGTCCTCAAAACTGACTCTGTACACTATGAGGTCTCATGGCATCAGGTCAAACATGGGCAAGGAAACCTCCTGCTGATTACCATCTACCCGTCCTCCCTCAGCTGATGAATAAGTACTCCCCCATATTGAACACCACTTGGAAGAAGCACTGAGGGTAAAAATGACACAGAATGTACTCTGGGTAGGGGGTGTCATGGTCCTGTAGTTTTTATTCGGAATATGCGGTTTGCCTTTAAGGCTTGCAAGGGATCAGTATTGCTTTAAGAAGCAGCAAGCCTTAGGAATTATAGGAAGGTGCATTTTCGTTGCCTTAGAAACAGCCATTTGGAGACTGCAATTCAAAGGGTGCATTCTCGTTACCATAGATATAGCCACTGGGAGTGAGTTTCATGCGATAAATTTGTTAAAATTCAATTCTGAACTGGCTTTGAGTTGAAGACAGCTTGTTCTAACAGAACACACACAGAGGACCCAGACAGCTGTGGTGTTCAGAAACCTGAAAAAGAACTCTCAACCATATAAACTGAAGGAATAGAATTTTTAGTCTGTTTAATTATCTCTCAAAATTCTAAAAAAAAGTCAAGCCAAAACAGAGATTTCTGGTAATTTAAATTGAAGAAAGCGAGGTTAGACTATGATAATCTTTTATCCCTCAAAAACTCTAAAGTCAGATTGATTCTGTTGAAAGTGTTTGCAAGTTGTTAATTGTTGAAATTCGCTGGAGAAGGAAAGCAACATTCTGTGAGGACTTCGAGCAACATTGGACTGAAGTGTTCCGAAGAAGGGTCACTGACCCGAAACGTTAACTCTGCTTCTCTTTTCACAGATGCTGCCAGACCTGCTGAGTGGTTCCAGCATTTCTTGTTTTTCTTTCAGATTTCCAGCATCCGCAGTATTTTGCTTTTATTATTTTGGACTGAAATTTGCAAGGACTCTAATTTTTTTCTATTTTAGATGTTGTTTATATCTTTATAGTGTTTAAGAATTTTAGTTTTTCTAATTAAAGAGTTAATTTGTTGATTTAAAGATACCTGGTTTGGTTAGCCTCATTCGGGGGTTAATAGATGGTACAATTTGGCTGGGTCTTTCTTCAATTTGGAAAGTTTTAACTGATATGTTAGCCGATCTGTGGAGGGAATTAACAATGCGTTGGTTCCACCACAATCAGAATCATATATTTTGGTTGGGGGCTTTGACAGGAGCGGTCGGTCGTTACAAGGGCCTTCAATTTCCATCAAGAGTTGCTCAGTAGCACCACTACTGACCAAGCTGGCAGAGAGCTGAAGGAAGCAGAAGCATAGAATGGTTACAAGACTGGAGGAGGACATTTGGTTCATCATGTCCGTGTTAGCTCTCTGCGAAGGCAACTTCGCTGGACCCATTCCCCTGCCTTTTCCCTGTAGCCCTGCAAATCTTTTCTCTTCAGTTAATTATCCAATTCCCTTTTGAAAGCCATGATTGAATCTGCCTCCACTATACACTCACTACATTCCAGACCCTAAACTCTTGCTGCATAAAAAAGTTTATTCTCATGTCACTTCTGGTTCTTTTGCCAATCACTTTAAATCAGCGTCCTCTGGTTCTCAACCCTTCCACCAATAGGAATCGTTTCTCAATATCTACTCTGTCCAGACCCCTCATGATTTTGAACAACTCTACCAAATCTCCTCTTAATTTTCTCTTCTGTAAGGAGAACAGCCCCAGCTTCACCAAAATCCTACTGAAGTCCCTAATCCCCGGAATCTTTCTTGCAAATCCTTTCTGGACCCTCTCCAATGCCTTCACATCCGTCTGAAAGTGTGGTGCCCAGAATTGGACACAATATCCCAGTTGAGACCAAACCAGTGTTTATAAAGATGCACCATAATTTCCTTGCTTTTGTATTCTGTGCCTCTATTTATAAAGCCCAGAATCCTGTATGCCTTATTAACCGCTTTCTCAACTAGCCCTGCCACCTTCAATGATTTGTGTATATTTATCCCCAGGTCTCTCTGCTCCTGCGCCCCCTGTGGAATTGTATCCTTTATTGTATATTACCTCTCCTCATTCTTCCTGCCAAAATGTACCACTTCACACTTCACTGCATTAAATTTCGTCTGCCACGTGTCCACCCATTCTACCAACCTGTCTATATTCTCTTGAAGTTCATCACTATTCTCCTCACAGTTCACAATACTTCCAAGTTTTGTGTCATCTGCATATTTTGAAAGTGTGCCCACACACCCAAGTCCAGATCATTAATATAGATCAGGAAAAGCAAAGGTCCTCATACCAACCCCTGGGAATCCCAATATACACCATCCTCCAGTACGAAAAACAACCGATCACCATCTGTAGACTGGAGGAAAAAATCAATGGACTAGTCAGGTGGCAAATGGATTTCAATCTGGAGAAGTGTGAAGTAATGCATTTGGGGAAGGTTAACAAGGCAGGGGAATGCACAATAAATGGTAGGATATTGAAGTGTCGAGGAATAGAGGAACCTTGGAGTGCATGTCCACAGATCCAGGTAGGTAAGTTTGTCAAGATGGCATGTGGGATACTTGCCGATATTCGCTGAAGCATAGAATACAAGAGTAGGAGGTTTGGCTGGAGCTGTATAAAACACTAGTTAGGCCACAGTTGGAGCACTGCATGCAGTTCTGGGGACCCCACTATCGGAAAGACGTGATTGCACTGGAGTGGGTGCAGAGGAGATTTACGAGGATGTTGCCTGGACTGGAGAATTTTAGTTATGAGGAAAGATTGGATAGGCTGGGTTGTTTTCTTTGGAAAAGGTTGAGGGGAGACCTAATTGAAGTGTATAAAATTATGAGGGGTCTAGATCAAGTGGATAAGAAGGCCCTATTCCCCTTGGCTGTGGGGTCCATAATCAGGGGGCATAGATTTAGGGTAAGAAATAGAAGATGAAGAGGGCAGTTGGGAGGAATATTTTTTCACCCAGAGGGTGATAGAGGCAGAGATTCTCAGAACTTTTAAAAAGTACTTGGATATGCACTTGAAGTGCCATAACCAACAAGGCTATGGACCAAGAGCCAGAAAGTGGGGTTAGTCTGGATGGCTCCTTGTTGGGTGCGCAGATATGATGTGATGAATGGTCTCGTTCCGGGCAGTAAATTGCTATGATTCTATGAAATATGGACAAAACAGCTGATTGCCAGACGTGAGAGTGACTGCCCTTGACATCGAGGCAGCATGTGACTGAGTGTGGCATCAAGGAGCCCTTGTAAAGTTGAAGTCAATGGGAATCCTGGGGGATAACTCTCCACTGGTTGGAGTCATGCTAGCATAAAGAAAGATGGTTGTGGTTGTTGGAGACCCATCATCTCATTTCCAGGATACTGCTGCAGGAGTTCCTCAGGGCAGTGTCCTCGGGCCAGCCATCTTCAGCTGCTTCGTCAGTGACCTTCCCTTCATCATAAGATCAGAAATGGGAATCCTCACTGATGATTGCACAGTTTTCAGTTCCATTTGCAATTCCTCAGATAATGAATCAGTCCTTGCCGGCATGCAGCAAATTCTGGACACATTCAGGCTTGGGCTGATAAGTGGCAAGTAACATTTATGCCACACAAGTGCCAGCAATGACCATCTCCAACAAGAGATTCTAACCAACTCCTCTTGATATTCAATGGCATTGCCATCGCGGAATTCCCCACCATCAACATTCTTGAGATAACTATTGACCATAAACTGAACTGGACCAGCCACATGACTACAGTGGCTACAAAAGCAGGTCAGAGGCTGGGTATTCTGTGGCAATGAATGCACCACCTGCCTCCCAAAAGCCTTTCTACCATCTACAAGGCACAAGTCAGGAGTGTGAAGGACAAGGGCAGCAAATGCATGGGAACACCACCACCTGCAAATTCCCCTCCAAGTCACATACCATCCTGACTTGGAACTATATCGCCATTCCTTCACTGTCGCTGGGTCAAAATCCTGGAACTCCCTTCTTAACAGCACTGTGGGTGTACCTAAATGGGATAGATTTCAAGCAGACCTAGCAACGCAAAACTGGGCATCCATGAGGCGCTGTGGGCCATCAGCAGCGGCAGGATTGCACTCATCCACAATCTGTAACCTCATGGCCCGGCATATCCCCCACTCTGCCATTACCATCAAGCTGGGGATTAACCCTGGTTCAAAGAAGAGTGCAGGAGGGCATGCCACAAAATGAGGTGTCAACCTGGTAAAGCTACAGCCCAGGGCTACTTGTGTGCCAAAAATGAGAAAGACAGAACTAAGAGATCCCACAAGCAACGGATCAGATCAAAGCTCTGCAGTCCTGTCACATCCAGTCGTGAAACAACTAACTGGAGGAAGAGGCTCCCCAAATATCACCATCCTCAATGATGGGGGAGCCCAGCACATCAGTGCAAAGGATAAGGCTGAAGCATTTGAAACAATCTACAGCCAGAAGTGCCGAGTGGATGATCCATCTCGGCCTCCTCCTGAAGTCCCCAGAATCACAGATGCCAGTCTTCAGCCAATTCGACTCACTCCACATGATATCAAAAAACAACAGAAGGCACTAGATACTGCAAAGGCTCTGGGCCCTAACAACAATCCAGCAATAGTACTGATGACCTGTGCTCCAGAACTTGCCATACCCCTAGCCAAGCTGTCCAAGCTGCCAAACTGGCATCTACTCGGCAATGTGGAAAATCGCCCAGGTATGTCCTGTACGCTGAATGTGGGACAAATTCAACCCGGCCAATCACTGCCCCATCAGTCTGCTCTCAATCATCAGTAAAGTGATGGAAGGTGTTGTCCACAGTGCTAACAAGAGGCACTTGCTCAGCAATAACCTGCTCAGTGACGCCCAGTTTAGGTTCCGTCAGTGGCCCCAGTACTGAGCCCTGCGGAACGCCACTGGAAATAGCCCTCCAGTCGCTAAAACTGCCGTCAACAATTACCCTTTGTTTCCTGCCACTGAGCCAATATTGTATCCACCTTGCTGCATTTCCCTGGATCCCATGGGATTTTATTTTTTTAACCAGTCTACCATGTGGGACCTTGTCAAAAGCCTTGCTAAAATCCATGTAGACAACATCAACTGCACTACCCTCATCTACCTTCCTTGTTGCTTCTTCAGAAAATTCAATCAAGTTGTTTAAACAAGATCTTCTCTGAACAAATTCACGCTGACTATCCTTGATTAACCTGTGCCTTTCTAAGTGACAGTTTATCCTGTCTCTCAGAATAGATTCCAAAATTTTCCCACTTCTGAGGTTAGACTGACTGGCCTGTAATTATTCGGTCTATCCTTCGCTCCCTTTTTAAACAGAGGTACAATGTTAGCAATTCTCAAATCCTCCAGCACCGCACATGTATCCAGTGAGGACTGGAAAATTATGGTCAGACCCTCTGCTATTTCCTCTCTTGTTTCTTTTAACAGCCTAGGATACATTTCATCTGGCCCTGGTGATCTACCAACTTTCAAGGAAGCTAATCCCATTAATATTTGCTTTGTCCTATGTTTATCACATCCAAATACTTCACACTCTTCCTCCTTAACTACAATATCTGCATCGCCCCCCTCTTTTGTGAAGACAGACGCAAAGTATTCATTAAGAACTATACCAATATCTTACGCTCCTACACATAGGTTACCTGTTTGGTCTTTTATGGGCCCTCCTCTCTCCTTAGTTATCCTCTTACTCTTAATGCATTGATAAAACATCTTTGGGTCCGCCTTGATTTTGCTTGCCAATATTCTTTCAGGCTCTCTCTTTGCTTTCCTAATTTCCTTTTTGATTTAACCCCCCACTTTCTATACTCCTCTCTGCTTTCTGTAGTATTGAGTTCTCAGTGTCAGACATAAGCTTTCCTTATTATATAAGCTTTCCTTTTCTGCCTTATCTTACCCTGTAGGCTCCTTGACATCCATGGGGTTCTAGATTTGGCTGCCTCACCCTTTTTCTTTGTGGAAATGTTTACCTTGAATCTCTCCTTTGAATGCCTCCCACTTTCTGACACTGATTTACCTTCAAGTAGCTGTTTCCAGTCCACTTTTGCGAAATCACTTCTCAGTTTAGTAAAATTGGCCTTGCCCCAATTGAGAACTCTAACTCCTGTTCCATCTCTGTCCTTTTCCATAATTATGTTAAAACTGACTGAATTATGATCACTGCCACCAAAATGCTCTCCCACTGCCACTCCTTTCACCTGCCCATCTTCATTTCCTAAAACTAAGTCAAAAACTGCACCCTTTCTTGTTGGACTTGCTACATACTAGGCAAAAAAGTTCTCCTGAATGTACCTCAAGAATTCTGCTCCCTCAATTCCTTTCACACTAAAACTATCCCAGTTAATATTGGGATAGTTAAAATCCCCTACTATTACTGCCTTATTGTTCTTGCACTTCTCAGAGATTTGTCTACATATCTGCTCTTCTATCTCCCTCTGACTGTTTGGGGGTCTACAGTACACTGCCAGCAGTGTGATTAACCCTTTTTTGTTCCTTAGCTCAATCCATATGGCCTCATTTGATGAACCTACCAACATATCATCCCTCCTTATGGCTGTAATAGTTTCCTTAACCAAAATTGCGATTTCCCCCTCCTTTCTTATTCCCCACCCTATCGCGTCTGAAAACTCTGTAACCAGGAATTTTGAGCTGCCATTCCTGTCCCTCTTTAAGCCATATTTCTGTAATAGCTATGATATCACTGCCACGTGTCTATCTGTGCCCTCAGCTCATCTGTTTTATTTGCTATACTCCTTGCATTGAAATAGATACCCTTGAGCACTGCCAAACTCTTTAAAAAATTTTCTAACCCTTGTTTCCTCTGTCTTCCAAACTCATCCATTAATTTTCTGCCTTCCATTTTAATTTCTGATTTTGTCCCAGCTGAGTCTACGATCAATGGCGTTATGATCGCTGAATCCCCCATTATCAACATCCTGGGGGGGTTACCATTGACCAGAAACTGAACTGGAGTAGCCATATAAATACTATGGCTACAAGAGCAGGTCAGAGGCTATGAATTCTGTTGTGAGTAACTCACCTCCTGACTCCTCAAAGCCTGTCAACCATTTGCAAGGCACAAGCCAGGAGTGTGATGGAATACCATCCACTTGCCTGGATGGGTGCAGCTCCAACAGCATTCAAGAAGCTCGACACCATCCAGGACAAAGCAGCCCGCTTGATTGGCACCCCATCCACAAACATTCACTCCCTCCACCACCAACGCACAGTGGCAGCAGTGTGTACCATCTACAAAATGCACTGCAGCAACGCACCCAGGCTCCTTAGACAGCACCTTCCAAACCCATGACCTTTATCACCTAGAAGGACAAGGGCAGCAGATGCATAGAACATCACCACCTGCAAGTTCTCCTCCAAGCCACACACTATCCTGACTTGGAACTATAGCGCTGTTCCTTCACTGTCCCTGGGTCAAAATCCTGGAACTCCCTTCCTAACAGCACTGTTGGTGTACCTACCCCACATTGACTGCAGCAGTTCTAGAAGGCAGCTCACTATCACCTTCTAAAGGGCAATTAGGGATGGTCAATAAATGCTGGCCTAGCCAACGATGCCCACATCCCATGAACGAATAAAAAAAACAGCATTGTGAGTGCACCTGAACCACTGAGGTCCCTGTGCTTTAAGAAGACAGCTCACCACCATCTTGTCATGAGGAAATAGGGATGGGCAATAAATGCTGGCCTTGCCAGCGACATCGCAAGCATGAATAAGAAAAAATGTAATTTGTGGTGTGCCGCACTGTATCCTTGATTTTTCATCTTGGTTACTCAATCAAGAAATAAAAGGTCTCATTTGGTGTTTTTCAAATATAATCCTGATTATATTTTGCTTTTTCAGATCCAAGTCTGAAAGCAGAGCTAATTATATCTTCTAAATTGCAATAATGAAGAAAGGCAATGTAACTGGACACATTTCCCCATGCATCTTAAAATTGAAACCATCACCGGGCTGAAAATAGCATTCAGATGCCCAAGTCAATCAGGTGGTGTTCTGCAACACAGTCATTTCAAAAGATCAGCTTAATATTTATGACATACTGTGTGCTCCTTAAGATTGTTACATATTGTGAAGTATCATTAAACATTTCAAATGTTCTTCTCCACATAGAAGAGCAAAATACTGCAGATGCTGGAAATCTGAAACAAAAACAGAAAATGCTGGAAATACTCAGCAGATCAGGCAGTATCTGTCGAGAGAGAAACCGAGTGAACATTTCAGGTCTGTGATCTTTCATCAGAACTGGGAAAAATTAGAAATGTAATAGGTTTTGAGCAAGTGAAAGGGCGGGGGGAGGCGTAGTAAAAGGACAAAAGGGAAGGTCTGTGACCAGCTGGAAGGCATGAGCGATGAGACGACAATCGGTTTCATGGTGCAAGGCCAATAGGAGTGTAATGGGATAAGTAAAGAAAGAAAAGGCATGACCGGAGGAGGTGTGAATGGAAGGATCCTGAATAGCTGCCATCCGAAAGCAAAAGTAAAGGAAATAAGAGAGAAAACAAAACTAGCAAAGAAAAATGAAACAAAATAGGGGCGGATCTTACAATCTCAAATTCTTGAACTGAATGTTGACTCCAGAAAGCTGTAAAATGTCCAGTCGAAAGATGAGGTTCCTTGGAACACTGCAGCGTGCCAAGAACAGAAACGTCAGAGTGGGAGCAAGGTGGAGAATTAAAATGACAGGCGACTGGAAGCTCAGGGCCGTGGCTTGTGGTCTGAAGGGAGGTATTCTCGAAAGCGTTCACCTAATCTATGTTTGGTTTTCCCCAATGTAGAGACCACCACATCATGAGCAGCGAATACAGTATATTAAATTGAAAGAAGTACAAGTAAATCGCTGTTTTACCTGGAAGGAGTGCTGGGGCCTTGGTTGATGAGAAGGGAGGAGGTAAACGGGCATCTCCTGAGCTTGCATGGATAGGTGCCGCAGAAAAGGAGGGGGGTATTAGGAGGGACTGAAGAGTGGACCAGGGTATCACAGAGGGAATGGTTCCTTCCGAATGCTGAAAGGGGAGGGGAAGATTCTTCTCCACATGTTGGTTTCTGTTAATCATGCTATCTATCAAACTATGGGCAACAAAGAGGCAAAAGACCTTATCAACTGATAGCATCCATAGGCAGTAGAGTCTAATTACAATTTGGAATTAATGTTAAATGAGTCACATATAAGCGATGTTGTTCTTTACAGAACTGAATGACAACAACAGAATTTTGTCCCGAAAAGCAATAATTTGTCAATTTTTCTCCTTGTGATTCCTTGTGAAGGCAGAGCTCATGCCGGGGTATAATATTCTACGACCAATGGTATCCCTTCGATACCCTTGCATGATTTGTGCACAACACTTTGACTATAGAATTCTCAGTTACCGAGCTCATCCCTAACTATATGCATTTACATTGAGACTTTTAGCAGATGTTACTGACTACAGATCAGGAACTGGAAATCTGGCTAGTTTCCCTCTCTGAACAATCAGGCTAAATGCAATACAGTTGAGACCAGTTAATACTGCAGTCTATTTTGCATTTAACCATCAAAATATTTGAATGGGGGTGGGGAACAGGCAGATGAGCTCTGATGCATTCACTTGTTTAACCAAAGCATTTTTATTTTTATTTGTTAATTTGTAGTGATACTCATTTGACTAAATAAGTAGAAATCTTCCTCCCGATAATATGCTAGCAGTTCCTTCCATTTCTTCCTTTCTCCCCAAACTTCTATTTGCATTTTCTTTTTTTTTAATAAGACTTGTTCATTCAACAGTTACTGCCAGTACTGTGCAGTGTCACCTTTATGAGGCAAAATAAATGTCATACCTAATACTAGGTATTTCTGCTCCTTATTGTTCTGCCTTGCCAATGATATCCTGTGTGGCATGTATTCAGAAACTATTTTAAAATACATGTTTGCTTGCCTATATTAAATTAAATCAAAATCAACTTACAATTTTAATTGAAATTTTTTTTCAAAAATTACTAATCTTCCACTTCAGAACCAGGGTCAGCAACACCCACCTCAGTTGCCTCCAATCTAAATAAATTCTTAGGACAGCTGTGCTGTTAACCAAAACAACTCTGCAAATCCATACTCCTCACTTGGGCATGTTGGCTCCCCCTCCAGAGGCCTGCCTAATTTTTTTTAACTTTATACAATGCCAGACATTGTTTAACAACTTCAAGCAGTCTTTCCATGACCTTTTCACCTAGGAGATCACCAGTAGCTTTTGAGCTGTAGTCTCCCAGGAGTTTTCTGTTTTGCAGGTTTTAGAGCTCTATGGCATTTGACAGAAACCTTCTTACTTTTGACAGCTTCCTCAATTAGAAATCTATTTCAGCATCCAGAAAATGTTCTGTTCAGCACCCACTTACAGTTGGCCTGTGACTCTATGTATGGTTTATCTTTACTTCACATGAATCATTACCATACTATTACTGCATATACTCATTAAAAGTTGATCTCATGTAAAACTCAATGGAAAAATCTTGAATTTTCCTATATCTCATGTATAAGTCGACCTTAACTTTCAGAGCGCAGAGCATTCTAATCATGCATTAGTATAAATACCCGAATGTTCAACTAGGACCCCCCACATATTTTTCAATATGCCGCCAAGGAAGAACAACAAATATACAACGCAGTTTAAACTAAAAGTCATTGCGGGTGCAGAGAACACGAACAATTGTACGGTAGCAAAAGAATTCAAAGGATCAGACAGAAATGTCAGAAATTGGAGAAAGCTTTTCACACAGCTCACGAAGATGCCAAAGAATAAAAGTGCCATCAGGGGAAAGCCCAACAAGTGGCTACAATTAGATGGTAAAGTTGCAGAACGGGTCAGTGAACGTGGTCAGAATGGATACATAGTTTCCCCACGCATCCACCTGACTCTATGCCCTCTCTCCATGGTGACTATTATTTTGTTAATGAAAGTTCAAAAATATGACTCCTGTAAAAGTCGGCTCCCCCAAATTTTAGCCTCAAAAATTGGTGTCAAAAATTTAATTTTTACATGAGTATATAAGGTATCTGATTGGTCAGCACAACACAGTAGCCTTGCAGGGCATGAAATTTCTAAGTCTGCACTCAAATGAGAGCAAGGTGAAGTTTGCCAAGAAAAAAATAAAGAAAATTCAAATAAAGTCACTGAATTGATTTGAAACCCTCATAGGTATAAATGGGTGAACAGTTGAAAAGATGGCACTGTGATATCCGTCTGTGTTAACTTTGGAAGTGAGCTTCTGAATTAATTACAGTAGTGCCTTTTAAACGCCAATATCTTTCCTGCTTTACACTGAAAAATTAATTTCATTCAACAGTATCCTTTAACTGCATTTGATTATTTATTGCTAGATTAGCTTACTCAAACATCTTGTATCAAAGTATGAAGACAAATACTCAGATTAAAGGCCTGCTCAAGTCACAAAAAAAAAACCTGACCCGAACCACATCGGGCCCGAGCCTGACCCGACCACCGCAATGTCTCCTTTACCTACCTGCCGACTCTCAATCTTCAGGAAGCTGCAGCATGAGTGTGATGATGTCATAGAGACGTTCACTGCACAGACTCAGTTTCCCTGCTTGATGTCCCGGACTCGCAGCTCAGGTAAGTTTTTAACTTTTAACACTTACCTCCCTGTGTGTGTCCGACCCGGACCCGGCTCGACCCGAGCTCAAAGGCCAGACCCAGAAGAGCGGCCCAACCTGACCCGACCCCAACACATGTCGCCGGGTCCCATCGGGTTCAGGTTGGGTAGCAGGCCTTTAACTCAGATCAACTGCTCTCCATAACGCATTTGAGAGAGAATCTACTTGCTTTATTTTTTTAAATCTTTTTTGGCTCGTTATCTAACACATTTGCTGTCTACACTCCCATCACAAATAGAAAATGGTGTAAGCCAAAAATATTTATGTAGACACCATTACTGGAAAAAACCAAGATAAAATAAACACACCATTTAGGGTTGCATAACTTCAAGTCAAAAAGGAATGTTGCAAGGTATCGGTCTGTACTGGGGAAGCAGACTGTCCAGCTCCTAGCAATAAAGCTTCAAAGTAGACTAAAATAGTCAAGGCCAGTGTTGCCTTTGGCAAGCTACGAAAAACTGGGAGCGAAAAAGAAATACTCTCTCAACAAAAGTGAAGGTATACAGAGTGGTTGTCCTTCCCATCTCTTGTATGCTTGAGAGATGTGGCAGTTTACTCCAGGTACACAAACAAGCTACACTACTTTCACATGACTTGCTTGTGGAGACTACTCAAGATCAAATGGGAAGACAAGGTTCCTAATACTGAGATTTTCTACCTGATCGACACGCCTAGCATTCACAATCCATTCAAGAGAGCTCAGATAAGCTAGGCAGGACATGTGGCCAGAATGCCCGATGAGCGCTTGACAAATAAGCTTTTGTACAGCGAGCTAACTGAAAGGAAATGTTCATATGGAGGCCAGTAAAAGCACTTCCAGGGCGTGAGGACGCCCTAGAAGTCTCACTGAAGAGTTTCAAGATCACCTGAGACGTGGGAGAACCTCGCACAGGATTGCTCTATATGGTGCAGACTCATCAGCAAAGGCTCCGATGAACAAGAGTCGCACTGGCCAACAGGAAACATGAGCTTTGCAAGTCCAGAGCCACAAGCACCTCTTCCACACCAACAACACATGTGTGTCCAACATGCAACAGATTTTTTTTGTGCTCAAATTGGACTGATTAGTCATCTTCAAACTTTGCACATGGAACGTATCTCAGTAAATTCTAGTTGATGTCATGATCATCTTCAACTAAGAAGGACGAACAGATATAGAAGTAAAGCAATTTTCAAAATTTGTCACATTTCTTTCTACCTCAGTTGGTGTGAGCTCATTTATTCTTGATGTAGTTTAATGCTGTTCACATCCAGATGCCCAATTACAAGACTATCTTCGATAAGTAAAATCGATTCCAAATGATTTAAATACACCAGGAATCAATATGTGGTTCAGAATGTATTCTCTAAAATATTCTAACTGGGTCTTGATTAGGGTGGATGGCTAACAAAAAAACCCATCAGATATTCCTGATGCTCTTTCTTGTATGGACACTCTAACTTGCAATAAGTATTAACCTTTACAGAACCCTCATCACTCAAGCTTGAAAAGGCTCTTAATTCCTTAGAAAGCAGAAAGACAACCAGCATGGATGGAATTCCAGCCCAACTGCTTAAGTACTGAAAGCCCCACCTACTGCCACACCCTCATGACTTCCCCCTTCTCTGTTGGAGGACAGGATTCGTTCCATAGTTCTTACGTGATGCAAAAATCATCACGTTGTACAAAAACAAAGGCGACAGAGGAGACTGCAACAAGTACAGAGTCATCTTGTTCCTCAGTGTCACTGGGAAGGCCTTTGCTCGGGTCATGCTGAAAAGACTCCATCAATTTGCAGACTGAGTGTATCCAGAAGCACAGTGCAGTTTCCGTGGCTGGCAGATCTATAATGGACATGATCTTTTCCATGTATCAGCTGCAAAAGAAGTGCAGGGAACAGGAAATACCTCTCTAACTTGATTTTGTCGATCTCAACAAAGCATCTGACAACGTCAGCAGAGTAGGACTTGAGAAAATTGACTGTCCTTCGTCTCATCCGTTCTTTTCACGACATCATGCACAGTACTGTATAGTTTGATGGCTCCATTTCTGACAGTTTCAGGGTGCAGAATGGAGTGAAGCAATCTGAGTCCTAGCCTGCACTTTGGTATTTTCTTCCCAATGCTCCTGACCTTTGCCTTCTCTGCAGATATAGAGGACATTTACCTGCATTCTAGGTCAGACAGCAAGCTCTACAATCTTTCCAGATTGAAAGCGAAGACAAAAATACAGCACGGCTTGATCCGAGAACTCCTCTACACTGATGATGCAGCACTAGTTGCCCACATGGAAACACAGCAATAAAGACTGATGGATTGTCTTTTCCATGCTTGTAACCTGTTCTCCCTTACTATAAGTGTCAAGAAAACTGTGGTTATAGGACAGGGTATCACATCTCTGCCCTCAATCACACTAAACAATACTCCACTGGAAGTAGTTAGCAAATTCTGCTACCTTGGGTCCACGGTGAAAGACAATCTGACTCTTGATCCAGAACACGACACACATTGGGAAAGCAGCTACCACCTTTGGCAGACTCACAAAATGTGCATGGAGAAACAACAAGCTGACCTTTGGAACCAAAATGTTGGTTTGTGAGGTCTGTGTTCTTAGCACCTTGTTGTACGGCTGTGAAGCATGGACAACTTAGAACTATCAAAAAAGGAAGCTCAACAATTTACACCTTCGATGTCTGCGGTGCATTCTCAGCATCTCATGGAAGGAAAAAAATCACGAATGTGACAGTCCTCTCAAAGGCAAATCTCCCAAGTATGCTAGCACTTAGCAAGCAGAAGCGACTTCATTGGCTCGGGCATGTTCACAGGATGGAAGACGGACACATTCCAAGGCTATTCTGTATGGGGAGGCAGCAGGAGCCAGAAAAGTATTAAGTACATTTTTTATTGCAGTTGCCAAGCTTTAGATTTCCTAAACCTTCCAGACTCAACATTCAGTTCAACAATTACAGATTATAACCACTGTTCCCATTTTTAAAGACAGGAGGCACAGGTACTGTTCTGCTGTTGCCAGGATGAGATGCAGGGCCAATTTCAGTGGGTTGAGAACAGATCTGTCCTGGGTAAATTGGAATCAAAGATTGGCAAACAAAACTGGTATCGAACGATGGGCTGCCTTTAAAGAGGAGATGGTTTGAGTAAGTCAAGGTACATTCCCATGAGGGGGAAAGGTAGGGCAACTAAAGCCAGAGCTCCCTGAATGACAAAAGAAGATAGAGAGTAAGATTAACCAGGTTGATAAGACCAGTGAGAAAAGGAGAGAGAGAGCTGGCATGGACACGATGGGCTGAATGGCCTCATTCTGTGTTGTAACCCTTCTATGACTCTAATTTTATACTGATTGCAACAGGAACTGAGTGTACTTTGGTCAACATCAAAACCTTTTCACAAGAGTTTCATTGCTTTCCTTGGCTCGTCAATGAAGGATATTTACAGTCAATAGGAACATGTTGAATGACTATCTGAAGCACTCCAGGAGTTCCTGGTTACATTGCTTGAGGATCAGATTTTTAACTGATGCACCAGCAACATTCATTTTAACACTGTCAGTTAAAATGGCGTGCGCTACGTGCAGTGAACTAACTTTAAGTATCTGTATGCTTCGGTTAACTCGAAGTTTACTTCAGCTCCAAACATGATCATATTCCCCCATTCTAATTTTTATTTGTGCGTTCCTGGAATGTGGGCGTCGCTGGCTAAGCCAGCATTTATTGTCCAGCACTAATTGCCCTCGAGAAGGTGGTGGTGAGCTGCCTTCTTGAACTGCTGCAGTCCATGTGGGGTAGGTACACCTACAGCGCTGTTAGGAAGGGAATTCCAGGATTTTGACCCAGAAAGTGAAAGAATGGCGATATAGTTCCAAGTCAGGATGGTGTGTGGCTTGGACGAGAACTTGCAGGTGGTGGTGTCCCCATGTATCTGCTGCCGTTATCGTTTGAGGTGGCAGAGGACGTGGCTTTGGAAGGTGCAGTCTAAGCAGCCTTGATGCATTGCTGCAGTGCATCTTGTAGATGGTACGCACTGCTGCCACTGCGCGTCAATGGTAAAGGGAGTGAATGTTTTGTGGATGGGCTTCCAATCAAGCGGGCTGCTTTGTCCTGGATGGTGTCGAGCTTCTTGAGTGTTGTTGGAGCTGCACTCATCCAGGCAAGTGGAGAGTATTTCATCACACCCCTGACCTCGTGCCTTGTAGATGGGAGGACAGGCTTTGGGGAGACAGGAAGTGAGTTATTCGCTGCAGGATTCCGAGCCTCTGACATGCTCTTGTAGCCACTGTATTTATCTGGCTACTCCAGTTCAGTTTCTGGTCAATGGTAACCCCCAGGATGTTGATAGTGGGGGATTCAGCGATTGTACCGCCAGTGAATGTCAAGGAAAGATGGTAAGATTCTCTCTTGTTGGAGATGGTCATTGCCTAGCACTTGTCTGGCGCGAATGTTACTTGCCACCTATCAGCCCAAGCCTGGATACTGTCTAGGCCTTGCTGCATTTCTACACGGACAGCTTCAGTATCTGAGTCATAGCGAATGGTGCTGAATATTGTGCAATCATTATCGAACATCTCCACTTGTGACCTTATTGTTAGGGTCTGAAGTTCTGTTAATGGATGATAAATACTTGGTAGTTCAAGATAATAGGATGAGCAGGTGTTGGGTGTTATTTGTATTCAAGTGTGTATATATAATGTAGAGCCAGCCAGCACTGGCAGGTGGTGTTGTTTGGAGAGCAGAAGCTCTGTGACAAGCAATAAGCAATCCCCACCAAAGCATCCGAGTCTCAGTGTCTTCTTTCCAAACAGGCTTTGAGATTTCTCAAACATCGGTAGCAGAGGATGGTTGCCTGAAAGTGAAGATTGGAGACTAAGACTTGTTTTCAGACAGAAGATTAGAATTGGAGTTTTTTTTTGAGAAAGCTGTATTTGGAATTTTTTTTTGAAAAAAGATGACTGAAACCAAGTGTAAGGTGTTGGGATATGACTTTTCACTAGTGTTTTGTGAAGCCGAAGAATGAAGTTGATATATAGACACGGGTTACATCTTTACCCGAAAGGAAGCAAGAAATGGCCCTTGCATTTTCACTTCCCGCCAGAAGCAAGATCAGGGTTAAAGTGTTCTCGGAGCTAGAGGTTCATCATTTGGATAATGAGGAAGGTTTGGACAAACTCTTGAAATATATGGATAAAATTTATATGAAAGTTGACTTATTGAGTGCCTTTGAGATGTGGTCGGACTTTGATAAATTTAGAAAAATGGATGGTTCTTCCATAGAAGAATATATTATGGACTATATGCAAGCTTGCAGTGATTCTGCTTGGAAATTTCTAGATCAGTACTTGCCTTCAAATTATTGGATTCTGCTAGGATATCAAACATGGATAGGCTCTTTGAATCTAACTCTGGTTAATACCATGAAAAAGATATGCTGATTGATTAGATGTCTGATGCCCTAAAAAACTTTTTGGGGAAACATTCCTTTCCGGCCACTTTCATGGCGCAGATGGTCTCTTTAGCGGTGACACTGAAGGTGGGAGATACAATGCTAGCAGCATTTTGAGGCCGTTCAATTATGGGGCCCAAGCGTCAGTACGAAAGGAGAAACACACACACACACAAAGTGAATGAGGATAGAGACCCTTTGGCAACTACAACAGACGGCAGGAATTGGGTAATTATGGTAGAAAGATGAACCCTAGGAATAACCAAGGGGTGGGCAACAGGTGTTTCCAATGTGACTCAAAGTATTACTATGCATTGCATTGTCCAAAAAGTAATAACAGGGTTTTTGAGATGACACATGACGTGGAAGGTTCAGAAGGCGAGGATGATACTACTGATCAATCAGAAGGAATTGTACTGGTCACAAGAAGCTTCAGACCGGTAATGAGTGTCCTAGTCGCAGATTCGTTCAATTGTGCAGTACTAGACAATGGATGTATGTCCACAGTATGTGGAGTGGACTGGTTAGGGTGTTACATGGATTCTTTAAGTAAGGAAGACCGAAATAAGGTCAAAGAATACAACAGTTCTACCTGTTTCAGGTTTGGGGATGACAACTCGTTGCAATCACTAAAAAGAGTGGTAATTCCATGGAAAATAGTAAGGGTAAACCATTTCATTAGTATGGATGTAGTATCCAGTGATATATCTTTGCTGTTAAATAAACCATCTATGAAAAAGGCTTGGATAAAATTGGATACAGAACATGATAAGGCGATTGCCTTTGGGAAATCTGTAGCTTTGCGGTTTACACACTTGGGACATTATTGTATTCCTTTAGCGAGACCCAACATCTCTAAGCAGAATGTTAAAGTAGTATTCATGGCATCCAGGGGTAGGGATTTAAAGGAGAAAAGGCAAATTATTTCAAAACTACATTGACAGTTTGCACATCCATCTTAACATAGGTTGAAGATTCTGTTAAAAGATGCAGGGGTAATAGATGATCACTACACTAAATGTATCGAAGACATCAGTGGAAAATGTGATCTCTGTAAAAAAAAAAAATACAGGAGGATGCCATCGCGAGTCTCCCATTAGCAAGGGACTTTAATGAAACCGTAGTGATGGACTTGAAGGTATGGGATAAAGAAAAAAAGATTTTTATTCTACACTTTATAGATGTGGCGACTAGATTCAGTCTGTCGACAGTAATTTATAGTAAAGACAAAAAAGTAATAGTGGACAAGATAATGGAAAGAAAGATAGGAACAGGACTGGGAGCACTGGCTAGGTTTCTGTCAATGGAGGAGAATTTGCCAATGATGAGTTCAGGAGTATGTGTGAAAATATGAATATTGTAGCAATGCACACAACAGCAGAAAGTCCTTTTAGTAATGGGATTTTTGAGAGAAATTATGCCGTGATTGACGAAATGCTCCGACAAATTTTAGCAGACCAGCCTAATTGTAAATTGACTACTGCTCTGGCATGGGCAGTATATGCGAAAAATATGCTTCAAATGGCTGGGGGCTACAGTCCATATCAATTAGTTTGTGGCAGGAATCTGAAAATACCTTCGGTAACGTGGGATCATCCCCCTGCTTTAGAGGGGACTACAATTAGTTCAATTTTTGCGGAACATTTGAATGCCATACATGCAGGGAGAAGAACATTTATTAAGGCGGAGGTTTCAGAAAAAATCAGGAGAGCTTTGATGTATCGGATCAGGCCATCAGAAAAAAATGTTGCTACTGGGGATATTACAAAAGAGAAGGGCAGAAAGAATGGATAGGCACTGATGACAAAACAGTGATTTTGCAACATGGCAACCACACTGTTAGAGTACATTCCTCGCGGCATATTGGCACTGATTATACATTGACAGAATCTGAACAAATGATGGTCACTGATGATGCACCATGTACTTTGCATGTACATATGTCGGACCTTTGCGAGCAACAGATTGTGGCAGATAATGGGCTGACTGAAAGTGGAACAAGTGACAGTAAAGATCCAGATGAGGCCATTTATCCCAAAGGTCAACTACCGAAAGTTGGGACTACAGTGACATATATGCTAGAAGGGAATAGTAAATGGAGGGAATCCACCATTATAGGAAGGGCAGGAAAGGCTACAGGGAAAGACAAAGTTTGGCTGAATGTGCAAGAAAAGGGACAGGATATCAAACCTATAAATTGACAGAAAGTGAAAATGTGGAAGGCCAGGAAATGTAGTATAAGTCCAGATAATGGGCCTGAAGATGATCATAGTCCAAGGAAAAGGTCACAAATTTGTGAAAGGAAGTCTGGTTGTAGGAGGGACAGGTCAAGTAGTAATAGTCCAGAAAAGGATAGGAATTCTAGTAGGGGACGTGGTTTCACTAGATCAAGGACCAGAGAGGAGGCGAGGGGCGCCACAAGAAGTAGGAGCTCTTACGATAGAGAAGCTCTAGTGGCTACTACCAAGTTAGATGGTAAATTGATAAAGGATGCCAAACAAAAAGAGCTTGACAGTTGGAGAGAGTTTGGCATATACATGGAGGTGCCAGATAGAGGACAAACAGCATTGTCCCATAGATGGATCTGTACAGAGAAAGCACTTCCCGATGGTACATATAAAGCGAAGGCCATAATTGTAGCTTGGGGATTTGAGTAATGACTAGGCGACCAGGAAGTTACAATGGACTCCCCAAAAGCAGAAAAATCAAGTTTGGGGATCTTCCTGGCCCTTTTAGTGACACACTCATGGGAATGTCATTGACATCAAAGCAGCATTTTTGCAAGGAAATAAATTTCAAAGGGAAGTACTTTTAAAGCCACCAAAAGAAGCTGGAGATATAGAAAGGAAATTATGGAAGCTAAACAAGTGTGTTTATGGGCTAAATGATGCATCTAGGATGTGGTATTTTTCAGTTAGGTTCGTCCTACTAAAAGCTGATTGTATTCAACTATAGGTGGATCCGGCAATGTTTTATTGGTATTATGAAAAAGAACTAGCAGGCATTTTTTTGATGCATGTGGACGATTTTCTATGGGGAGGATCTGAGAAATTTGTGGTAGATAAAGTTCTGCAGAAATTTAAAACTGGAAGTCAGGCTTCCAGAGCTTTTAAATATATAGGGTTGAATATTAGGCAGACTAAGTTGGGGGTAATCCTAAATCAACAGCCTTACCTAGAGAATGTTAATAGGATCCCAATAAATCAGGGCAGTTCCTCACAAAAGGAAGACTCTGCAACCAAGGAAGAAGTAGACCAGTTAAGGGACTTAATGGGCAGTTGAACAGGTTGTGCACACAAACTAGGCTGCATGCTTGCTATTATGTAATCGAGTTGAGCACCATCCTGAAACATGCTACTGTTGGAGAAGTGCAGAAAGAAAATAAGACATTGAAGCGACCTGAGTTTTGATAAATGTACACTCAAGTTTCCAGCTTTGGGTGACTCAGAAGAGATGAAATTAGTTATTTTTAGTGACACCTCACACGCTAATCTTCCCGATAGTTATTTGAATGCAGCAGGGTTCATTATATTTTTGGTGGGAAGAAATGATAAATGTTGTCCGTTAGCCTGGGAATCAAAGAAAATAAAGAGAATAATTAAAAGCACCTTAGCTGCTGAGACACTTCTCCTATAGAAGCGATAGATATGGGTATATATTTATCAAGTATTTTAAAGGAACTCTTGTACAAGGGGCAATTGGAGAAAGGTTTTCCTACAGATTTCTACATAGATAACCATTCTCTCAGGGACAATGTCCATTCGACAAAAAGTGCCGCAGAAAAGAGGTTGAGGATTGATCTCGCAAGTATAAAAGAAATGTTGGAAAGAAAAGAAATTTCCAAAGTAAAATGCGTTGACGCAAGTCATCAGTTGTCGGACTGCTTGACGAAGAGAGGTGCTTGTTCGAAAAAAAATTGCTGGATGTTTTCGAAGAGGGATGTCTTGTGTTATGATAAGTTAGGAAAACGTGAAAAATTTCTTTTACCATAAGATCGCTTTTTCTTTAAACGTGTTTTGTTTTTAAAGGGGGGAATATACAGCATGTTAATGGCTGGTGCTGTTGAAAGTTAATGATAAGTAATGCAAAGAAAAATGTGTCATTTGTTTTTTATATCTTTTTCATAAAAATATATATACATATGTATTTAATTTAAAGAAAAAAGGGAGAATCTGTTCGGGTCTGAAGTTCTGTTAATGGATGATAAATACCTGGTAGTTCAAGATAATATGGTGAGCAGGTGTTGGGTGTTAATTAGTTAATTATTTTCAAGTGTGTATATCTAAAGAGCCAGCACTGGCAGGTGGTGTTGTTTGGAGAGCAGAAGTAAGCTCTGTGACAAGCAATAAACAAACAATCTCCACCAAAGCATCCAAGTCTCAGTGTCTTCTTCACAAACTGGCATGGAGATTTCTCCAACACTTATAGAGATTCATAGAGAAATACAGCACTGAAACAGGCCCTTCGGCCCACCGAGTCTATGCTGACCATCAACCACCCATTTATACTTCTTTTTCTTCTTTGGCCTCCTTGTCGCGAGAGACAATGGGTAAGTGCCTGGAGGTGGTCAGTGGTTTGTGGAGCAGCGCCTGGAGAGGCTATAAAGGCCAATTCTAGAGTGACAGACTCTTCCACAGGTGCTGCAGAAAAATTTGTTTGTTGGGGCTGTTACACAGTTGGTTCTCCCCTTGCGCTTCTGTCTTTTTTCCTGCCAACTGCTAAGTCTCTTCGACTCACCACACTTCAGCCCCGCCTTTATGGCTGCCCGCCAGCTCTGGCGATCGCTGGCAACTGACTCCCACGACTTGTGATCAATGTCACAGGACTTCATGTCGCGTTTGCAGACGTCTTTAAAGCGAAGACATGGACGGCCAGTGGGTCTGATACCAGTGGCGAGCTCACTGTACAATGTGTCCTTGGGGATCCTGCCATCTTCCATGCGGCTCACATGGCCAAGCCATCTCAAGCGCCGCTGACTCAGTAATGTGTATAAGCTGGGGATGTTGGCCGCCTCGAGGACTTCTGTGTTGGAGATACGGTCCTGCCACCAGAAGGGTCCGAAGAAGGGTCACTGACCCGAAACGTTAGCTCTACTTCTCTTTCCATAGATGCTGCCAGACCTGCTGAGTGGTTCCAGCATTTCTTGTTTTTATGTCTTCAGTACTATTGCTGGAATGTTGTCAGGGCTCATAGCCTTTGCAGTATCCAGTGCCTTCAGTCATTTTTTGATATTACGTGGAATGAATTTAATTGGCTAAAGATTGGCATCTGTGATGCTGGGGACTTCAGGAGGAGGCCGAGATGGATCATCAACTCAACACTTCTGGCTGAAGATTGTTGCAAGTGCTTCAGCCTTATCTTTTGCACTGATGTGCTGGGCTCCCCTATCATTAAGGATGGGGATATTTGTGGAGCCACCTCCTCCAGTTTGTTTTTATTTCAGATTTCCAGCATTTGCAGTATTTTGCCTTTATCCTCCAGTTTGTTGTTTATTTGTCTACCACCATTCATGACTAGCTATGGCAGGATTGCAGAGCTTAGATCTGATCCCCTGGTCATGGAATCGCTTAGCTCTGTCTATTGCATGTTGCTTACGCTGTTTGGCATTCAAGTAGTCCTGTGTTGTAGCTTCACCAGGATGACACCTGATTTTGAGGTATGCCTGGTGCTGCTCCTGGCATGCCCTCCTGCACTCTTCATTGAGCCAGGATTGGTCCCCTGGCTTGATGGTGATGGCAGAGTAGGGGGATATGCTGGGCCATGAGGTTACAGATTGTGGTTGAGTACAATTCTGCTGCTGCTGATGGTCCACAGTGCCTCATGGATGCCCAGTTTTGCATTGCTAGATCTGTTTGAAATCTATCCCATTTAGCACGGTGGTAGTGCCACACAACAAAATGGAGGGTATCTTCAACATGAAGACGGGACTTTGTCTCCACAAGGACTGTGCGGTGTTCACTCCTACCAATACCATCATGGACAGATGGATCTGTGGCAGGCAGATTGGTGAGGATGAGGTCAAGTATATTTTTCCCTCTTGTTGGTTCCCTCACCACCTGCCGCAGACCCAGTCTAGCAGCTATGTCCTTTAGGACTCGACCAGCTCGGTCAATAGTGGTGCCACCGAGCCACTCTTGGTGGACATTGAAGTCCCCCACCCAGAGTACATTGTTAAAGTAAGAATATAAGAACATAGTAAATAGGAGCATATGTATACCAAATGACCCTCAAGCCTGCTCTGCCATTCAATACTATCATGGCAGATCTTCTGCCTCAACTCCACTTTCCCAGCTACTCCCCACATCACTCGATTCCCTGAGAGATCTAAAAATCTATTCCAGCCTTGAACAGACACAATGAAAGAGCATCCACAACCCTCTGAAGTAGAAAAATTCCAAAGATTCACAACTCCTTTACTAAATTTCTCATCTCAGTCCTAAATGATCGATTCCCTTTCCTGAGGCGCTACCCCTCGGTTCTAGATTTCCTAGCCGGGGAAACCAACTCTTGTCCATCTGTCAAGGAAACCCTTTCAGAATCTTGTATGTTTCAATGAAATCACCTCTCATTCTTCTCAACTCCAGAGAATATAGGCCTAATTTATTTAGCCTCTCATCATAGAACAACTCTTTCATCCTAGGCATCAATCTAGTGAACCTTCACTGTATTGCCCAAAGGGAAATATATCCTTTCTTAAATATGGAGGTCAAAACTGCACACAGTACTCCAGGTGTGGTCTCACCAAAGACCTACACAACTGTACTAAGACTTTATGTTCTTGTACTTCAATCCCCTTACAATAAAGGCCAACATACAACTTGCCTTCCAAATTGCTTGCAGTACCTGCGTGCTAACTTCATGTTCCTTGTACGTGTGCTTTGAACAGCATGGCCTCCTTTTGTGCCATAATGACTTTATGAGTACACCCAAGTGTCTCTGAAAAACATTTAAAAGTTTTATGCCTTTTGAAAAATATTCTGCTTTTCTATTCTTATTACCAAAGTGAATAATCTCATACTGCCCCACATTATACTCCATCTATCACTTTGTTGCTCACTCACGTAACCTGCTCATATCCCTTTGTAGCCTCTTTATGTCCTCATCACAGCTTGCATTCCCACCCAGCTTTCTATTATCAGCGAACTTGGATACATTACTCTCAGTAGCTTCGTCTAAGTCATTAAGATAGATTGTAAATAGGCCCCAGCACTGATCCTTGTGGCACTCCATTCATTACAAACTTGCAAATGCCCCATTTATCCCTACTCTCTGCTTCCTGTCCATTAACCAAACCTCCATAATACCCGCAACTCCATGAGCCCTTATCATACGTATTAACCTTCGGTGTGGAACCTTATCGAATGCGTTTTCAAAATTCAAGTATAGCGCATCTACTAGCTCCCTTTTATCTGCCCTACTAGTTGCCTCCTCAAAAAGCTCCAATAAATTTGTTAAATGTGATTTCCCTTTTGCAAAACGAAGTTGACTCTGTCTGATCATACTGTGATTTGCTTAGTGCATTGTTAAGGCTTTCTTAATAATAGATGACAGCATTTTTCCGACAACTGTCGTCAGGATAACTGGCCTGTAGTTCCCGGTTTATTTCTCCCTCCTTTCTTGAATAGCAGTGTTACATTTGCTAAATTCCAATCCACTGGGACCATTCTAGAATCTAGGGGATTTTGGAAAATCATAACCAGTGCATCCACTATCTCTGTCGCTACCTCTTTTAGAACCCGAGGATGTAGGCCATCAGGTCCTGGGGATTGGTCAGCTTTTGGCCCCTTAAGTTTCTCCAGTAATTTTTCTTTGCTGATATTAATTATTTTAAGTTCCTCACTCTTATTAGCCCCTTACTTACCTTCTAGTTCTGATTATAATTTGTGTTTGCTACTGTGAAGACAAACACAAAATATTTGTTCAACATCTCTGCCATTTCCTCATTGCCCATGATAATTTTGCCTGTTTCTGCTTCTAAGGGACCAAAGTTTAGCTTTGTCCTTTTTTATAAACTTGTAGAAGTATTTTGACATGATTCAAGTTAGCACGCAGAACCATTTTTTAAAAATGTGAGAGTAGATGGTATGCCTATTTAAAAATACGTTATTTTTATCTACCATTTATTTGTTTTCAACCTGCTCAGGTGCCTCTGTGTCACACGCAAGAGAACAAGATGACCCAATTAGTCCAATATTTGTTTCACTGGTTTCTCAGAGATAGACAAATTGTGGTTGGAAGGACTTCTATTTATGGTTCCTTCTCTCCATTGGGAAATACCTTGATTCCACTCAATAGCTCTAAGGGTCAGGCTGAGATTCAAAGCCTGCTGTACGAGGATCACCAGTACCATAGCTTGCTTTGGCATATTGCATTCATATACAACATTAAAACACTTATTCCTCACTTTTTTAAAAATGGATTTAGAGCCATATCTGTATAAATAAGAATTCCAATGCAGCTTTCACTCAGTATTGAATCTTGCTCATTTTAAGTAGGTCTACATTACATGGCTATTTGGGGGTGGGTTGCAGGGGAGGAGAAAAGGGAGAGAGAGAGAGAGAAAGAGAAAAAGAAAAAAGAGTTATAAAAGAAGTATCTGGTCATGAGCTGGGCAGGTCTTTTCCTGCCTGCCAATTTTATATGTTCATAAATAGTGAAAAGTCTGGGGGCTTCAGCTGCATCATACCTCAAAATTGATGCAAATATGTGCTCTGATAACATTTCACAGTAAACTCTCACCTTTTGGATTGAGAGTCAAATTGAGATATACGTAAGGAGATTTTAGTTAAATTGATATGAAAATCCAATGGAAATCCCTATTGTCCAGTTTGATAACCTTGCTGCACACCAGGGAGTGGTCGGTGTCGCAATCCAAGCAGAAGGGCCGCCCGCGCATCAACACTAACAGAATTTCTCACTAACACAGCTGTTACATAAGTTTCTAAATTCACTTGAAAAGCCCTTCAAAACACTCCTACAGGGGATACAGAGACCAAGTGGGCCCACATCAGAAATGCCATCTGACTCAGCAATGACCACCTATGGCAAACGTGTGAAGCAGAATGCAGACTGGTTTCAATCTCACTTTGAAGAGCTGGAACCTGTCATAGCTGCTAAGCGTATTGCACTGTTGAGCTACAAGAAAGCCCCCAGCGAGTTAACATCTGTAGCACTTAAAGTAGTCAGAAGCGCTGCACAAAGAACAGCCAGGCGCTGCGCAAATGACTACTGGCAACACCTATGCAGTCGTATTCAGTTGGCCTCTGACACCGGAAACATCAGAGGAATGTATGATGGCATTAAGAGAGCTTTTGGGCCAACCATTAGGAAGATCGCCCCCTCAAGTCTAAATCATGGGACACGATCACCGACCAACGCAAGCAAATGGACCGCTGGGCGGAGCACTACCTAGAACTGTACTCCAGGGAAAATGTTGTCACTGAGACTGCCCTCAATGCAGCCCAGTCTCTGCCAGTCATGGATGAGCTGGACGAACAGCCAACAAAATCAGAACTGAGTGATGCCATTGATTCTCTAGCCAGTGGAAAAGTCCCTGGGAAGGATGGCATTACCCCTGAAATAATCAAGAGTGCCAAGCCTGCTATACTTTCAGCACTCCATGAACTGTTTTGCCTGTGCTGGGATGAGGGAGCAGTACCACAGGACATGCGCGATGCCAATATCATCACCCTCTATAAGAACAAGGGTGACCGCGGTGACTGCAACAACTACCGTGGAATCTCCCTGCTCAGCATAGTGGGGAAATTCTTCGCTCAAGTCGTTTTAAACAGACTCCAGAAGCTGGCTGAGCGTGTCTACCCTGAGGCACAGTGTGGCTTTCGAGCAGAGAGATCCACCATTGACATGCTGTTCTCCCTTGGCCAGCTACAGGAGAAATGCCGCGAACAACAGATGCCCCTCTACGTTGCTTTCATTGATCTCACCAAACCCTTTGCCCTCGTCAGCAGACGTAGTCTCTTCAAACTACTAGCAAAGATCGGATGTCCACCAAAGTTACTGAGTATCATCACCTCATTCCATGACAATATGAAAGGCACAATTCAGCATAGCGGCGCCTCATCAGACCCCTTTCCTATCCTGAGTGGTGTGAAACTGTGTTCTCGCACCTACACTGTTTGGGATCTTCCTCTCCCTGCTGCTCTCACATGCGTTCAAGTCTTCAGAAAAAGGAATTTTCCTCCACACAAGATCAGAAGGCAGGTTGTTCAACATTGCCCGTCTAAGAGCAAAGACCAAAGTACGGAAGATCCTCATCAGGGAACTCCTCTTTGCTGATGATGCTGCACTAACATCCCACACAGAAGAGTGACTGCAGAGACTCATCGACAGGATTGCAGCTGCCTGCAACGAATTTGGTCTAACCATCAGCCTCAAGAAAACGAACATCATGGGACAGGGCGTCAGAAATGCTCCATCCATCAATATCGGTGACCACGCTCTGGAAGTGGTTCAAGAGTTCACCTACCTAGGCTCAACTATCACCAGTAACCTGTCTCTCGATGCAGAAATCAACAAGAGCATGAGAAAGGCTTCCACTGCTATGTCCAGACTGACCAAGAGGGTGTGGGAAAATGGCGCACTGACACGGAACACAAAAGTCCAAGTGTATCAAGCCTGTGTCCTCAGTACCTTGATTTACGGCAGCGAGGCCTGGACTATGTATGTCAGCCAAGAGCGACGTCTCAACTCTTTCCATCTCCGATGCCTCCGGGGAATCCTTGGCATCAGGAGGCAGGACCGTATCTCCAACGCAGAAGTCCTCGAGACGGCCAACACCCCCAGCATATACACCCTACTGAACCAGCGGCGCTTCAGATGGCTTGGCCATATGAGCCGCATGGAAGATGGCAGGATCCCCAAGGTCACATTGTACAGCGAGCTCGTCACTGGTATCAGACCCACCGGCCGTCCATGTCTCCGCTTTAAAGACGTCTGCAAACGCGACATGAAGTCCTGTGACATTGACCACAAGTCGTGGGAGTCAGTTGCCAGCGATCGCCTGAGCTGGCGGGCAGCCATAAAGGCGGGGCTAAAGAGTGGCGAGTCAAAGAGACTTAGCAGTTGGCAGGCAAAAAGACAGAAGCGCAAGGGAAGAGCCAACTATGTAACAGCCCCGACAACCAATCTTTCTGCTGCTCCTGTGGAAGAGTCTGTCACTCTAGAATTGGCCTTTATAGCCACTCCAGGCACTGCTTCACAAACCACTGACCACCTCCAGGTGCTTACCCATTGTCTCTCGAGACAAGGAAGCCAAAGAAGAAGAGGAAGTTTGAAAATTGATTACCGTCAAGATCAGAAACTGAATCCAAAAAGAAAATGTAGAAAGTCTGGGACATTGTTTATATTCAGGCGAAAGAAAAGGAAAACCTTCAATTACAGGCAGAAAGTCCAATTCATACAAGAATCTCTGGATGAATGAGTCTTCTAACACTGAGCCAGAACAGTAATTAAAAAAACTTCAACAAAGAGGTAATATGATATTACGAACTTCAAGTAAATCAAATGGTATAGATATTTAACATCAATTCACTGCATAAAATCAGAGTTTAATCAAACCCATTCCATTTAGTCATAATACTGTATTATTGCTTTACATCTCTGGCTTAGGGCGAAGAAGCAACAGTTTCTTTGGGGCAGTGCGTGGAAGAGTAGGAAGGATTAAAGAAAATTGCACTCAAAAACTATTCTGGTATCTTAGAATGAAATATTTTGCCATGATAACCAGTGTTAACCAGCTTCTCAAAGTTTGGTACAGCATGGATTAGATGCAGGATAAAGCCCCCTCTATGTTGCCTCACACTGGGTTGGACTTTGTAGTTCATGGCGTAGCAACGGTGCTTGCCACTGAACTCGGAGAAAACTGGCCACAAAGTTCTAGCGATCTCTGTGGCGAGGATCCCCCTTTCCCGACATCAGTGTGAATCTGGCACCAAGTCAAGGAAATTTCCATACGCCCCCCAGAAGTTATGTCATCATGCAGGATAAGCAGCCAATCAAACTGATGTATTCTTTCAGACCGCAAATCAGGAAGTTAAAAATAAAATCATTGAATCCCTTAACTTTTAATTTTAAATTATAATGATAGAGAAATAAATGATTGGGACATACACAGGGCATTAAGGTAGAAGCTAAATATCAAACATATGTCGTAAAATTCCACATTTTTACATTTTTCTATCATAATAGAAAAATACGGCATTCAACAAATATGAAATTACTCTTTCAAGGCTAGTAAGGCTATTTAGTGTTAATTATAAACTTAATATGCTGTTAAAAAACCAGTTAACACCTTATTCAACAAGGCGTAGCTTTATCAAGGGTTTTTACAGCAAGACTAATAGTGTAGCAATGGAAATTCTTGTCAGCTCAATGATTTCTAATTGATTGCATTCTGGCGGGAACTCAACAGTGCACACACCATTTGGAGAAGCACAGAATTGCTGACAGCACTTCCGGAGTCTGCGTTTCATTGTGCATGTGTGGACTGCAGAAATTGCTGTACGTTTCAGAGGGGTAGTGACGGCGAACGGTGACAATTTCCTTGTCATTATTACTGCAAAATCCAGGCCAATGTGTTTTCGCCTTAACACTTCACTGTTGCTCATGTTTAACATTTCCGTAGCAGCCATTCTGACAGTGCACTGATCGAGACTGCTCTGAATTTCTACTCTATGGAGACTGCACAAACGTATTTCAACATCATCCAAAAAAAGCACCCCATCTACCACCTTAAACATTCACTCCTCTGCCACCAGCCCACTGTGTAGCAGTGCGTACCATCTACAAGATGCACTGCAGTAACTCACCAAGGTTCATTTGACAGGACCAACCAAACTCATGACCTCTACCACCTGGAAGAAAAAGGGCAGCAAACGCATGGGGACACCACCACCTGCAAGTTCCCCTCCAAGTTATACACCATCGTGACTTGGAACTATATTGCCGTTCCTTCACTGTTGCTTGGTCAAAAGCTGGAACTTTCTCCCTAACAGTACTGTGGATGTACCTACACCACATGGACTCCAGCAGCTCACGACCACCTTCTCAACCGCTATTAGGGATGGGCAATAAATGCAGACCTTGCCAGCGATGCTCATATCTCATGAACAAGTGAACAAAAACTTTACTTAGGATCACAAAATGAACAATGAGGAAGGCCATTTCCATTCATCTACTCAAAAGATCCTTAAATGATTTTTGAGTTTTGCCTCCTTTACTTGCTGTCCATTCCATGTGTTGACCACTCTTTCAGCTTCCTGATATCAGTGCTAAATTTGCATTTTACTAGTTTGTCCATGCTCTCTCATTTTAGTTTGAAATACCTTTTCTAATTTATATATTCTTTCAATTACCTCTTTTTGATACTGAAAACCCCAATAATTTTTGTCTTTTCTTATCTTAAGTCCACTAATACTAGAGATCACCCTGTGGCTTTTCTATGAGCTCCTTACCAATGTTCAAATGAGGAGCTTTTTAAATCAGGCTGTAAGATTAAACAAGATGTCTGCTATTTGCACATATTTACTGCCAAATAGCTTACCCCACAGAGGTTAAATCCCTTTATTATGGTTACACATGCAAGAAGAAGTTTCTCAAATGATCACTTTTGACCAAGATAAATATAAACACACGATACCTTTGGTACATGGTTGCTTTGAGCCAGAAGTGTAGGATGTAATGGTAGAAGTAAATGTAAGCTGAGATCCCACTATTATTAAACTGTTCATCTACTGTCTGTTTAATTAATGCTCACAAATTATATTTCAGTCCCAGTTCGTGCTATGTGCCAGAATTACTGTCTGAAACATTTTGAACTTTGTTTTGGTTCATGTCAGAGAAAACATGTTTTTTATTGCAGTTTTCATGTTGGACAAAGTACCACATTTGTCAAAGGTAAATGGCTCAGTATGGGAATTCTTCAGATAAAAATAGCAATAAATGCAAAAGTGCCCACAATGTAATTAAACATCCTGACACTCGAGCACAGACATTGGCTAGCTCAGTTAAAATACATACTTGTTAGAATTAATCTGTAGTTCATACCAATTTCAGAGCCATCCAACAAAATGTCTACATATATCAAAGACGTTTTGAATGACCCGCATAACCTCATACTATATCCTTCAACTTAATGTCACTTACGCCAACAATCCAGTGCCTATACCCACCACCTGTCAAATACACATACACAGACAGAATTGTAATTATACACAAATTAAATCATAATCACCTGTTCACATATGCACACAGTCTCAGACACTTCCCATCTATTATTTATAGAACTTGGATTATGAAATCTGCCAGCTGTCTAAATTCTAAACATTAACAGAATTCAAAATAGGCAAACAAGTCCTCATCAAACATTTGATAGTCATTTCAACAAGCAAGGCTCCCCACATATCAGTTTTAATAGTTGCCTAAAGCCAAATCAGATGTGTGACTGCTTTTGACAATAGTCCAATGCATCATATGAGTGCTGTCATGTCTGCTAATCTATGTGACAAGAGCAATGCATCTTCTCTATGGCAGTAAAACAGTAGAAGTAACTGTTACAATTTCCTTGTCCTATAATGCTTCACGCATTTTTGAAGATAAAATAATTATGTGGAAAAATAATGGCTGGGACCTTTAGTTGTCTTATTTAAGTTACTTTAAAAACACCACTGAAGGAAAGTTGATTTGTAGCAAGAAGCTCTTCTATGTATATTTAACCAACCTCAGGGCACCTGCTTTCATTGGTGTTTCTCTTTTGAATATCGTACATCCGTGGTGCTAAAACCAGTGAAGAATGTTTCTCAAGGTCTACTCTGGGGACAGCCTCCTTTCGCAGGACTGATTATTTTAAGCAGGAATGTTTAACATCCAATTTGGGGGTGGGGGAGTGAATATTCACTTATTGAAAATTTCTGCCTGTGTGACAATCATTCTTCACAGGTTTTAAAATTTACTTAAAATGTGTGAAATCAATGAACTGAAGCAAGTTAATCACAGGCGCGACGTACTGTATATTAACTCTAGCTTTTTCTATAAACTGGATAGTGCAGAATAAATGTGTTCAGATGCAACCAAAACTTTTTGAAATTAGCAGAACTTAAATTGAATGTAAACCATTTAAATTAGACTCAATAGCTTGCAGTGTTCCAAATTCAAAGCAGAAATCGATTTATTCAAAGTAAAACCGAAATATATTTCTGGGCAGCAAGACAGGAGAGAGATGGAAACCGTCAGCAGGAAATCGACCAAAATGTCCTATTTTACAGTTGACCGAAGCAAAGAAAATATTTATTGGTTAAATAAAGGTATCAATGACGGTAAAGACCAGGAGAAAGCCAAGGCATGATAGAATTCTTCATTAAGATGGAGAGTGAGAGTGTTGATTCCGAGCCTAGGGTCCTGAATCTAAATAAAGGAAACTATGAAGGTATGAGGCGCGAGTTGGCTATGATAGATTGGGGAACGTTACTTAAAGGGTTGACAGTAGATAGGCAATGGATAGCATTTAAAGAACACATGGATGAATTACAACAATTGTTCATTCCTGTCTGGCGCAAAAATAAAACAGGAAGGGTGGCTCAACCGTGGCTTACAAAAGAAATTAGGGATAGTATTAGACCCAAGGAGGAGAAATATAAAATGGCCAGAACAAGCAGCAAACCTGAGGACTGGGAGCAGTTTAGAATTCAGCAAAGGAGGAAAAAGGGATTGATTAAGAAGGGGAAAATAGAGTATGAGAGTAAGCTTGCAGAGAACATAAAAACTGACTGTAAAAGCTTCTATAGATATGCGAAGAGAAAAAGATTAGTGAAGACAAATGTGGGTCCCTGACAGTCAAACGGGGGAGTTATAATGGGGAACAAAGAAATGGCAGACCAATTAAATACATACTTTGGTTCTGTCTTCATAAAGGAGTACACAAATTACCTCCCAGAAATGTTGGGGAACATAGGGTCTAGTGAGAAGGAGGAACTGTATGAAGTCAGTATTAGTAAGGAAATGGTGTTAGGGAAATTGATGGGATCAAAGGCCGATAAATCCCCCGGGCCTGATAATCTACAACCCAGAGTCCTCAAGGAAGTGGCCGTAGAAATAGTAGATGCATTGCTGGTCATTTTTCAAAATTCTATAGACTCTGGGACAGTTCCAACGGATTGGTGGGTAGCTAATGTAACCCCACTATTTAAAAAAGGAAGCAGAGAGAAAACAGGGAATTATAGCCTAACATTAGTAGTGGGGAAAATGCTAAAGTCTATTATAAAAGATGTAATAGCAAAGCACTTGGAAAACAATGACAGGATCGGACAAAGTCAACATGGATTTACGAAAGGGAAATAGTGTTTGACAAATCGACTGGAATTTTTTGAGGATGTAAGTAGTAGAATAGATAAGGGAGAACCAGTGGATGTGGTGTATTTGGACTTTCAGAAGGCTTTCGATAAGGCCCCACATAAGAGATTAGCATGCAAAATTAAAGCACATGGGATTGGGGGTACGGTACTGACATGGATGGAGAACTGGTTGGCAGACAGGAAACAAAGAGTAGGAATGAACGGATCTTTTTCTGAGTGGCAGGCAATGACTAGTGGGATACCGCAGGGATCAGTGCTAGGACCCCAGCTATTCACAACATATATGAATGATATAGATGAGGGAATTAAATGTAATATATCCAAGTTTGCAGATGATACAAAGCTGGGTGGAAGTGTGAGCTGTGAGGCGGATGCAGAAAAGCTCCAGTGTGATTTGGACAGGTTGAGTGAGTGGGCAAATTACATGGCAGATGCAGTATAATGTGGATAAATGTGAGGTTATCCACTTTGGTGGCAAAAACAGAAAGGCAGATTATTATCTGAACGGTGATAGATTGGGAAAGGGGGAGTTGCAGCGAGACCTGGGTGTCCTTGTCTTGTGCACCAGTCTCTGAAAGTAAGCATGCAGGTGCAGCAGGCAGTTAAGAAGGCAAATGGTATGTTGGCCTTCATAGCAAGAGGATTCGAGTACAAGAGCAAGGATGTTTTGCTGCAATTATACAAGGCCTTGGTGAGATCACATCTGGAGTACTGTGTGCAGTTTTGGGGTTCTTATCTGAGGAAGGATGTTCTTGCTATAGAGGGAGTGCAGCGAAGGTTCACCAGACTGATTCCTGGGATGGCAGGACTGACGTATGAAGAGAGATTGGGGTGATTAGGCTTGTATTCTCTAGAGTTTAGAAGAATGAGAGGGGATCTCATAGAAACCTACAAAATTCTAACAGGATTGGACAGACTTGATGCAGGAAGGATGTTCCCCGATGGCAGGTGAGTCCAGGACCAGGGGTCACAGTCTAAGGATAAGGGGTAAGCCATTTAGGACTGAAATGAGGAGGGATTTCTTCACCCAGAGAGTGGTGAACCTGTGGAATTCTCCACCACAGAAAGCATTTGAGGCCAAATCATTAAATATATTCAAGGAACGGTTAGATATAGTTCTTGGGGCTAAAGGGATCAAGAGATATGGGGAGAAAGCGGGAACAGGGTACTGAGTTTGGATGATCAGCCATGATCGTACTGAATGGTGGTACAGGCTCAAAGGGCCGAATGGCCTACTCCTGCTCCTATTTTTCTACGTTTCTATGTTCATGTTGGGCCAGCCTTCAGTTTTCGGTTCACATAGCTGCTGCCCCCGAGTATCTGGCGGCTACCTTCACCTCCCCATCTGCAATGACAAGGAGCTGAACAAGCGTCCGGGCAAGCTTCTGGTCAAGAAATCTGGCTCCAACAAAGTCACTGGTTGTGATTAAGTCATCTGGCAAGAAGTGTTTGCCTTGCAGCAGTCAAGGGAGATTGTTGGTGGGGGGGTGGGGTGGTGGTGGGTGGGCTGTGGTGAGGAAGGAAGGGATGGGAGGTGCTGGGACAGCCTAATGCAGATGCAGAATCATAAAAGGTCAAGAAAGAAACTAAATCCAACCCAATTTAGTGGACTACATACACATTTCAACTTCATTCGTGCAGCATGCTATTCCTGTTACAGAAAATGTTTCAAGGATTGCATTTCATGGTAATTAACAAGAGTATAACAAATTAACTGAATATTTATAAAAGATAGTTGCCAGTCTTATATTTCTCAGTGCCATCACGCACAAGCCTATTTCTTCAATAATTTGTGTTCGCTTATGGAGCAATCTGCATTACTTTTGTAAAAAATTACCAAAATTAAATGATTATGGCTTGTTCAGGGAGTCCAAAACTAGGTCATGAATATAAGATGGTCAAGAATAAATCCAATAAGGAATTCAACAGAACCTCTATTACCTAGAGAGTAGAACTTGCTACCACATGGAGTGGTTAAAGCAAACAGCATTGATTTAAGGGAAAGCTAGATAAGGACAGGAGAAAGAAAGGAATAGAAGGATATGCTGATGGAGTTAGATGAAGTAGGATGGGAGGAGGTTTGTGTGGAGCATAAATACCAGCTTAGACTAGTTGACCAGCATGTCCTTTTTCTGTGCTGTAAATTGTATGTTCTTTCTTTTCTTTTGGGCCTCCTTATCTCGAGAGACAATGGATACGCGCCTGGAGGTGGTCAGTGGTTTGTGAAGCAGCGCCTGGAGTGGCTATAAAGGCCAATTCTGGAGTGACAGGCTCTTCCACAGGTGCTACAGAGAAATTTGTTTGTTGGGGCTGTTGCACAGTTGGCTCTCCCCTTTCGCCTCTGTCTTTTTTCCTGCCAACTACTAAGTCTCTTCGACTCGCCACAATTTAGCCCTGTCTTTATGGCTGCCCGCCAACTCTGGCGAATGCTGGCAACTGACTCCCACGACTTGTGATCAATGTCACACGATTTCATGTCGCGTTTGCAGACGTCTTTATAACGGAGACATGGACGGCCGGTGGGTCTGATACCAGTGGCGAGCTCGCTGTACAATGTGTCTTTGGGGATCCTGCCATCTTCCATGCGGCTCACATGGCCAAGCCATCTCAAGCGCCGCTGACTCAGTAGTGTGTATAAGCTGGGGGTGTTGGCCGCTTCAAGGACTTCTGTGTTGGAGATATAGTCCTGCCACCTGATGCCAAGTATTCTCCGAAGGCAGCGAAGATGGAATGAATTGAGACGTCGCTCTTGGCTGGCATACGTTGTCCAGGCCTCGCTGCCGTAGAGCAAGGTACTGAGGACACAGGCCTGATACACTCGGACTTTTGTGTTCCGTGTCAGTGCGCCATTTTCCCACACTCTCTTCAATGTATATGCAAATTGTATGTAATTCTATGAAAAACATGCTTTCTTAGCAAATTCACAGTAGGCCAAGACAACTATGTTATTTATTTATTTATTTAGAGATTCAGCACTGAAACAGGCCCTTCGGCCCACCGAGTCTGTGCCGACCATCAAGCACCCATTTATACTAATCCTACATTAATCCCATTACCCTCTCACATCCCCTCAATTCCCCGACCACTTACCTATACTAGGGGCAATTTATAATGGCCAATTTACCTATTAACCTGCAAGTCTTTGGCTGTGGGAGGAAACCGGAGCACCCGGCGAAAACCCATGCGGTCACAGGGAGAACTTGCAAACTCCACACAGGCAGTACCCAGAATCGAACCCGGGTCGCTGGAGCTGTGAGGCTGCAGTGCTAACCACTGCGCCACTGTGCCAAATTATATATTTTTCTTTTATTGTTCTCAATATACTGCCAGCTTTATAATGCAATACTCAGGAGTTTCTGAGTTACTGTTTCAAGGAATACATTTTCCCTTAACTGAAGTTCTGACACTAGTTTTATCTACAAGTTCTTAAAATACCATAAATTACGCTACATCGTAAAACAGTTTAAATCAAATCATGAGTAAAAAAGTGAAACAAACAGACTGAATATGAAGTAACACTACATTTAATCATTCCCTGTGGAAAGGAGATATAAAAATAGCTGCAACTGAATGGTAACCTTGATGCAGAGTTTACAACATGAAAAATTATTTACTCAGTATCTACAAGAAATAGTTTTGTAGTATCCATGTAATTTTTATGCTTGGTATTCAAACATAATGGCCTTGACTTTTCAGTCAGCAGCGAATGAACAGCGCTCACCGCTCATTACGTTTACAGTTGCCCACAGACATTTCCTGGGTTTTGTGCGGCAACTTACAGTTCTTGGGAACCCGATATAGCATGGTACCATCTACTTGGGATCTGACAGAGCAAGCAACAATGTGGGTCTTCAATCAATCAGATTGAAGAATCCTTACTGCAACACGCAGAGTCTAAACCAGGACACACAAGTTAGAATATTTAATTCAATGTAAAATCAAGTACTGAACGCAAATCAAGAGGGAAAGAAAGATGGGATTAAGAGAGTCATTACATTATTCTGACATAGAAGGAAACCATTCGGTCCATCAAGTCCATGCGGCTCACTGTATCCAGTCAGTTCCATTCCCCCCCTCTATCCCCGTAGCCTTGTAAGTTTATTTCCTTCAAGTGCCCATCCAATTTCCTTTTGAAATCATTCATTGTCTCCATTTCCACCACCCTCGTAGGCAGAGTGTTCCAGGTCATTACCACTCACTGTGTAAAAAAGTTCTACCTCATATTCTCCCTGCATCTCTTGCCCAAAACCTTAAATCTGTATCCTCTAGTCCTTGTACCATCAGCTAATGGGAATAGCTTTTCTTTGTCTACCCTATCTAAACCTAACATAATCTTGCACATCTCTATCAAATCTCCCCTCAATCTCGTTTGCTCCAAGAAGAACAACCCCAGCTTCCCCAAGCTAACCTTGTAGCTAAAATCCCTCATCTATAGAACCATTCAGGTAAATTTCCTCTGAACCCTCTCAAGGACCCTTACATCCTTCCTAAAGTGTGGTGGCCAGAACTGGATAAAATACTCAAGTTGTGGACTAGCAGAGCTTTATAAAGGTTCAGCATAACTCCCCTGCTTTTACACTCAATACTTCTATTTATGAAGCCCAAAATAGCATATGCTTCACTAACTAGGCGCTCAATATGTTCTGCCACCTTCAAGTCCCTCTGTCCCTGCACATTCTTTAGAACTGTACCATTAAGTCGATATTACCTTGCCCTATCCTTTCTGCCAAAATGCATCAACTCACATTTCTCTATATTAAATTCCATCTCCCACTTACCTACCCATTCAGCTAGCCTATTTCTGACCTATTGCAGTAGACTGGTATCATCCTCACTGTTTGCCACCATTGGCAAATTTTGCTCTGTATTCCAAGATCCAAGTCATTTATATATATCAAAAAAAGCAGTGATCCTAGCACTGAACCTTGGGGAACACCACTATCTACATCCTCCAGTCTGAAAACTAACCATTTACCATGAATCGCTGTTTTCTGTCCTTGAGACAATTTTTATCCAAGCTAACACTGGCCCTCCTATTCCATAAGCCTCAATTTTGTTAACCAGCCTTTTATATGGTACTTTGTCAAACACTTTCTTAAAATCCATATAGACTCACATCCATTGCATTGTCTTTATCAATCTTCTCTGTTACTTCATCAAAAAATTCAATTAGATTAGTCAAGCACAGCCTGCCTTTTACAAATCATACTGGCTCTCCTTAATACCTCTCCAAGTGCTTGTTGATCATTTTCCCTTATTATTTCTAAAACTTTACCATCATTGAGGTTAAAGTAACTAACTGCCCTGCAGTTGCTTGGACTGTCCCAACACCTTTTCTTGAATAAGGGTGCCACATTTGCCACTCTCCAATCCTCTGGCACCTCCCCAATGTCTAGGGAAGATTGGAAGAATATGGCAAGGCCTTCCGCTATCTGTGATGCAAGCCAACTGGACCAGGCGACTTATCCACTCTAAGCATAGCCAGCCTTGCTGGTACATCATGTCTATCAATTTTCACCCATCCATCACCTCTACCATCTCTGCTTCTACTGATACTTTTATCAGCATCCTCTTCTTTAGTAAACACTGATACAGAGTATTCATTAAGTATTCTAACCTTGCCTTGTGCCTCTTAAGCATATATCACTCTCTATGTCCCTAATAGGCCCCACTCTGCCTCTTACTACCCGCTTGCTATTATATACCAGAAGATGATTTTTGGGTTCTCTTTAGCATTAACTGCCATTCTATTATCATATTCTCTCTTTGCCAGTCTTTCTTTCTGCTTCACTTCCCCTCTTAGCTTATAGTATTTGGCCTGGTTCTCACTTGAAGAATTTATCTGACATGCCCTTTTTTTGTTTCATCATATTCTCTATTTGCCTCGTCATCCAAGGAGCCATGGCTTTTGGTTCCCCTACCTTTAGCCCTTGTTGGAATGCACCTAGCCTGTACCTGAAATATCTCCTCCTTAAAGATCTTATGTTCTGATTAAAGATCACCCATTGTTTGGTTATCATGTTTCCTGTTAGCCTTTGGTTCCATTTTACCCCCGTCATCCCATTGAAGTTAGCCCTCTTTCAATTTAAAAGTTCCAGTTTTGATTGTTCCTAGTTCTTCTCCATTATGAATCTAAACCTTATGACACAATGATACACTTTTACCCAAGTGTTCCCCCACAAACACTTGGTCCATGTCATTCCCCAGCATCAGATCCAGCAATGCCTCCTTCCTAGTTGGACTGAGAACATACTGGTCAAGAAAGTTTTCCTGAACACAGTTCAGAAATTCGTCCCCCTCCTTACCCTTTACTCTGTTATCCCAATCGTTTTTGTGAAGTAAAGCCCCCAGTATCACCACTCTATATTTCTGGTACATCAGAAAGTGAGTCTGGGGAATTAATAAAGAAAAATAAGATGACAGATGAATTGAACAGGTATTTTGCATCGGTCTTCACTATAGAGGATACAAGTAAAATCCCAGAAATAGCTGTAAATCAGGAAATAGAAGGGAGGGAGAAACTCAAGAAAATTACAATCACCAGGGAATTGGTACTGAGCAAATTGTTGGAGCTGCGGGCTGACAAGTCCCCGAGTCCTGATGGACTTCATCCTAGGATCCTACAGGAAGTGGCAAGTGAGATAGTTGATGCATTGGTTTTAATTTTCCAAAATTCCTTAGATTCGGGGAACGTTCCATTAGATTGGAAAATAGAGAATATAACTCATTTATTCAAAAAGGGAGGGAGACAGAAAACAGGAAACTATAGGCCAGTTAGCTTAATATCTGTCTTAGGGAAAATGTTAGAAGTTATTATTAAAGACGTTATAGTAAAGCACTTAGAAAAATTCAAGGTAACCAGGCAGAGTCAACATGGTTTTGTGAAAAGGAAATCATGTTTATCTAATTTATTGGAGTTCTTTGAAGAAGTAACATGTGCTGAGGATAAGGGGGAACCAGTGGATGTACTGTATTAGATTTCCAGAAGGCATTTGATAAGGTGCCACATCAAAGATCATTGCGGAAAATAAAAGCTCATGGTGTAGGGGGTAACATATTGGCATGGCTAGATGATTGGCTAGTTAACAGGAAACAGTAGGCATAAAGGGATCATTTTCTGGTTGGCAAGATGTAACGAGTGGTGTGCCACAGGGATCAGTGCTGGGGCCTCAATTTTTTACAATTTATATAAATGACTTGGATGAAGGGACTGAAGATATAGTTGGTAAATTTGCTGATGACACAAAGAAAGGTAGGAAAGTAAGTTGTGAAGAGGACATAAGGGGGCTACAAAGGGATATAGATAGGTTAAGTGAGTGAGCAAAGATCTGGCAAATGGAGTATAATGTGGGAAAATGTGAAATTGTCCATTTTGGCAGGAAGAATAAAAAAGAAGCATATTATCTAAATGGTGAGAGAATGCAGAGCTCTGAGATGCAGAGGGATCTAGGAGTCCTAGAGCATGAATTGCAAAAGGTTAGTATGCAGGTACAGCAAGTAATTAGGAAAGCTAATAGAATGTTATCTTTTATTGCGAGAGGAACTGAACACAAAATTAGGGAAGTTATGCTTCCGTTATACAGGGCATTGGTGAGACCACATCTGGAGTACAGTGTACAGTATTGGTCTCCTTATTTAAGAAAGGATGTAAATGCATTGGAAGCAGTTCAGAGAAGGTTTACTAGACTAATATAAAAGCAAAATACTGCAGATGCTGGAAATCTGAAATAAAAACAAAAAGTACTAGAAAATACTCAGCAGGTCTGGCAGCATCTGTGGAGAGAGAAACAAAGTTGACGTTTCAGGTCAGTGATCTTTCATCAGAACTGGCAAGGTTAGAAATGTAATAGGTTTTAAGCAAATAAAGTGGGGGTGGGACAAAAGAGAACAAAAGGGTAGGTGTTGATAGGACATAAGGTCACAGAGAATAACTGACAAGGACGTCATGGGGCAAAGGCAAAGAATGTGTTGATAGTGTGGTGAAAGACAAAGCATTAGTGCAGAGTGGGTCCTGAGAAGTCTTGACAGGCTAGGGGGTCCACTGTTTAAAAATAAGGCGACGCCCATTTAAGACAGAGATCAGGAGAATTTTTTTTCTCTGAGGGTCGTGAGTTTTTGGAATTCTCTTCCTCAAAAGGTGGTGGAAGCAGAGTCTTTAAATACTTTTAAGACAGAGGTAGATAGATTCTTGAGAAGCCAGGGGTGAAAGATTATCAGGGGTAGGTGGGAATGTGGAGTCGAGGGTTACAATCAGATCAGCCATCTTACTGAATGGCAGAGCAGGCTCGAGGGGCCCACTCATACTCTTGATTCGCATGTTTGTATTGTTACGACCAGGTGAGAAAGGGGTCTTGGGTTCCTTCTCAGCCTTCACCTGGTCGTACTGTAACAGGGTTTAATTTTAAACACATTTTTTTTAGCTCCCCCTTAGTGAATCCTTCTTCATTAACTTCCAATTATAAGGCAAAGAAACTAGGTTTAAAGAAAAAAGGTGAACTTTGTTAAACTCTAATTCGGTTAACTCCTTTGGATACACTAACATGCATACGCGATACACACACGCAGATAGAGACAGAAAAGAGCAGAAAAAATAAAGTGGAAAAGTTTGAGGCAATATCTGAAGATGGTTTTGGTTACTGTTCTTCGAACTTGCTGTAAATTCCTTGATTGTAGGTAGGTCTTGCTTTTCGTTGGGGACCAGTATTCTTCTTAAACCTTGTTCGATGTAGGAGACTTTTCTCGCTTGAATTTCATGTGTCCTCAGTAGGTCCAGAGGCTTGTGAGAAAGAGATGGGAGCAGACAGGAGAGGTCTTCTCACTCCAGGAGCAAACAGTCTTTCTCCTTTTAGTTCAAACTCTTTGTACAATTCAGAAAAATCCAGGTTGCCAAGCAGATTAGTCATGTGACTAGCTGGTCTGACCACGTCTGTTTGCGGATTCTCTTGTCTTAGCCGACCCTGGAATGTCTCTTTTTATACACAATACCTGGTGCTCAAAGTCCATTGTGGATTAAATTGGAGCAGGGCACAGCCCCTTAGTCCCTCCAAGCACTGTCTGTTAGTATGCAAATATTTTTCCCAGCCACGGCTGATCTGTTTAACAAGTCACTTCCTCACTCCAGCAACAGTTTAAAGTCAATGTTCATAGGCCAAAATTAATATGCCTCATTCTTGGCAGGTGTGTGTGGGGTGGGGGGGGGGGGGGGTGGGCGGGGAGGGTCTGCATGACAATATGTATCTCTGTGACTTCCCAGCAGAGTTGCTCCTCTATCTCTCTCACTATTTGGAGACCTGAATATTTGAATATCCCCAGTAGCATGATCATCCCATTTTTATACATCAACTCGTCCCCCCTCGAGGACATCCTCGCTTTCTGACACTTCAAATGTCTTCCCTAATCAATACAGCCACCCCACCTCCATTTTTTCCTTCCTTATCTTTTCTGAACACTTTGTAACCCTGAATATTAAGCACTCAATTCTCACTATTTTTAAAGTGACGTTTCCATTATTACCACAACATCATATTTTTACACATCTATTTGTGGTTGTAGCTCATAAACCTTATTCACCACACTTTGTATAGTTACATATATGCATTCTAATCCTGTCCTCTTATTCCTTCTTAGTCTGCTCCTATCTAATATGGCACTACTTCGTTCTCTAGTACTATCCAACACTCTCACTCCTTTTTGCACATTATTTCTCTTTTCTATTTCTATATGTTGGTGCCCAGCCCTCTGCCAACTTAGTTTATACCCTCACCAACCACACTCGTGAACCTCCCCATGAGGACATTGGTCCCAGTCCTGTTGAGATGCAACCTGTCCCTTTTGAATAGGTGCCTCCTGCCCAAGAACTGGTCCCAGTGTCCCAAATATCTAAAGCCCTCCCTCTTGCACCATGCCTTAAACCATGCATTGAACCTCCCTATCTTCCTATTTCTACTCTCACAAGTGTGTTTTAACTTCCTCCCTGGCTCCTGAAATGCTGACCATCGGACCTCAATTCCTGCCCTCCCTAGGTTGTTGGTACTGACGTGTTCCACAACCTCTGGCTCACTCTGTTCCCCCAGCAGCATATTCTGCACCCTCTCCATAATGTCCTTGATCCTGGCACCAGGGAGGCAATACACCATGCGTGACTCACAATCATGCTTACAGAACGACTGTCTGTCCCCATAACTACGGAATCTCATAACAACTGCATTTCTACTCTTCCCTGTTCCCTCCTGTGCAGTCCCTTGCCCATTGGTGCCATGGTCTGGAGTGCACTCCTTTAAGGTGTCGTCACTCCCAGCAGTCTCCAACGCTGGCTACCTGTTTGAGAGTAGCATATACCCCAAAGACTCCTGCACTTATTGCCTCTTCTTAATCTTCCGCATGTCCACCCATCTACTATCATGAACTCTCGTTGCCTGTGGGGCAGGTACCTCCTGAAATGTATGACCCAGGAAACTATCATCGTCCCGGATGCTCCACAGCGACATCTGCTGCCCATCAAGCTCGGAAACTCAGAAAGAAAAGGAAAGGAAAGACTTGCATTTAAAAAGTGCCTTTGATGACCACAGGATGTCCCAAAGTGTTTTACAGCCAATGCAGTATTTTTGAAGTGTACTCATTGCGTAAGTAACGTGGCAACCAATTGGCACAAGCAAGCTCCCGCAAACAGTAATGTGATAATGACCATATAATCTGTTTTACTGATGTTGATTGAAGAACAAATATTAGTCAGGACACTGGGGATAACTCTCCTGCTCATATTCGAAATAGTGCCATAGGATCTTTTATGTTCACCTGAGAAAGCACCTCCAACAGTGCAACACTCCCTCTGTATTGGGCTGGACCTTCAGACTCGATTTTTGTACTCAAGTCTCTGGAGTGGGACTTGGACCCACAACCTTCAGACTCGGAGGTAAGAGCGTTACCAATTGAACCACGGCTGACACTTAGTTTGGGTCGGAACATCAGATCCTCTCCTGGTCGATAGCGGGTAAAAAGCCTCACTGAGCTGGGAATTGCAATATCCAGCATGTGTTCTGCACCTTGCCTGACAGAAGACAATGGGAAAGCAACCATCTTGGGTGAGAGAGAAAGAAAAATGTTTTATAAAAGTTTAATTTCATTTTTATTATCTCTCCAACAATTAAAACCTGAAGGAATGAGACTCCACACTGTAAAAGTAAATTTTCAGTGCCAGCAAGGTTGATAGCAATTAAGACTTATCATGCCATTAAAAATATACTTGCATTTGCATGGTCAAGCCCTAACAATGTCTGGTTTGTTCAATTGGTATCTGGTAGGTAAACATCCTTCATGTGTTTTAATGCCAAGTCTCTTGGTGAGGTACTGGTATAGTGAAGATTGTGGAGGAGCAGGCAAATTGGACAACAAGTATGCAGTTTTCACAACTAACTGTACACATAAGGACACTGAAATTTGCTGTCTGATTTACTCCTTAATAACAATGAGCACTGATAGCCACACCATTATTCCGACCACAAAATATGGGCCATTGTCAGAGCAGGTCAACACATTGGAACGGATGGGATTCAGACTTTCATGCCATGTGGTAAATAAGTATCCTGAAGACCAAGTAGAAAGCAGTATTGGCACAAGAGCCATGAAAACATATGTGCATCCAATCGCCTGACCTCCACACTAAAGGAAGATAGAAGGCAGCTTTAAAGGTGGAAAAGAGGTAAAGTTGTAAACGAAATAAAAGAACTCCAAATTGCCGATAAAATGTACCCATCTGTTCAACGTAATTAAGAACCACCCAAGGCCAGACTGTGCACCACAGCTGTGAGCATCTTTTCATTCCGCATTATTAAAGCTTTCATTTTATTTCTAAATCTCTTCAATTCTTCCAACAGCGTTTGAACACAAATACAATTATATTGTACTTCACTGTCTTGATCTATGTTGAGCAATATCCTGACGATCAAAATACACAACCAACTCTTTCTGAAAATACTGGAGTTCAAAATTTTATGCAGAACGACTGAACAATAACTATATAAAACGTTAGGGACTTTTCCCCTATTCAGAGAATCTCTGTTGCTGTTTAAGCAGCCCATATGGGTCATAATCTGCACTTTTTTTTGATCGGCATCCTAACAAGAACCTAATCAATGCTTGTGCAAAGATTCACCACAAGGCTGCCCAATATCCTATTAAGTGAAAGTACCATATGGTATTATACTAAATATGAACCAGCAACTGACAATAAAAAATACACATGGATCTTTATTTAAAAGCCACTTGTTGATTTATACAGCCTCCTTTTTGTTCTAAGATTTCACCCATTGCTGGGAACCTCAGCAAAACCGTGCACTGAAAACAGAAGGGCGTAATCACTCAGATTGATGCAACTGCAGTTCTTTGATGACAATCTTACAAGATTTTCACAAATAGCAAAAGGAAGACAGGGAGTAGTGTCTACAGGCTTGCTTCAACAGCACATATATTAAAATGGGAACAGCACAGAGAAGATTAGCATGAGCTCCATGCAAATTATGACTTTGATACAGGGTTTGAAGAATGGTGTGCAAATTTACAGAGGATACTAAAATTGAAAGCATAATGAATCATTTTGAAGACCAAGTTTGGAAAAAAGACAGCACAAATATGGTAGGGACAAATATAGCGCAAAAATAAAACAGGAAGGGTGGCTCAACCGTGGCTTACAAAAGAAATTAGGGATAGTATTGGATCCAAGGAGGAGAAATATAAAATGGCCAGAACAAGCAGCAAACCTGAGGATTAAGAGCAGTTTAGAATTCAGCAAAGGAGGAAAAAGGGATTGATTAAGAATGGAAAAACAGAGTATGAGAGTAAGCTTGCAGAGAACATAAAAACGGACTGTAAAAGCTTCTATAGATATGTGAAGAGGGAAAGATTGGTGAAGACAAATGTGGATCCCTTACAGTCAGAAAAGGGAGAATTTATAATGTGGAACAAAGAAATGGCAGACCAACTAAATACATACTTTGGTTCTGTCTTCATAAAGGAGGACACAAATTACCCCCCAGAAATGTTGGGGAACATAGGGTCTAGTGAGAAGGAGGAACTGTATGAAGTCAGTATTAGTAAGGAAATGGTGTTAGGGAAATTGATGGGATTGAAGGCCGATAAATCCCCCGGGCCTGATAATCCCAGAGTACTTAAAATATCCCCCGGCCCTTGAAATAGTAGATGCATAGCTGGTCATTTTTCAAAATTCTATAGATTCTGGAACAGTTCCAACGGATTGGAGGGTAGCTAATGTAACCCCACTATTTAAAAAAGGAGGCAGAGAGAAAACAGGAAATTATAGACTGGTTAGCCTGACATCAGTAGTGGGGAAAATGCTAGAGTCCATTATAAAAAATGTAATAGCAGAGCACTTGGAAAACAATGACAGGATCGGACAAAGTCAACACGGATTTACAAAAGGGAAATCATGCTTGACAAATCTACTGGAATTTTTTGAGGATGTAACGAGTAGAATAGATAAGGGAGAACCAGTGGATGTGGTGTATTTGGACTTTCAGAAGGCTTTCGATAAGGTCCCACATAAGAGATTAGCGTGCAAAATTAAAGCACATGGGATTGGGGGTAAGGTACTGACATGGATAGAGAACTGGTTGGCAAACAGGAAACAAAGAGTAGGAATGAACGGGTCTTTTTCTGAGTGGCAGGCAGTGAATAGTGGGATACCATAGGGATCAGTGCTAGGACCCCAGCTATTCACAACATATATTAGTGATATAGATGAGGGAATTAAATGTAATATATCCAAGTTTGCAGATGACACAAAGCTGGGTGGGAGTGTGAGCTGTGAGGAGGATGCAGAGAAGCTCCCGTGTGATTTGGACAGGTTGAGTGAGTGGGCAAATACATGGCAGATGCAGTATAATGTGGATAAATGCAAGGTTATCCACTTTGGTGGCAAAAACAGAAAGGCAGATTATCTGAATGGCAATAGATTAGGAAAGGGGGAGGTGCAGAGAGACCTGGGTGTCTTTGTGCACCAGTCTCTGAAAGTAAGCATGCAGGTGCAGCAGGCAGTTAAGAAGGCAAATGGTATGTTGGCCTTCATAGCGAGAGGATTCGAGTACAGGAGCAAGGATGTCTTGCTGCAATTATACAAGGCCTTGGCGAGACCACATCTGGAGTACTGTGTGCAGTTTTGGTCTCCTTCTCTGAGGAAGGATGTTCTTGCTATGGAGGGAGTGCAGCGAAGGTTCACCAGACTGATTCCTGGGATGGCAGGACTGCCATATGAAGAGAGATTGGGTCGATTAGGCTTGTATTCGCTAGAGTTTAGAAGAATGAGAGGGGATCTCATAGAAACCTACAAAATTCTAACAGGATTGGACAGACTTGATGCAGGAAGGATGTTCACCGATGGCAGGTGAGTCCAGGACCAGGGGTCACAGTCTAAGGATAAGGGGTAAGCCATTTAGGACTGAGATGAGGAGGGATTTCTTCACCCAGAGAGTGGTGAACCTGTGGAATTCTCTACCACAGAAAGCAGTTGAGGCCAAATCATTAAATATATTCAAGAAAGAGTTAGATATAGTTTTTAGGGCTAATGGGATCAAGGGATACGGGGAGAAAGCTGGAACAGGGTACCGAGTTTGGATGATCAACCATGATCGTATTGAATGGCGGTTCAGGCTTGAAGGGCCGAATGGCCTACTCCTGCTCTTATTTTCTATGTTTCAATGACAGTAAACCATCCAAAAGATTTGATTCTGTGCTCAGATGAAGTATAATATTGGACTGAATTTTTTCCTCCGCTCTGGATCAGACGTTGGGCCCTGAAATGGGAGGCCTTTACACACCAGCTGGGGTGGGAATGAGGTGGCCAAGTGAATCAAATTAAGTTGGCGCCGCCTAATTAAATGCCACCAGGTGTGAGAGCTGGTATCCCCAGTGGCACGTGCGTCAGGTCATCCTGTGGTAAGTGCTGGTGCCATCTTTAAAGGGCTGTCAACACTTCCTGAAAAGATGAACTAACAACTGGAGAGGTAGGCAGCAGCGCCAATGATGGACGAGCAGCATCCCAGGGTGGCCCCACTGTTTCTTGATGCCTCGCTGCAGCTTCTCCTCCAGGCTGTACAGGTACAATGGAGGTCCTCTTCCCCAAGGGAGGAGGATATCAGCCACCCAAATCAAGCAAGCCTGGCTGGAGATTACAGAGGAGGTCAGCACCGTGAGGTCACCTGGCTCCATTGCCGGAACAGGATGAATGACCGCCCGTGCTCTGGAAAGGTGAGTGCAGAACACAGTGCGAATCCTTCAGCCTTACAACTGTTAAGGGGTTCAAGTGAGATTGCCAACAAGGGTTTGCCCACTCAGGCACTGTCAATGCCCAGACAGCAGCATTGGCTGTCAGAGGCATGGCAGTCTTGCTGTGATGGGCCCCTGTCAGGCGCAGCTGACAACTATGTTGTGGCTGCTGAGTGGCAGCATGCAGGATGCTGGTGCCTCCATCAGGTCTAGGCATACCGTCACCTGCTCAGGTGTTATGCTTGTCTACGCTAGATGGCTAACTATGCTCCTTCTCTGTGCTTGCAGGAGAAAAACAAGCATAACTCCAAAGGGCAAGACGGGTGAGGGTGTCACCTTTCTGCAGATCCTGACACTGATGGAGGAGCAGCCTCTGGGGATTTGAGGGTGACAGGGGGTCCGTTCCATCGCCGATAAGGAGATAGGAGATAGGAGTTGGGAGAGTGAGTGGCCTAAAGGCTAGCAGGAGATTGTCTCTGAATTAGGGTAGTAATGGTCCTCCTCTGTCCGCCACTAGTGGCACCGAGCAGCACAACAGGGACAGTTTCAAGGGCACGTTAGCATTCCTGTAACCAACTAATTACTCTTCTCTCATATGCAGGACCAAGTCAAGAGCAGCCACTAGGCGTGACCAAGGGACACTTTGGGGAGGAGGAGGAGGGAACCTCAGAGGGTACACCATCACACCATTCCCCCACAACCTCCACCAACATGGATACTCTCACCACAGTGGGTATGCCGTGTGTTTAGATGTGGGGTCAAAACCTGGTGAGCACAGCACACATGTGCCAGAGTAGCTGACAGAGGCTGTGATAGCTCAGGACAGTGACACTCGGAGGACTGCAGGAAGCCAGGGCGATGCTGAGCCTCAGGACGATGACATGCCTCTCGAGTTATCTGCAAGGCGCCAGCTGATGGATTTGCAGCACGAGGTCAGGGACATCTGGCAGAGCTGTCAGAGGCTATACGTACCCAGGCACGGACAGTGGGGGAGTCCATCCAGGCCATGAGTGGAGCCTCGACTCTGGCGTGCGTGAGCTTGGCTTCCTCCATTCAGAGCTTAGTGACCATGAGGGAGAGTCAAATGCAGAAGGTCACTCAGTGGATGCAGGAGACACACTTAGACCTGCATTCCACTGCCACCTCCATTCATTCCATGGAGCAATGGATGGGCAAGAGGAGAGGTCCGCAAGCCCCTCAAGTAAGCAGGGAGGTCCAAGTGTGCCTTCAAAGGAAAGAGGAACGGCAGGCTAATGCATCTGGGGGCTTCTCTCAGGGTACTCCTGAAGCCTCAAGTGGCACCAGTGATGGAGGAGACCCCTGCAGCAAGGCAGGAAGCCCTCAGTATGCCGGGGCCCTCCAGGCATCCAGTGGACACCACCAAGGTCATTCAAGATAAAGGGGCAGCAGGATCAGCAGCCTGTCTCCACCTCAGCTAACAGCGCAGGGGGAGCACCTCGCAGGAACACCCACAAAAGATTTAAGCAAAGCACCTAGCTGCACTTGGGGTTCACGGGTGATTATTTTGTATTATAAAGAGGAAATTCAATTTGGAATAGCCCCAAATAAAAGTGGAATGTGGGGACAAGGCAAGTGTTTGGCCTCTACTTATCTCGAGCTCTCTGTCCTTAAAGACCCATCAAAGGGAATGCTGGAACACACTACAGCGCATGAGGTTGATGCCATTCCCATGCCGCTGTGCCACGTCTCGTTGTGTGCAGGCACACTTTGTATACAATAAAGCAGTATACATCAGGGCTGCAGAAACCTTGCACTTTATTGGCTTGATCGTGTCATACAAGCAACTTCAACTGAAATGTTTCAGGATGAAAATGGAATAGTGTAGGTCAGATGGTTTCACAGGTCGGCGCAACATCGAGGGCCGAAGGGCCTGTACTGCACTGTAATGTTCTAATTCTAATTGCCTCCCTAGCCTCTCTATTTGGCAGAGGTCGGTGATATGCTTATGTACAGCTTCATCTTGTGTCTGCTCATTATCTTCCTCCAGCTCCTCTTTGTCGGAGGAGGCAGTGCGCTCATGGTCCTCTTCACTGGCCAAAGCTTCACTGCTTTGATGCGCCAGGTTGCATAGAGCACGGCAAACCTCAATGAAGACCCTGTCAAGGGCATACTGAAAGGCTTCACGAGATCCATCCAGACACCTGAATCGCATCTTTGGAAGTTCTATGACCTGCTCGATTGACACCTTAGTTGACCTGTGGCATGTGTTGTACTTCTCCACTGCTTCAGTCAGCCTACAGGTGTCATTAGCCATGTCTTCAGTGGGTAGCCCATGTCACCTAGTAGCCATCCTTGAAAGGTTGTGGAAGGTTTGAAGAGGTCTGGGACCTGGGACTGGCAAAGAATGAAGGCATCATGGCTGCTTCCCAGGAACTGAGCATACCCTTGAAGGAATAAAAGCAAAATTCTGCGGATGCTGGAAATCAAATAAAAACAGAAAGTCTGACCTTTCATCAGTTAACTCTGTTCCTATCTCCACAGATGCTGCCAGACCTGCTGAGTATTTCCAACACCTTCTGCTTTTATTACAGCCTTGAAGGATCCTTCTGCGGTGGTCGCAGACTAGTTGGACTTTGATGGAATGGAAGCTCTTCCTGTTCATGAAGGCTGCTGGCTGCTCTGTGGGTGCCTCAGTGACCACATGTGTACAGGTGATGACACCCTGCCCCTGGGGGAATCCAGCGATGGCCCCGAATCCTATAGTCCTCTCATCCTGACTGTCTGGATCAGTGTCAAAGACAATGAACTGGCTGGCCCTCCTGAACATGGCACAGGTGACCATCTTGATGCATCGATGAGCCACGGACCGGGAGACTCCACACATATCTCCGGAAGATCCTTGAGGTGTAGAAATTCAATGCCATGGTGACCTTCAGCGCCATTTGCATAGGGTACCCACTTTTCACAGGCCTGAGCTCATTGTCCATCATGCCACACAGCTCTGTGATGGTCTCCTGGAGAAGTGGAATCTTTGGCGACATTGCTGCTCCCACATCTGCAGGTCATTGAGCTTGGTGCGGTAGAGTCTCTCTGGTGCCTTCTGCAGAAAGAAGGTGGTGGTGTGCCCCTCAGTTCCCTCCTCCTGCATTCCCCTCCTGAGGGCAAGGCTCTTGGTGGCCCACAGGTGGTTGCTGCCTCACTCTCTGATGCGCCTCCTCACTGGAGGTCCTGAGGCCCAACTGGGTGAGGCCCATGGCAGGTCTCGGCACAGACGTTCCAAGGCCTCCTTTTCCCAGACCCTCCATGCCTCTCCAACCTTCCTGCAGTCCCTCGTTTGCCACTTGAAGGTTGACAGTGCCAGCCAACCCCTGACGCCCAAACTTATTTCCAGTCTGCTCATGGGTGTCAATGACAGTGCCCACGCTATCCCACCCTCCCCTTAGTACAAGACTCTCACTACCAATGGCTGCCATCTACATCCAGCCTTGACTGCCTGCCCCCTCACTGTCTCCATATAACTGGCGAGGCTCTGAAGTCCCTCGGTCCCTGTGCGCCCCTTATAAAATTTCATTTGCCCTCTGAAATTTTAGTTGATTGCTTGATTACCAGACTTAATTACCTTGCAGCCGTTTCAAAGTATCTGTTCCTCCCGCCAAAAATACGGAACTGACATCAAGGCATTGGACTTCCGTTCCGGCGCCTTCCATCATTATTTTACCAGACGTCCCACTGCCTTATGCGTCTCCCACTCACTCGGAAAACTCGGCCCATTGAGTGGTGGGTTGGTAGCTTCAGTCACCTACCTCACTTAGGCCAGTTGACATTTCCCTTCTAGCTCAAAGGTAGATCCAAAATATTGCTACAGTCACAATGAAAATCAGGACACTCTTGCTATTAAAATTGCTGAAATTCCAATAACAAAATATAACCAGGATTTTACATTTGATGTTCAGGACACAATGAGGGTGAAATTGGACTTGGGACAGTAACATAAAACAATCAATAACAAATCAGCAGCTCATTTTACACTCCGCCCTAGACTAATTTCACCCCCAAAGTCTTTCAGTAATAAACTGTAGCTTATAGATCCAGGCATATTCCTCTTTGTTTACTTTAAATACTAATAGTGAAAAGAAAAGTTGTGTTGTAGATTCACACTTACTGATAACAGGACTAAGGCTAATTTCACTCAACATCCTGACTCACCAATCAGTAATATCCAGGTTTGGAATTTAAACAGGATCTGGGTTGTCAAAATTTGCCTACGAGCCTGCTGTTCATGTTCCTACAGGTTTAGAAATCAGCTACGGACATTTTTCCAAACGGCGAAGAATGAGAAATCAATGCCTATTGTTTTTCCCAATTACTCTTACCTTTTGACAGCCAGATTGCTCCCAATTGTTTTCCTGATCTACTTTGGCCACTGCACAGGAAGCAGCTGAGGAAATCTGGCACATTTTCAAGGAACAAAAAGGGAAAATATTCTGTGTATGTAGAGTTACCATCTATAAAACTTATTAGTATGCAATTTAAAAAAAAACTTTTTAATTGTGCAAGATCTCTTCAGCTAATCCCCACATGGTTGCCAAGATAGGTAAGCAGGATAAATGGTGCATGGCAATGTGAGCTGGTTATAGGAACAGGATGGTGCATAGGTGCAGAATAGAGTGGAGCCTGCAGGATTCAAAATTGGTCCAGTTTGCAGACCAAGGTGCAAGATTTATCCAATGCAATTCAGAGTTCTGGCAGCACCTGGAACAGTCAATGCTTCAAAAAAATGTAGATTTGGCAGAAGGAGCATGCAAATTCCACAGCTCCTGTCGAGACAATACTAAATGCTAGATATGACTTGACTATGTGGCCAAGTGCATTTCTACGCTACATTAATTCAACACTGCAGTTATGTATTCAAGGAATTAAATTTTTATCCTAAAATTTCTGTTCGTTTCTACACTGTGATAGACAAATCTGTGCACCGTGCGCAAATTTTTCTTTTCCTCATTGAATAAGCATTGATTCTTCCCACAGTAAAATCTCATGCTTCTTGCTAATTGATTCCCTTTTCTCATTCAATTACATTAAGCAAAACTTTGCTCTCCAATTGCAATTCTCCTTAAAAAAAATACACAATCTTATTTCAACAAATATTTGTTCAGTAACAAGGCCCATCTTCCTTTTGCATGTGTTTATCTGTTTGACAAATGTCAAATTTCTTAAGTTAAGAGCGAAAGATACATAAGCAAGGTGTGCAAGAATATATCCAGCTGTACAGGAGGCTGTAACTCATGACAAATAAGTATGAACAGAAACACAGTGCTGTTTAGCCAAGAATGTATTCAAGTTTATTTTTGCATTTCTAGCATTTAATACCAAAAGGTCAATATTGCACACATATTGCAGATACTGTACAGGTCTTAACATAATCTCCAAAGATGCCTGTGGTTGTTTTTATTCTATAAACCGATTTATAGCTTTTAATCTTTCCTAACCCAATCATGGCAGACAATATAAACTGCCCCTTAGCATAACAGGGATATAGGCACAGACAGTTCCAGAGATATTTCCATGTACAGCTATGTTTTCTCAGTAGATTTTTCTTCTTTTAGTTCTGGATCAACTTCAAATATGTGGCAAAAGGAAATCAAATGCTTAATTGGTTAGCATATCCTCTGATGACAGTGTAATTCCTTGCAGCCTAAGGCAATGTCTAGCACTCTATACACACAGGTAATGTGTGTTATATGTTGCTAAATTTTAGAACAGGCTCATTTTCCATCAGCAATACTGAGCTTTTTTCGTATTTTATGTAAAGGGACACTGAAATAAGCACAGATTGACTAATGATTGAACCTGGTGATTATTGGGAACTTCAAAGAGTGCACTAGAGTTGAATGAGAATGGTGCAAATTTCATAACCAGTCATGTATTTCTGTTAAGCATCACATCACATTAAGTATATTATACTTAATAGGAATTATTTTAATGCATGAGATACATTAAATATGCAAAACCCTTAAAAGGTTTTTGCTATTATTCAATGTAAGTGATAAAAGAATCATATAAATATTACCTCAAAGACTAAACAGCACAAAATTTTCATCTCTATTATACTTTGATTACATATAACTGTTGACACAACTTAAAAATGAATAGTAACATAAAATTATATTCTACAAATTTATGAATACTACCTTCATTTAAACTGTTCATATGGTGTACATGATGACTTTTTAAACATTAAATCTTGAACATTTGATAACTTGCTGTGGCACAAGCTAGAAAGGCTCTCATGACTTAGAAAAACAAAATGGAACTCAGGCTAAAGGAACTAAATGTTGTTGTTTCAGATTTTAAATTAAAATCCCTAATATTAATATTTGGAGTCTATTTTCTGCCAATTAAGCTAAGTATCAAACATGAGCAACAATGGAACAGAAATTTTCAAGTCACCCATCACAGGCACCACACATTATGCCTTGACTGTGTGCATTCCAGACAATGGCTGACCTGTCGTCATTCAGGTTCAGACTAAAAAACCCTCAGTCTGTTCCCAAGTACACCCTATTCCACTGTAATAGCTCTCAGTTACAATGTGTCTGAACAATACTTATATAAATTATACTTTACGTCTTAAGACTAACTCTAGCACATACACCTGGTTATAACAAGTTAAATGCTTGAAAACACATTAAGATTATTTAAGGCAACCTTTCAGCCTTCCTCACTACAGAAATTTAATTTGATCATCCTTTTTAAAACAATGTTTGCTATCCCCAGTTCTGCATGTGATGTTAATGTTCAATGAGCCTGCTTTGAACATGTCATACTCATATGTAAAAACAAACGAAATATATATCTAAAATACAAAGAAATCACATTACGTAGATTTCTTTGCAGATGTTAACTGGAATTGAGCTGACTTATGTCCGTATCACAAAGTGTTAACTTAAATAGGCTACAACACAAAGTGGACAAAGCCCCTATTAGTGGGCCACCTTACTGGTAGACCTTCCTGCTCTTGGGTCACTAGACTCGATAATTACAAGCAAGGCCTTGACACTGAGTAAAACCCCTGCTTTCATCTATTACAGATGATCTCTTGAAAGCCTCATTATAACATTTACTTGTACTAATTAACAGAGATCAGAGTCAATTAGCTTTTAACAAGCTGCCCATCACACCACATGGCACCCTTTTTTAAGCGATGTTCCACGACAGCACCCTAGATAAATTGACATGCATGACACAAATAAAGTTATCTCAAATTATAGCTTCAAAGATCAGGTCTAGAACAAGGGAAAATTCCAAACTACTAATTAGGTATAACAGATACAAGTGCTGAAGAAACAGTTTTTGAAGTACTGCCCAATTTACACAATAATCTTGAGCTTGCTCTCCGTAAAGACAATAATACTTTGTCAAATAAATGTTGGAACATAAACTGCTGAATAATTCTGCAATTAACATAGGTACAAGGTGATTGGGAAAAATTTAGAGAATGTCTACATTTAGAAAGAAAATAAATGTAAAACATGAATGTCATACATCCTATTTAAATGTAAAGGTACTTGCATTCTGGTCAAGGGGGGAATGCGCGGCAATGAGCAGAGCTCCTGCCTGCACGTGTGTGCATGCATAAATAGGAGCAATGGGCTGAAAGAAAGAAAGTAAGAAGAAACAAGACTTTTTTTCTAAATAATGAGCACAACAGTTGCATCTAGTTGATACTGGTATGCCTTATTAACCTACATACCACTTCTGCAATAGGCACCCTGCATTGAAAATCGCTAATTTCGTAACAGTTGGCTGTATCAGTATGGAGGAGCATTATCTTGTTTGTTCTTTTTCATAGGCAGGCTCTAGACAGATGCATAAACATTAAACAATTCTTTAAATATACTCAAGTAATCCCACCATATTTATTCTGAAAATGAAATAGTTAACATAATTCATTTTGATTCAGCACTAAGAATAGGGGCTACTCTAGACATTTTTCATGCACTCTGAAAGGGAAAGCAGACCACACCAATATCTTTAATTGGTTAGTCATTATTTCTCATGCTTTCCTTTCCATAGATTTTCAGGAAGAAACCACCGCAACTGTTGAGAAAAAGTTGAATAAATATTTGAAGCAGAAAATGATACAGGGATATGGTGATAGAGAGCAGGCCAGTGGGTTCAGTTTTCCATGGCTTGAGCAAAGAGCTGCCACACAGACACATTGGACTAAATGGTCTCTTCTGCAGTGTTAACTTCTATGATTTTTTACCCCCATCCATTAACATGAACAAGTAGGAGTAAAAGAAAACAAGTTTGAGTTATAAGAATAATGTATAATTTGTTTCTCTGCTCTTCCTTTTCAGATCTTACGACCACACACCATATCCAAGAGGGTAAGTCAGGAACTTGTTCCTAAGCATCTGACAACACCAAGGCATGAGGCACTTGATTTCTATGTGGAAGTCAATTATCTTTCCTCACTGTTTCCCTACAATAGTGTGATCATATCAAGAATTCACAAGAATAGTTGAGGAGAGTAAGAAACAGAGGAAATTAACGACTCGTACCTGTACCATTACTCTGTTACACTTCATTCAATGTATTTAAACTTTATTTTGTTTTTCATTTCAACATTAACAGCTCTCGACTAATACAAAAGAATAACCAGCATTTGAAAGTCAGTGTCAGGATCTCCATTGTTGTTATGCAAGAATAACTAAGAGAGACCAGACTGCTGTTTGAATCTGCCAGCTCCATATCCAGCTATAAAAGTATCAAGACGAGAACAGATACCTGCAGTATAACTGATCCAAGAGAATTATATTTACTTATTAAAAAATTGAGTGGAGTGTGGAGTTGCACCCTTCCCCTAGGCATATTTCCTTTGAAATCATTATGAAAAGTTAAACTCCTATAAAAGTACACAAACTAAAAAATTATACTGCAGCATGTAATTACCATCTCCTTCTTCTTTGGCCTCCTTATCTCGAGAGACAATGGATAAGCGCCTGGAGGTGGTCAGTGGTTTGTGAAGCAGCGCCTGGAGTGGCTATAAAGGCCAATTCTAGAGTGACAGGCTCTTCCACAGGTGCTGCAGAGAAATTTGTTTGTCGGGGCTGTTACACAGTTGGCTCTCCCCTTGCGCCTCTGTCTTTTTTCCTGCCAACTACTACGTCTCTTCGACTCGCCACCATACATATCACAGATAACATGATTTTAAATTCGAACCAGTGACAAAGTTTGATATAGAACTGTTTCTCATACTGTCCCCCCAAATATTCCAGTATTAGTTATGTATAAACTCTATAATGTGCTCTATACTAGTAGAGAGAATGGTTCATTGCAAAGAAAGCTGTAAGTTATAAAAACAAAGTGCTGGAACTACTCAGCAGGTCTGGAAGCATCCGTGGAGAGGGAAACAGAGTTAATGTTTCAGGTCTGCCCCAACATAATCCTTATGTGGCGTGGTGTCAAATTTTGTTTGATGACGCTCCTATGAAGTGCCCTGGGACATCTTATTAAAGGTGCTATATAAATACAAATTATTGTCTGTATTTAGTTTAATCCTCACCACATGCAATCAGGAACAGATCTAAACATTTCAAACATAATGGGGGCAATATGTCGATTTCTTAGAGATAAACCTCCAAATTGTCATGGAGTCATATACGGTACAGGAGGCCACCATTCTTTCCATCGAGTCCATGCTGGCTCTCCATGGAACTATTCAGTCAGTCCCACTCCCCCACTCGATCCCCGTATTGCTCAATTGCGTATTGTTTGATAGTTATTCTCTTCATACACAAATTAGCGTAATATATATCTTTGCATTCTCTATCCATAAGGGTTGTTCTGAGAAACAAACCCATTTAAATAAGCTTTAATTTAAAATACATCTTAAAATAACTTGTACCTAGATCCTTTGCATGAAAATTGTCCAAAGATTCCAGAATATGGCAAATTATAAATTACTTTCAGTAGATTCATCTGCAACTACAGGGCATAAAATTAAGATCATGATCAAAAGAATAATGGAGAAGTTGGAGATTTCTTTTTAAAAAATTAAAAAGAGTAACGACATTCAGGCTTGGGCTGATAAGCAGCAAGTAACATGCGCACCGCACAAGTGCCAGGCAATGACAATAGCTCCAAGACAGAATCTAACTATCCCCCTTGACATTCAACAGCATTACCATTGCTGAATCTCCCACCAACATCCTGGGGGTCACCACTGACCAGAAACGTAACTGGACCAGCCACCTAACTCCACTGTCGATCATCCTCCAGTCTGAAAAGCAACCATTTACTATGACTCGCTGTTTCTATTCATAAGTCAATTTTTTTTATCCAATTGGACACTGACCCTCTTATTCCACAAGCTTCAACTTTGGTAACCAGCTTTTTAGTGGTACCTTCAAATGCTTTCTTAAAATCCATATAAACTACATCCACCACACTCCCATCAACTTTTTCCATTACTTCATCAAAAAATGCAATTAGATTTGTCAAGCCTTTTACAAATCGATGCTGACTATCCTTAATTAACTTGAACCTCTAACTTGAACCATTGATATTGTCCTAGATTATCTAAAACCTTACCCCATCACTGATGTTAAACTAACTGGGCTGCAGTTGCTAGGACTGTCTTTATACCCTTTCTTGTATAACGACCGAGGTGGGAGGAATGTGCTGTCTCCTCTAGCTCCACGTTTTCACAGGTCATAACATACATTCAAATGTTTACCCAGCTACCGATATGGTCAAACGCACACTCTACTCTTTACGCCAGAACAAAATACACCAACCAGGTTTCTTTAACAAACAACAAAACTATCAGTTTACCACAAAACAAGACTAATCCAGTCAAGAAGCAAAGCATTAACACACAGATTGAAATATGAAAGTTTCCTTTTTATATAGTGTTCTCCCCCGCACAGACTGGTTGAAGAAAAAATAAGGAAATTTTCTCTGCAGAGCGATTCTATTAAAAAAAAAGACAAAAAAATCCTTTAGCCAAATACTTGTTAATTCTTGAAGAAAACAGATGAGATATGTTTTGTCCCAAAATGGCAAACAGTGTGGCGTCTGAGAACACATAGATGGGTCACTGGGATCTTTTCTGGAACAGTTCTTTTCAGACAGCATTGAGAATTAATCCGGCAGGTTCTTCCAGCTTCTGAGAAGAAATGCATCAGGAGTTGTAGCTCTCACATACTCGAAATGCAGTGTTTCACAGAGACAAGAGGAAGGAGGCAAGCTGGGTGCTTCTCACTTGGCAGGTTGATCTCCAACTATCTCAAAATAATCCACCAACCAGAAAGTCAAAACAATATCCCAAAAGCGACCTCCTGACCATCATAAATCTTGACATGCCACTTCTCTTGTAAACATCTTCCTTAAGTCACCAAAGTTTCTGTGGTTTAATTAAGTTAAGGCACGTGACTTTCAGTAAAGGTTGTTTTCAAACAAGAACTCTCAGTGACCCTTGTAAAAAAAAAAATCCATGGAATCTTTTCAGTTTTAAACACAAGTCCTCAAAAATAATTTAAAAATGGATGCACTTTCTTAACATTTGTCACTTTCCTCTGGCACCTCCCTCGCATCCAGGGAAGATTAGAAGATTATGGCAAGCCCTTCCGTTATCTCCATCCCCACTTCCATTAGCAACCTGGATGCAAGCTATCTGGACCAGGAGACTTATCTATCCCAAGCATAGCCAGCCTTTTTAGCACCTTCACCCTCTCAATTTTTAACATATCCATTGCCTGTACTCTTTCTGCTTCCATTGATATTTGTTAGGCTCCATTTCCATAGTGAACACTAATACAAAGTACTCATTAAGTATATTAGTCTTGCCCTGCACCTCTAAGCATATATGACCCTCTCTGTCCCTAATAGGCGCCACTCCTCCTCTTACTACTCGCTTACTATTTACATGCCGGTAGAAGATCTTTGGGTTCCCTTTTATGTTGACTGCCATTCTATTTTCATATTCTCTCTTTGCCAGTCTTATTCTCCTCTTCATCTCCTCTCCCAACTTATTGTCTATGGCCTGGTTCTCACTTGATGAGTTCACCGACATGTATCATACACCCTTTTTTTTTGTTTCATCATCATCGCTATCTCTCTTGTCAACCAAGGATCCCTGTTCTTGGTTCCCCTGCCTTTCACCTTTGTTGGAATATTCCTAGCCTGTACCTGAAGCATCTCTTCCTTAAATATAACCCATTGTTCTGATACAGCTCTTCCTGCCAGTCTTTGGTTCCATTCTACCCTGGCTAGATCCCTTCTCATTGCATTGAAACTAGCCCTCTTTCAATCTAGACATTCTACCTGATTTTGTTCCTTGCTTTTCTGCATTACTAAGCTTGATATGATGATCACTCTTACCCAAATGCTCCCCCAGACACTTGATCCATTTGGCCCACCTCATTTCCCAGCACCAGCTCCAACAATGCCTCTTATCTAGTTGAGCTGAGAACATACTGATCAAGGAAGTTCTCCTGAACACATTTGAGGAATTCCTGCCCCTCCTTACCCTTAACTCTAAAATTATCCCAAATGATATTTAGGTAATTAAACCCCCAATATCACCACTCTATAGTTCCTGCACATCTCCTGCAGATTTGCTCCTTTATCTCCCACTCGCTATTTGTTGGCCTATAGAATACCCCCAGTAGCGTGATCATACCCTTTTTGCTCCTCAATCTTAACCAAATGGATTCTGGCCTTGCCCCTTCAAGGACATCCTCCCTTTCCAGCACTGCAATGTCTTCTCCAATCAGGACTGCCACCCCACCTCCCTTTTTTCCTTCTCTATCTTTTCTGAACACTTTATATCCTTGTATCTAATGCACCCAGATCTCGCTATTTTTAAGCCACATTATTGCCACTACATCATATTCCCATATAGCTCTTTATGCTTGTAGCTCACCAACCTGATTCATCACACTTTGTGCGTTTACACACATGCATTGTAATTCTGTCTTTGTTTTCCTCGTAGTCCTTCTCAGTCCACTCCCATCTCATATGGAACTACTCCCTGTTCTAGTATGTCTAACACACTCACTGTGACCCCACCTCATACTTTGCTATTTCCTACTCTAGTGCTATCTGTCTCTTCTAACTCATTGTGCACCTTGGTGTTCCTCTCTTGTACTATCTCCTGGTTCCCACACCCCCGGCCAACTTAGTTTAAACCCTCCCCGATATCACTAGCAAATTGCCCCACAAGGAAATTTGTCCCAGCTCTGTTCAGGTGCATCCGACCTTACAGGTCCCACCTTCTCCAGAACTGGTCCCAGTCCCCCAGAATCTAAAGCCCTCTCCCCTACACCATCTTTCCAGCCACGCATTCATCCGCAGTATTCTATTTCTATACTCACTTGCATGTGTGAGTAATCCAGAGATTACTACTTTTGAGGTCCTGCTTGCTAATTTCTTATCTAGCTCACTAAACTCTTTCTGAAGGAAATCCCTCTTCCTACCTCTGACGTTGGTACCAATGTGGACCACGACTGCTGGCTGTTTACCCCTTGCCCCCTCAGGGTGCTCTGTAGCCGTTCAATTACATCCTTGACCCTGACACCAGGGAGACAACATATCATCCTAGATTCAAGTCTGTGGCCACAGAAACGCCAGTCTGTTCTCCTGACTATCGAACCTCCTATCACTCTTCCAGTCTTCTTTGTACCGCCCTGGACAGCTGAATCATCCGTGGTGCCTTGGACTTGGCGCTGGCTGCACTCCAGAGATGAACCATCACTTTCCTGAGTATTTAGAACTGAATACTGGTTGGAGAGTGAGATGCACTCAGGGGTCTCCTGCACTTTCTGCCTGTTTCTTCAAAGACTGTCTGGTGGTCACCCATTTCCCCTCTGCCCGCATACTCTTAAATTGCGGGTGACCACGCCTATAAACATGCTATCCACGAAACTATCAACCTCAGTGATGCCAGCTACTACTCAAGTTATGAAACCCAGAGCTCAAGCTGCTGTGACTGATGACACTTCCTGCATCCAGGACCCAAGAAGTGTCCTGGAGTTCCCATTGTAAGATTCTTAAAAAGGGAGGTCTCACTTCCCTCTAAGGTCTTAGTGAGGTGAAGGTGAAGGTAGAAGGTGTTAGTTTAGGCAGGTATCAAGATTGGCGCAGGCTTGGAGGGCCGAATGGCCTGTTCCTGTGCTGTACTGTTCTTTGTTCTTGTCTTGACCCCGTACTGAGTATCAATTGTATGAAACAAACTTTGGATACAAAAAACACCTTTATTAACTCACCAAGCAATAGTATATACTTACAACACCAGTTGCTTAGCAGACCTGTGTACAGAAGCTCATACCCGGGTGGTCAGATCCGCTTAACGAATTTTTCTGCATGACTTCCTGTAACTGACCAAGTCACACTTCCCAGCTGCAGCAACAAAGCCCTTGTGAGCTGTGGCTTTATACCGCTTTCTGATGCTGGTCCCTCAACATATAATGCCTTGAATTGGGTCACCCGATTGGGTTTCAGTGCCTTATCAATTCCACCATGACTATGCAAGACCACTGGCATGTGGTCATATCCTGCTCTCAGCAGGGGGTGGGGGGGAAGGGGGGCGGTCTTAGGTGCATAACCATCTCCCTTGATGTTCAATGGCATTACCATTGCTGAATCACCAACAATCAACATCCTGGGGTTACCACTGACCAGAAACTGAACTGAACCAGCCACATAAATGCTGTGGCTACAAGTGCAGCTCAGAGGCTTGGAATTCTGTGGTGAGTAACTCACCTCCTGTCTCCCGAATGCCTATCCATCATCTACAAAGCACAAGTCAGGAGTCATTAAAAATGCTTTACAGCAAAACAGAAATACAAGAGATAGCCAAATGCCTGACATCACATAGCACAGGATGTGCAGTCCAGAAGTTGGAGCAGCTCTGCCATTCCTTTATCTATTAGATAATAAACCTCAGTACTGCAACTAAACCCTCCTACTAATAAACCACATTACTGCTAATACTAATAACCCTACCAATAGCAATAAACCTTACCAATAGTAATTATAACCTTACTACTGCTAATAAACTTAACCAATACTGATTTACCTTACCACTATGAGTACACCCGACTAACACGAAAACATTACCAATAGTATTAATAACCTCACCGATTGTAATAAACCATAACAATAGTAATTGTAATAACTAGGAAATACTCTCAACTAATCTAATAAGCTTTACTACTATTAGTAAACCTTACAACTGCTAATAAAGTCTTACAATTACTAAAACTGCCTGAGTTTTGAAAGATAAATGAGAAAAATACTCACCAACCAATCAACTACCCGTTTCCCTGTGATGTCATGCTTTGATTTGTCTCAGAACGTGGTCGTTCCACTCTGGAGACACAGACCGGACTGAACAGGCTAATCTTGCTCCGTTAAACTACTCGCTGGTCTCCTCCTTCCTGACGCTCCGTTAAACCCTTCGCTGGTCTCACTCTTCCTGACGCTCCGTTAAACCCTTCGCTGGTCTCACTCTTCCTGTCGCTCCGTTAAACTACTCGCTGGTCTCGTCCTTCCTGACGCTCCGTTAAACTACTCGCTGGTCTCCTCCTTCCTGACGCTCCGTTAAACTACTCGCTGGTCTCCTCCTTCCTGATGCTCCGTTAAACCCCTCGCTGGTCTCACTCTTCCTGACGCTCCGTTAAACTACTCGCTGGTCTCCTCCTTCCTGACGCTCCGTTAAACTACTCACTGGTCTCCTCCTTCCTGACGCTCCGTTAAGCCCCTCGCTCGTCTGACTTTTCCTGACGCTCCGTTAAACCCCTCGCTGGTCTCCTTCCTGACGCTCCGTTAAACCCCTCGCTGGTCTCCTCCTTCCTGACTCTCTTTTAAACCCCTTGCTGGTCTCACCCTTCCTGACGCTCCGTTAAGCCCCTCGCTCGTCTGACTCTTCCTGACGCTCCGTTAAACCCCTCGCTGGTCTCCTTCCTGACGCTCCGTTAAACCCCTCGCTGGTCTCCTCCTTCCTGACTCTCTTTTAAAACCCTTGCTGGTCTCACCCTTCCTGACGCTCTGTTAAACCCCTCGCTGGTCTCACTCTTCCTGACGCTCCGTTAAACCCCTCGCTGGTCTCTCGCTTGCTCACTCCTTCCCGCTGTTGTTTTAAACTCCTCACTGGTCTCGCTCTCACCTTCCTGCCCTCACTCTTAAAGCTAGTTCAAGTACAAACTAATTTGTGGTTGGCAGGTCTTTGTGTCAAGACCACCAGCTGAGGAAGCATCTCAGAATAGGGGTAAAAAATCTTTTGCAATCTAGACTTCAATATTGTCATCATGTAAACCCATGAGAAACATAGTATTACTAGTTACAATTCCTTTGAACCAGTAGGCTGGCAGCACCACTGGGGGAAAAAAAAATGAGTCTGGGTTGAATTCCACGTCCCACCCCCATCACAGCTTTACCTGTGTCTGACTCAGCATGTGAAGTGGCTCAATTTCCTAAAGTCTTCAGTGGGGGCTGCATTGGGAAACCCGTTAAGCAGTTGCATTTTCAAAAAAAAACCTAAACTCATACTTTTTCCTCAACAAATTTATTTTCCTCTTATGATTCTACAAGAGGGTTTTTGTCGAATCACAACATCTTTCCTTGTACAAAGATTTCAAAACTACAAAAATATAAAAGCAAAATACTGCGGATGCTGGAAATCTGAAACAAAAACAAGAAATGCTGGAATCACTCAGCAGGTCTGGCAGCATCTGTGGAAAGAGAAGCAGAGTTAACGTTTCGGGTCAGTGACCCTTCTTCGGAACTGACAAATATTAGAAAAGTCACAGATTATAAACAAGTGAGGTGGGGGTGGGGCAAGAGATAACAAAGGAGAAGGTGCAGATTGTACCAGGCCACATAGCTGACCAAAAGGTCACGGAGAAAAGGCAAACAATATGTTAATGGGGTGTTGAAAGACAAAGCATTAGTACAGATTAGGTGTGAATACACTGAATATTGATAACAAAGGAGAAGGTGCAGATTGGACCAATACTACAATCTGATCGCAGGGAAAATAAAGGAAACAGTTTTCCAGCCTTCTGCAAAATATGAAGGACAGACACTGGCCCCGAAAACACACAACATTTTTGTGCTGGCAGAGTTAGAAATTGGGGTGGGACCTGGTTATGCCAGATCTCTGTCCCATTAGCATTGCCCAAGGACGGGCTGGTAGCATGTTCATCCCATCTCCAATGCCCCAACAGACTACACCCAAATGAAGCAACGATATAATACTTTGAACTGGCTGAAGTGGGGCCAACCAAACTAGGAAACCCCCAATTTATTAAAAGCAGCCAGTTGCAAAGTGATCAGTTCCAGTAAGTAAACCTGTCTTCCAGGAAAGGACACGTGCTGCATTCTTTCACCTTCTGCCGCTCTTGTGGCCATTTCCCAGCTCCCTCCTGGACGAATGTTTTCCAGTGGACTGCCTTGGGACTTTCAAACTTGACTTTGCACTGGGCTGGAGTTCTACTGCACCTGGCGTGAAACCCAATGGTGTGAGACACATGCAGATAGGGACAGAAAAGAGAAGAAAAGATAATGTTTGAGGCAATATCTTGTTACTGTGCTTCGCTCACGGTATAGTCCTTTTGTAGGTAATTCTTGCGTTTCATTGGGGCCCAGAATTCTGCTTAAACGTTGTTCATGTAGGAAACTTATCTCTCTTTGAGGTTCACGTCTTCACAAGATTCATTTCCCTGAGAGATGAGCAGGCAGACAGGAGAGGAGGTAATTCTTGCTTCAGTTCCAGGAGCACATGGCGTTCTGAGTTCAAATTCTGTTTTTCCAGTTTAAAACTCTCCTTGTTGGCCAACAGGTGGTCACGTGAGCGACTGGTTTGACCAGGTCTCTTCAATGTATTGGGGTGGGGACTGGTTCCTTTGTTTCAACACTGTCTGGTACTATGCAAATGTCCTTCCAGCCAGGGGCTTGCAATTTTAACTTTGAATGTCCATGTGGCAAAATCATGTGTGCCTCAGTAGTTTTGGCAGGTGGGGGGGGGGGGGGGTGGTGTGGTTTGCCTGACAATAGAATCAGAATGGTTACAGCACTGCAGGCCGCTATTCAGCCCAATGTGTCCGTGCAGGCTCTCTGCAAGAACAACTCAGCTAGTTCCACTCCCACGCCCTTCCCCGTAGCCGTGCAAACGTTTTCTCTTCAGGTGTATATCCAATTCCCTTTTGAAAGACACAATTAATCTGCCTCCACCACACTCTCAGGCATTCCATATCCTAACCACTCGTTGAATAAAAAGGTTTTCCATCATGTCGCTGTTGGTTCTTTTGCTGATCACCCTAAATCTGTGTCCTCTTGTTCTTGATCCTTCCGCCAATGGGAACAGTTCCTCTCTCAAATCCTCATGATTTTCAGCACGTTATGGCAAAAGGTCATCAAACTGTAAAGTTAACTGTGTTTCTCTCTCCACAGATCCTGCCAGACCTACTGAGTATTTTCAGCATTTTCTGTTTTTATTCCTGAATTACACTGTTGTTTGTGTGTCCAGGTGCAATTAAAACAGCCTGCTGTCATTGCAAAACCTGTAGCATAACGTCACGGTAATTATTAGCTATATAGCATTCACAAAAAGATAGTTCTACCTAATCATATTCCTAAACAGGTGGGTGCGTAGGGTTTCAATTTTAATTCATGGTTTATTCACTCATTTTATCATTCACTCTCTATTGTCAGTGCTCTTTTTCTTTCTCAACTTCAATAATGCCACAATCATACAATGCCCATATGGGGTTTTCAAAACAACTTTATTCACTTGATTTATCACATCTGCAATTCAGTAGGCTGACTGTCATGAATTTTCCAAAGGAGGTTCCTCATGTACCTTCCCCAATTTGAATAAGATACTAGCACACTGTAAAGCTAGGCAATAAAGCTTGCCGACAGAACCTGACCTGCACCTATTTGGCTCAGAAAATGAAAATCTAGTGAGGCAGTTCTTAAAAAAGCTGCAGCTTGCCCTTGAAAAGGAATCAGTGATTAATGCCTGAAAGGCACTAGGGTTTTGCAATGGTACAGTTGAGACATGATAGCATGGGAGGTGCATTAAAGGAAGGTGTCCTTATTATTGATTAAAAGCTACTCTCCAGTAAAAGCACAGGCCCAAGTTGCTGGAAGAAATTTGCTGAAGGAAATTTGTTGAATGAATCGTTAGTCATCAAGATCCCTTCTACTTGACTACAAATGAGGAATAGTTTTCTGTTATCTAGAGGTAGCAAAGACAACTGCACTGCTCAACTCTGTTCAATTTTCTTTTGGAGTCCCTCAACTTGGTAAAACATAAGCTGGGAACTCCAACATCTTCTGGAGGGTACCATTTGCCCTTTTAGACACACACTCTCATTATTCCAAAGCTACTTGACACACTATTGCTGAAGGTAGAGTTGGCAGTCAAGAAACAACAAATTGATGAAAGTATTCAGGCTGAGGTGATTCTCTACTTTTAGGGACTTTGAGTGGATCAGCAGTGATGGATGCAGAGGATACCACCTGTTCTCCTAAGAATCATCCACCTACTGCTGTTTCTTAAGCAAGGAGTTAGGAGGGCTAAAAGGGGTCATGAAAAGTCATTGGCAAACAGGATTAAGGAAAATCCCAAGGCTTTTATACATATATAAAGAGCAAGAGGGTAACCAGGGAAAGGGTTGGCCCACTCAAGGACAGAGATGGGAATCTGTGTGTGGAGCCAGAGGAAAAGGGCGAGGTGCTAAATGAGTACTTTGCATCAGTATTCACCAAAGAGAAGGACTTGGTGGATGATGAGTCTAGGGAAGGGAGTGCAGATAGTCTCAGTCATCTCATTATCAAAAAGGAGGAGGTGTTGGGTGTCTTGCAAAGCATTAAGGTAGATAAGTCCCCAGGGCCTGATGGGATCTACCCTAGAATACTGAGGGAGGCAAGGGAAGAAATTGCTGGGGCCTTGACAGAAATCTTTGCATCCTCATTGGCTACAGGTGAGGTCCCAGAGGACTGGAGAATAGCCAATGTTGTTCCTTTGTTTAAGAAGGGTGGCAAGGATAATCCAGGAAATTATAGGCCGGTGAGCCTTACGTCAGTGGTAGGGAAACTATTAGAGAGGATTATTCGGGACAGGATTTACTCCCATTTGGAAACATACGAACTTATTAGCGAGAGACAGCATGGTTTTGTGAAGGGGAGGTTGTGTCTTACTAATTTGATTGAGTTTTTTGAGGCAGTGACGAAGATGATTGATGAAGGAAGGGCAGTGGATGCTATCTATATGGACTTTAGTAAAGCCTTTGACAAGGTCCCGCATGGCAGACTGGTACAAAAGGTGAAGTCACACGGGATCAGAGGTGAGCTGGCAAGATGGATACAGAACTGGCTCGGTCATAGAAGACAGAGGGTATCAGTGGATGGGTGTTTTTCTGAATGGAGGGATGTGACTAGGCTCGGTCATAGAAGACAGAGGGTATCAGTGGATGGGTGTTTTTCTGAATGGAGGGATGTGACTAGTGGTGTTCCGCAGGGATCAGTGCTGGGACCTTTGCTGTTTGTAGTATATATAAATGATTTGGAGGAAAATGTAGCTGGTCTGATTAGTAAGTTTGCAGACGACACAAAGGTTGGTGGAGTTGCGGATAGTGATGAGGATTGTCAGAGGATACAGCAGGATATAGATCGGTTGGAGACTTGGGCGGAGAAATGGCAGATGGAGTTTAATCCGGACAAATGTGAGGTAATGCATTTGGAAGGTCTAATGCAGGTGGGAGGTATACAGTAAATGGCAGAACCCTTAGAAGTACTGACAGGCAGAGAGATCTGGGCGTACAGGTCCACAGGTCACTGAAAGTGGCAACGCAGGTGGATAAGGTAGTCAAGAAGGCATACAGCATACTTGCCTTCATCGGTTGGGGCACAGAGTATAAAAATTGCCAAGTCATGTTGCAGCTGTACAGAACCTTAGTTAGGCCACACTTAGAATATTGCGTGCAATTCCGGTCGCCACACTACCAGAAGGACGTGGAGGCTTTGGAGAGGGTAGGGAGGAGGTTTACCAGGATGTTTCCTGGTCTGGAGGGCATTAGCTATGAGGAGAGGTTGGAAAAACTCGGACTGTTTTCACTGGAACGACGGAGGTGGAGGGGCGACATGATAGAGGCTTACAAAGTTATGAGCGGCATGGACAGAGTGGATAGTCAGAAGCTTTTTCCCAGGGTGGAAGAGTCAGTTACTAGGGGATACTAGGTTTAAGGTGCGAGGGGCAAAGTTTAGAGGGGATGTGCGAGGCAAGTTTTTTTTCCACAGAGGGTGGTGAGTGCCTGGAACTTGCTGCCAGGGGAGGTGGTGGAAGCTGATACGATAGCGACGTTTAAGAGACATCTTGACAAATACATGAATAGGAAGGGAATAGAGGGATATGGGCCCCGGAAGTGCAGAAGGTGTTAGTTTAGGCAGGCATCAAGATCGGCGCAGGCTTGGAGGGCCGAATGGCCTGCTCCTGTGCTGTACTGTTCTTTGTTCGTTTCCTCTCCAAATAATGCAATGTGGAATAGTGCACAATAAAGACATCTTGGCAGGTTCCTAAATAAAGGGGACCTGACACTTCAGTCGTCAGATATGACCAAAACAGCAACTGAGCCCAAATTCTTCATGTCCACCACAGGAGTGTCATAAAGAGCTCCGATGCCTACATCTTACACTCAAGGAAAATCTGCTACCTAGTGAAAGCTGCACACCCTCTCTAGCTGATGTCTCTTTTCCACCAGTAAAGTGACAAAGGCATTGTCTCTTACAAACATGACATTTGATATAACTCTGCACTGTAGACTGACTCATGTGGCAGGTGTCACTGGTGGTGGACTGAAAGAATAGCTTGAAAGCTTCATGCTATGGTACCCTTCGTTTCTGGAGGGAAGAACTGATCACATTCCAAAGTTGCCTGCAGGTCATTCTAAAGAGATAGTCCAAGCATGCGTGAAGGCAATGAAAATAGGCCTCCTCTGGCATTTCCACATAGGCGTGAAGGGGTCTACTTTGCGAGTTCCAGGGCAGTGAAGGGTGCCGAGCAAACAACTCAAGTGTGATTGCTGCTGCATTTATTAGCGCCTCATGAATTAGGAACATAGGAATACAGATACAGCAGTAGGTCAGCCTGTCGAGCCTGCTCCACCATTCAATTAGATGAAGGCTGATCATCTACCTCAACGCCACTTTCCCATGCTATCCCCAAATCCCTTGATGCCATTAGCATCCAGATATATATCGATTTCTGTCTTGAACATGCTCAATGATTGAGCTCCACAGCCCTCTGGGGTAGAGAATTCCACAGATTCACCACCCTCTGAGTGAAGAAATTCCTCCTCATCTCAGTCTTAAATGGCCTACCCCTTATTCTGAGATTATATCCCCTGGTTCTCGACCCCCAGCCAGGGTAAACACCCTATCTGCATCGACTCTATCATGCCCAGTAAGAATTTTGAGTTTCAATGAGATCATCTACCATTCTTCTAAACTGTAGAAAATACAGGCCCAGTTTCCTCAATCTCTCCTCATAAGACAATCCCGCCATCCCAGGGATTAGTCTGTTGAACTTCCGCTGCACTCCCTCTATTGGCAAGTATATCCTTCCTTAGATGAGACGACCAAAACTGTACACAATACTCCAGGTGCTGTTTCACCAAGGCTCTATACAAATGCAGTAAGACATCTTTATTCCTGCACTCAAAACCCCTTACGATGAAGGCCAACATATTATTTGCCTTCCTGATTGCTTGCTACACCTGCATGCTAGCTTTTAGTGACTCATGAACAAGAACACCCAGGTCTCTTTGGACATCAACACTTCCCAACCTCTCGCCATTTAAGAAATACACTGCATTTCTGTTTTTTCTACCTAAGTGGATCACTTCACATTTATTCACATCATATTCCATCTGCCATGTTCTTGCTCATTCACTTAGCCTGTCCAAGTCCCCCTAAAGCTTCCTTGCATCATCCTCACAACTTACGTTCCCACCTAGTTTTATGTCATCAGCAAATTTGGAAATATTACATTTGGTCCCCACATCCAAATCATTTATATCGATTGTGAACAGCTGTTGCCCCAGCACTGATCCTTGCAGTATCCCACTGGTAAAGGCCCTTTTTTTATTCATTCATGAGATGTGGGCGTCGCTGGCTGGGCCAACATTTATTGCCCATCCCTAATTGCCCTCGAGAAGGTGGTGGTGAGCTGCCTTCTTGAACCGCTGCAGCCCATGTGAGGTTGGTACACCCACAGTTCTGGGAGGAAGGAAGTTCCAGGATTTTGACCCAGCGACAGTGAAGGAACGACGATATAGTTCCAAGTCAGGATGGTGTGTGACTTGGAGGGGAACTTGCAAGTGGTGGTGTTCCCATGCATTTGCTGCCCTTGTCCTTCTAGTTGGGAGAGGTAGTAGGTTTGGAAGTTGCTATCTAAGGAGCCTCGGCGCATTGCTGCAGTGCATCTTGTAGATGCTACACACTGCTGCCGCTGTGCGTTGGTGGTGGAGGGAATGAATGTTTGTGGATTGAGTGCCAATCAAGTGGGTTGCTTTGGCCTAGATGGTGTCGAGCTTCTTGAGTGTTGTTGGTGCTGCACCCATCCAGGCAAGTGGACAGTATTCCATCACACTCCTGACTCGTGGTGGACAGGCTTTGGGGATTCAGGAGGTGAGTTACTCGCCACAGGATTCCTAGCCTCTGACCTGCTCTTGTAGCCACGGTATTTATATGGCTATTCCAGTTCAGTTTCTGGTCAATGGTAACCCCTAGGATGTTGATAGTGGGGGATTCAGCAATCGTAATGCCATTGAATGTCGAGGGGAGATGGTTAGATTTTCTCTTGTTGGATATGGTCATTGCCTGGTGCTTGTGTGGTGCAAATGTTACTTGCCACTTATCAGCCCAAGCCTGGATATTGTCCAAGTCTTGCTACATTTCTGCACGGATGGCTTCAGTATCTGAGGAATCACGAATGGTGCTGAACATTGTGCAATCATCAGCGAACATCACCACTTCTGCCCTTATGATTGAAGGAAGGTCATTGATGAAGCAGCTGAAGATGGTAGGGCCTAGGACAGTACCCTGAGGAACTCCTGCAGTGATGTCCTAGAGCTCAGATGATTGACCTCTAACAACCACAACCATCTTCCTTAGCGCTAGGTATGACTCCAACCAGTGGGGAGTTTTCCCTGATTCCCATTGACTTCAGTTTTGCTAGGGCTCCTTGATGCCATACTCGGTCAAATGCTGCCTCGAATTCAAGGGCAGTCACTCTCACCTCACTTCTGGAGTTCAGCTCTTTTGTCCATGCTTGAACCAAGGCTGGAATGAAGTCAAGAGCTGAATGGCCCTGGCGGAACCCAAACTGAGCATCACTGAGCATGTTATTGCTAAGCAAGTGCCGCTTGATAGCACTGTCGATGACACCTTCCATCACTTTACTGATGATTGAGAGTAGACTGATGGGGCGGTAATTGGCCGGGTTAGACTTGTCCTGCTTTTTGTGTACAGGACATACCTGGGCAATTTTCCACATTGCCGGGTCGATGCCAGTGTTGTAGCTGTACTGGAACAGCTTGGCTAGGGGTGCAGCATCCTGAGAATGACACGTTTATTCCTACTCTCTGCTTTCTGTCTGTTAACTAATTCTCGATTCATACCAGTATATTACCCCCAATTCCATGCACTCTAATTTAGTTTACTCACCTCCTGTGTGGGACCTTATCAAAAGCCTTCTGAAAATCTAAATATACCACATCCACTGGTTCTCCTTTATCTATGCGACAAGTAACATCCTCAAAAAACTCCAACAGGTTTGTCAAACATGATTTCCCTTCCATAAATCCATGTTGACTCTGTCCAATCATATCATTATTTTCTAAGTGTCTCATTATCACATACTTATAATGGATTCTAACATTTTCCCTACTATTGACGTCAAACTAACAGGTCTGTAGTTCCCAGTTTTCTCTCTCCCTCCTTTCTTAAGAACATAGGAAATAGGAGCAGGAGTAGGCCATTCAGCCCCTTAAGCCTGCTCCGCCTTTCAATAAGATCATGGCTGATCTGTCCCAGGCCTCAACTCCTCTTTCGGGCCAGCTCCGCATAACCCTCGACTCCCCGAGATTTCAAAAATCTATCTTGCTCTTCCTTAAATACATTTAGTGACCTGTCTTCCACAACTCTCTGAGGAAGAGAATTCCAGAGATTCACCACCCTCTGAGAGAAGAAATTACTTCTCAATTTTAAATGTGTGCCCCCTCAATCTGTAACTATGTCCCCTAGTTCGAGATTCCCCCCACTAGTGGAAACATCCTCTCAACATCTACCCTGTCAAGCCCCCTTAAAATCTTATATGTTTCTATAAGATCAACTCTCATTCTTCTAAACTCCAATGAATAAAGGCCTAACCTGTTTAGCCGTTCTTGATAAGACAATCCCTTCATCCCAGGAATCAGCCTAGTGAACCTTTTCTGAACTGCCTCCAATGCCAGTATATCCTTCCTTAAATACGGGGACCAAAACTTTACGCGTACTCCAGGTGTGGCCTCACCAACACCCTGTACAGTTGTAACAAGACTTCCCTATTTTTAAAACTCTAACCCCCTAGCAATAAAGGCCAAAATTCCATTTGCCTTCCTAATTACTTACTTAATTAAATAGTGGGGTTACATTTGTTACTTTCCAGGCTGCAGAAACCTTTCTCGAATCTACAGAATTTTGAAAGATAACCACCAATGTATCCACGATCTCGATAGCCACCTCCTTCAACACTCTGGGATGTAGCTCATCTGGTCCAGGGGATTCATCAACTGTCAATCTAGTTCATTTTTTGAGTTCTACCTCTTAATTAATACTAATTTATTTCTGTTCCTCATTTCCACAAGTCCCTTGGTTCCCTAGTATGTCTGGAATATTTTCTGTATCTTTCTCCAGTCTACAGCTTTCTTCTTCGTTATCAAGCACGTGGCCAATTTTTGTATCGTCTGCACATTTCTTAATCATACCCCCTACATACACTCTGAGTCTATTCTCTCAAAACCTTTCATAATTTTAGGTCACTCCTTACCTTAGTCTTCACCTTTTCAAGAGAAAAGAGACCCAGCCTGTTCATCCTTTCCCAATAGGTATTGCACCTGCATTTCTGGAATCATCTTTGTAAATCTTTGTTTGCGCCCTCTCCAGTGCTTCTATATCCTAGTTATAATATGGTGACCAGAATGGTACACAATACCCCAAGTGTGGTCTGACAAAGCTTCAATGAACGTTTAGTGTAACTTCTCACTAAGCACCTTAGTGCTTAGTTTGCTTTTGATGGCCTTATTAACCTATGTTGCTGCTCTAGTGATTTATGTATTTGTACTCCCAGATCTCTTTGCTCCTCTGCCCCATTTAGATTATTTTCTTATTTTTAAGAAAAAATAATTTCTTATTTTATGACCTCATTTTTCTTACTGAAATGTAATTCCTCGTACTTAAGTGTTGAAATTCAGTTGCCAATTATATGCCCATTCTGAAAGTTTGTCTTCATGTAATTTGTTATAGTCATAGTATTGACTATGCCCAATTTGGTGTCATACACAAATTTAGAAATTGTTTTTGATTCCAAAGTCTAAGTTGTTAATATAAATTGCAAACATTCTGCTTTCTGTCTTGCAGCCAGCTAGCTATCCATTCTGCTACTTGTCCCCTAACTCTGCATGCTCATCCCTTTCATTCGTCTATTATGTCTGATCTTATGGAAGGCCTTCTGATAATATAGATAAATTATATTAACTGTATTATGCTTGCCTACACTCTGTGTTACCTTGTCAAGAATTCAATGAGGTTGATCAAGCAAGACTTTCTCTTTTGAAATCCATGTGTACAGTTCATTATTTTATCTTTGGTTTTTAGATGTTTTTCTATTTTCTCCTTTAGTAGGGATTCCATTATTTTTCCTACCACTGATGTTAAGCTGACTTGTCTGAAGTTCCCAGACATGTTTGATTTTCCTTCTTAAGTATAGGTACAATGCCTGCTATTACTGCCAGTCCTCTGGCACTACATCTTTTTCTAATGAATTAATATATATGTGCAATAGGGGCTGTTATCTCTTTTCTAGATTCTTTTAAAATGTGTGGATGTAATCTGTCCATACCAGGGTTTTAACCCCTTTCAGTTTGATTAGTTTATTTAATATTTCTCATTTTATTTTGAACGCAGTTATATCATTTCTGATTTCATGTTCCAATGACATGTCCATCTAATCTGTCTCCCTGGTAAATACTGAAGCAAAGTAATTATTTAATATTCAGTCATTTTGCTGTTGCTGCCTGTGATTTCATCCTGTTCCTCCCTTGGTAGCCCTATTCCCATTGTTATGAAAGTGCTTCTGTTTTTGTTAAATATATTTTTTGAGGAATTCATAGTCAAACTGAAGAAATGTTGGACCAGTTTTTTTTCCAAGTGTTATCAAGAGGACACTGAAAGGACTTGCTTGACAACATCATTTACTGGTTGTCACATGACTCAAGTTAAAAATAGAACAGAAACCCCGGTAACTGGTGAAGTTGTGTGCAGTGAAATGACAGGTCAGAAGGTGGATTTTCTGCTTCCAGTTGCACTTTTGAATTGTTTGGAGTTGGAAATGAACTGTTTCAAAGAGGTTGGAGTTTTAAGAAAAACTGAAGGACAGAACCCCCCGCACCCCCCCCCCCCCCACCAAGCTCAGCCAGCCCGTACCATCTCTTTAAAAAGTCTGCAGAAGGAGAGAATTCCCAAGGAAGGAGAGAAGACCACAACCAAGCTCAACTTTCCAGCACATCTTTAAAAGACCCTGAGAAGTCCACTGTGTCAACTCATCTTGTCTCTTGTCTTTGAAGAAAAGCCTGCTAAATCAATTCTCACCACCGCCTGAAAAGAACTGTTCTAAACGATCCCAGTGACCCGTCTACATGTACCCGGAGGCCAGATTGTATTGGAACATAACATATCGCGTCTGCTGTTTCTTCAAGAATATGTCAGTATTCAGCCCGTGTTTTTTTGTCTGTAACAGAGCTCTAAACAAAAATCCCTTTTATTTTTCTGGTTAACTGGAATGTGTGTGTGTGAGTTTGAGGGGCTAAGGTAAAAAGGGAACTGTAATATTTCAATCTGTGTGTTTATGCTTTTCTTCATTACTGGTTGACTTGTTTACAATAAACTGATAATTTGGTTGTTTATTAAAGAAACCTGGTTGGTGTGTTTTATCTGGGATAAAACACAGAGTCTATGATTGACCATATCGGGAAGTGGGAAAAAATTTAAATATGTGTTGTGACCCATGGAGAAGTGGAACTAGAATAAACAGTGCACTGCTCCCGCCTCGGTTGTAACACCATCCTGACTTTCCTGTTTTTAAATTTATGCACCTGTAGAATATTTTACTATTTTGTTTTATTGTTCTTGATAATTTAATTTCATCATTCCTCTTTGCTTTCCTAATTATTTTTCTGGACTTCTCTCCTAATCTCTTTGTAAACTCCTTTTTCATGTTCTCCCCTGCTGATCTTCATTCCTTACTCTCAATTTTTCCCTTGTGTCTTTATTCATCCATGATATCTCATTAGTGTTTAATTTGCTTTTTTTTTAAAAGAATAATATATTTTTCCTGAACTGTGAACACCATTTAAAATGTTTCTCATTGCTGTTCTACATCATTCTTTGCCAATATTGTTGTCCACTTTGTTTTCCCAAGTTATATTCTCGGCCTCTCAAAATCAGCTTTTCTCCAATTTATTACCCTGATCTACTTACAAATAAAACTTGTCACAGTGAATCATGCAGAACAATAATCCTATTCTTACCAGAAGTAATTGTTTTATTGACTGTGCAATATAGTGTGGAAGTAATATCAGAGTGCAAAGAATCAAAATTTCATGAATTTATTTGTGTATTCACAGAGTATTTTAGGTCTGAATTTGCAACAAATACCAGTTTCATGGTTATAAAGTAAGTAATTGAATTTCTCAATTTTGAGTTCTTTGTGTATATGGACACCTCCAGCTAGGTTTTGGTGCTAAATGACAAAAGAGCAGAATCTTGATTAAATGCTTGAATTGTAATATCCATATTTTCTTAACGTTGACATTAAATAATTAGGAGGGAAATCTTTTTAAATCCAACAGTTGATCCATGCAAGCCTTTAATATATTTATTATATATAAAGCACAGTTACTGTAATGCATGTGGCTGATACTGAGGTAATATTGGAAACCTGATTTTTGACTGGGGACCAATTTTAGAAGGGTATGTTTTGATGTCAGTTCTGTGTTATTTTAATTCCGCAGCTTCATTTAAATACCATTGGCCAAAGCAGTACAAATTTGTGCAGCCAAGAGGCCATCAAGCAACATGGGACTGGCTTCTGTGCCATTCCATTGGGGTCCCTGTAATCAGGGGGTGGGGGAGCATGATGGTGGCAGGGAAGAAACACTCTTGGTCTCAGGGAAATTTGGAAAAAAAACTGCTGCTTCATGAGTAGAATTGCAATCGGATGTTGATGACATCATCTGAATCGGATATCCATATGCTAAATAGGACTCTACTGACTTTAAATGGGCATCCTTGCCACCTGTGGTGAAAATCCTGTCAAGTCAGGCAGCTGACCCCCTATGCGGTTTTTGCTTGGCTGGTAGGGTTAAAATCACCTCCAATTGCCTAAAGTCCTCATAACAAGACTTTCACCTACAACTACTGGAATATACAAACCCACTAACATCTGCCATAGTCACTGACTTGAAACAAAACCCTGCAGAAATGATGCTGGAAATTGGGATGCAATAATTTCCACGGAGGTGGGAAATAAGCACGATTAAAACATGCAGGCAATCGCCAACGTCTTGACAAGATTTCCAGGTTCTATGCTAAAATAAATTCTCACAAATTAGGAATAAATTTTTCAAAAGCTCTGTGTTCTCATACTTTCTGGTGTGTATTAAAACAAATTACCCAACGCCATTCTCTCTATTCAAGAAAGAAGGGAGACAGAAAGAAGGGAGACAGAAAGAAGGGAGACAGAAAGAAGGAAACTATCAGCCAGTTAGCCTATCATCTGTCATAAGGAAAATGCTAGAATCCATTAGTAAGGAGGTTATAGCAAGACATTTAGAAAATCATAATGCGATTAGGCAGAGTCAACATAATTTTGTGAAAGGGAAATCATGTTTGACTAATTTATTCGAATTTTTGAGGAAGTAACAAACAACATGGATAAAGGGGAACCTGTAGATGTGGTGTACTTGGGATTTCCAAAAAGCATTTGATAAGATGCCACATCAAAGGTTACCACACAAAATAAGAATTCACGGTGTAGGGGGTAACATATGAGCATGGATAGAGGATTAGTTAGCTAACAGGAAGCAGGGAGTAATAATAAATGAGTCATTTTCGGGTTGGCAGGATGTGACTAATGGAGTGCCACAGGGATCAGTGCTGGGGCCTCAACTATTTACAATCTACATCAATGACTTGGATGAAGGGACTGAACGTATGGTAGCTAAATTTGCTGATGACACAAAGATAGGTAAGTTGTCAAAAGGGCATAAAGAGTCTACAAAGGGATATGGATAGGTTAAGTGAGTGGACAAAAATTTGGCAAATGGAGTATAATGTGGGAAAATGTGAACTTGACCACTTTAGCAGGAAGAATGGAAAAGCAGAATATTATTTAAATGGAGAGAGATTGCAGAACTGAGCAGTACAGAGGGATCTGGGCGTCCTGGTACATGAATCACAAAAAGTTAGCATGCAGGTAGAGCAAGTGAAGAGGAAGGCAAATGCAATGTTGTTCTTTATTGCAAGGGGAACAGAATATAAAAGTAGGTAAGCTTTGCTACAGCTGTACAGGGCTTTAGTGAGACCACATCTGGAATACTGTGTACAGTTTTGGTCTCCTTACTTAAGAAAGGATAAAACTGCATTAGAAGTTCAGAGAAGGTTCATTCAACTGATTCCTGGGATGAAAGGGTTATCTTATGAGGAAAGGTTGAACAGGCTGGGCCTATACCCATTGGTGTTTAGAAGAATGAGAGGTAATCTTATTGAAACATATAAGATCCTAAGGGGACTTGACAGGGTGTATGCTGAAAGGATGTTTCCACTTATGGGTCAGATTAGAACTAGGGGACACCGTTTAAAAAGAAGGGGTCTCTCATTTAAAACGGAGATGAGGAGAAATATTTTCTCTCAGAGGTCATTAGTCCATGGAATTCGCTTCCTCAGAGAGCAGTTAAGGCTGGATCATTGAATACATTCAAGGCTGAGTTAGATAGATTCTTGATAGACAAGGGAGTCAAATGTTACGAGAGGCAGACGAGTTGAGGCCACATTCAGATCAGCCATGATCTTATCAAATGGCAGAGCAGGCTAAGGGACTTAATGGCCGACTCCTACCACTAATTCATATGTTCTTATGTATTTGGGCTATACTTTGTGTTTTGGATTGGAAAATAAAGATTTAAATTAAAACCTGATGTTTTAGGACTTATTTCTTAAGCCCATATCCAAGAACAAATGCTTATCCTAAATTCTGCAAGACAAGTCAGACAAAATATGAGCTGTGACAGCCCTCACAGATGTTCCACAACAGGTCTAAGAGAGTCTACACTGCAGGCTTTTGCTTAACATACAAACCTAATTGAAACGAGAAGGTAATACTCTACCAATAGCATGCTATGTCCAGTCAGGAGAGGCTCACAGCTCTACTGTACTCATTTATTAATGAACAATCTGCTGCACAGTTGTAAAATTACTGGCCAAATGTTAGAACACAACTTATATTTAATATATCTCCTTCTCTTAATATCACCTTGATTCAATGATTTGTGCAACTCACTGTAGCATGCACTTGATCATTCCATTGGTCTTTACAATGAATTTCAGTATATGTTTGTGTACTTGGACAATATGTTAGCATATATTGTGCACAGCATAATTGCTCTATACTATGAACTGGTTTGAAAATATAGGTTTTTCATATATCCTTCTTAAAAAGTATCAGCTCAGCCAGATTTAAAATAAGACTGCCTGCTTCCACTTAATTAGATATGGAATTTAAACGTACTACTAAAAACATTGCTACTTCACTCCTCTCCTCTGCATATTTGAGAGGCATTTTTTTTTTTTTAAATTTTTACTTTAGAGATACAGCACTGAAATAGGCCCTTTGGCCCACCGAGTCTGTGCCAACCAACAGCCACCCATTTATTCTAACCCTGCAGTAATCCCATATTCCCTATCACCTACCTACACTAGGGGCAATTTACAATGCCAATTTACCTATCAACCTGCAAGTCTTTGGCTGTGGGAGGAAACCGGAGCACCCGGCAAAAACCCACACAGTCACAGGGAGAACTTGCAAATTCCGCACAGGCAGTACCCAGAATTGAACCCGGGTCCCTGGTGCTGTGAGGCTGCAGTGCTAACCACTGCGCCGCCCTTGTACATTGCATTGTACATACAAACATGGTCGGCACAGACGTGGTGGGCTGAAGGGCGTGTTTCAGTGCAGTATCTCTAAAAAAAAATGTTTAAGATTATAATTTAAAACAATAAGCAACTATCCAAGCCCAGCCAGCTGTCCAAGGCTACACAGGCTGAACAATTCCAGATAGTAAACATTTGGCATCGAGAAATAGTGATAGAAATCACTACTGATGATAGCCCCACCATGTATCTACAAATAATTTGCACTGCCAGTTCAATTATTAATCTGCTGAGGACTGTGAATGAGTTTATTCATCTGATTGCAAATGGGCTCCTCAGTTTACTCATTGACAGAACAGTTTGTGGATTTTGAGACGTAAAACACATCCAAGATTGATCTGGTTACAGTGATCCTACCAATCCGCTCCATGTGAATCTTTAAACCATATTTGTTAGACTTGCTCTCACTTTCAAGGTAGGAGACAGCAAGGCCTCATCCATGCCCGGGTGATCTTGGAGCAAAATTAAGCTGTGTGCATCAGTTTGCTTTGAACCTATCTGAACCAGCCAGTTAAGCTGCATTCTAACTTGATGCATGTGATATTAGTTTGTTTGGACAAGTCATACTGGTGGTGTACCCCTTAGGGGCCTCTTGTTAGGATTTGCTTGTTTGTTCCCCTGTGCCATTCTACTGATCCAAAATAGGCAGAAAAAATACATAAAAGATTTTAAACCTAAAAAATGGTTAGAAAGATAGGTTAGTCTGGGGTGTGGGGACATACGAATTAGGAGCAAGAGTAGGCCACTGGGACCCACAAGCCTGCTCCGCCATTCAACAACGATTGGAACCTTGACTCCACATTCCTGCCTCTCCCCGGTAACCTTTCACCCCCTTACTTATCAAGAATCTATCTACCTCTGCCTTAAAAATATTTAAAGACTCTGCTTCCACCGCCTTTTGATGGAGAGTTCCAAAGACTCAAGACCCTCAGAGAAAAATTTATCCTCATCTCTGTCGTAAATGGGTGACCCCTTATTTTTCAACTGTGACCCCTAGTTTTAGATTCACCCACAAGGGGAAACATCCTTTCCACATCTACCCTGTCAAGACCCCTCAGGTTCTTATATGTTTCAATCAAGTCGCCTCTTGCTCTTCTAAACTCCAGCAGATACAAGCCTAGCCTGTCCAGCCTTTCCTCATAAGACAACCCACCCATTCCAGGCATTAGTCTAGCAAACCTTCTCTGAACTGCTTCCAATGCATTTACATCTTTCCTGAGATAAGGAGACTAATATTGTACACCATACTCTAGATGTGGTCTCAACAATGCCCTGTATAACTAAAGCATAACCTCCCTACTTTTGTATTCAATTCCCCTTGCAGTGAACGATAACATTCTATTAGCTTTCTTAATTACTTTCTTAACCTACATACTAACCTCTTGCGATTCATACACTAGGACACCCAGATCCCTCTGCATCTCAGAAATCTGCAATCTCTCACCATTTAGATAATATGCTTCTTTTTTATCCTTCCTGCCAAAATGGAAAATTTCACATTTTCCCACATTATACTCCATTTGCCAGATCTTTGCCCACTCACTTAACCTATGTATATCCCTTTGTCGCCTCCTTATGTCCTCTTCACAACTTACTTTACTACCTATCTTTGTGTCATCAGCAAATTTAGCAACCATACCTTTGGTCCCTTCATGTAAGTAATTAATATAAATTGTAAAAAGTTGAGGCCCCAGCACTGATCCCTGTGGCACACTACTCATTACATCTTGTCAACCAGAAAATGACCCATTTATGCCTACTCTCTATTTCCTGTTAGCTAGCCAATCTTCTATCCATGCCAATATGTTACCCCCTACACCATGAGCTTTTATTTTCCACAAAAACCTCTGATATGGCACCTTATCAAATGCCTTCTGGAAATCTAAGTACAGTACATCCATCGGTTCCCCTTTATCGACAGCACGTTACTTCTTCAAAGAATTCCAATAAATTGAGTAAACATCATTTCCCTTTCACAAAACCATGTTGACTCTGCCTGATTACCTTGAATTTTTCTAAGTGGCCTGCTATAATGCCTTTAATAATAGTTTCTAACATTTTCCCTATGACAGATGTTAAGCAAATAAAATTAAACTTAAGTAAATATAGGAAAGCAGACAGAATACGGAGAAATATGAACAACTAAATCAAATTGGGGCAATACAAAGATGTAACATTTCCACCTCCTCATAATCTTTGAAAAGGTGTTAGTTCCAGTACAAGATGGGAAATTATATATTTTACTTGGGCTGACTTTTTGCTGAAATAATTGATGGTAGGTACTTCACTCAAGTTTTTTTTTGATTTGCTCTTACTAAAACAAAATGTTGAGTAAATGAAGTTTCATTACAAATTCTCTCTTCTCTTACTATTGTTACAAGAGTTTTGTTTTTGTATTGAAAGCTTAGAATTCTGTGTGTTTTAAAAAACTAAGGAAAGGATTTTTCTCTGTGGACATTGATTGCTGAAACTTGGTGGGTTTGAACTGAATGAAATACACAGACTGCAAGACATCTGTTTCCAAACAGCTCAGCAGGGGAATGATAGGTCAAGATTTATAACTGTCATGTGATGTTGAAGTCAGTTTCACCTTGGATTGTGAAAAGACCAGTGAGTTGGACAAGGAGCAGGCAGTTTGAAATCTAGCTGTGACCTGCCTGGAAACTGCAGAAAAAGACCTCTCTCTGTAAAGGAAAACTTCCATCTCTTGAAAAGAAATCCTGCATTTGAAAAGGTGCCAGATTACTACTGCCTCCTGTCTCTGAAAAATTCCTGCATCCAGTGTGATTCCTGTTACTCCTGTGTTTTAGGAGATCCTGAAATCAAAAGAAAGCTTCTACTACTAGACTGTTGCTTTTTAAAACCCAAGCAGACCCTTTGCTAAAGACTTGTGTGACACCCGCTGCAGACAAATTGCCTTGAGCACCTGGAGAGATGCTGAGTGGCATCCAACTATTGGACTCTGGGACACCTCACCGTTACAAAACCATCCTACCAGAACGTGATAAACTCAATAATTTTTTTTCCCTTTTAGTCCTAAGAAACAGGTGTTAACCAAAAATCCTTTTCTCCTGGTTAACTGGTTTTTGAAGTGTGTGCGTGCATGAGGGCTAGGAACAATAAGGAGTTAAAAAAAAAATCTTTTCACAAACAATAATGAGATAAATATATAGAAGACTTATTATTTCTTTTCTAATCAATAGTTATTGTTGTTGTTGTTTAAAGAAACTTGATTTATGTTTTATTCTGGGGGAAGAAAGAGAGTGTCTAATTTGGCTATTCTTTGGTAGGTGGAAAACTATCTTGATATGCTGTGACCTGTGGAGTAGTGAGACTGAATTAACAGTGCATTACTCCTGCCTTGGTCATAACACTATCAATAGACTAAGATTCCAAAGCAACAAAGGATCACAGAATGGTTACAGCACAGGAGGCCATTCAGCCCATTGTGTCTATGCCCACTCCATGCTGTCTTGGTTCTACAGGATCCCTGCCCTGCCAGAAGGTGGTGTAGTCTTGCTCTGCTAGAGATCCACTTGCGGGGAGGCGTGTCTCCTGAAGTGCTGCAATGTCTACATTGAGTCTACTGAGCTCATTGTTAATGATGGCGGTCTTCCGAGAATCGTTGATTTGTGTAAGGTCTTCCGACAGGCCAGGACACATAGTTCTGACGTTCCAGCTTGCAAAACGAAGGGCTGGTACCTTCTTTCCTTTTTTCATGTTGTTTGGTGCGGTGTTGCAGTCCACCTTTCGGGCAATGACCCTGAGCTCCAAGCACCCATTGAAGCAGGTGGACTGTGGAGGAACAGAACCTTATCGACCGGGGTCTGTCCGGTTTGAGGCGGGCGGTAGCTGTCCAGTGAGGTGTGATGACCTCTCCCACCAACAAAGGCAACCCGTGGCGCCCAATCTCCACGCCAATTTAGCTGGACATAACCCGTAACTGCTGCCTTCCATGTTGTTTCAGTCGCTGTGAGGCAACTATGGAGTGACCTCTCCATGGTGCATGCCTGGGCGAATGTATGGAGGTTCAGAGTTGCCCAATCGTCAAAACCCCCCTCTCGGCCTTTCTGGTGGGGTCCAAAGGAGTGCAGAGCACGACGTTTGGCACCGGTATAGCTGCAGGTACTGCTGGAAATATGCCAAAAGTGACACATGACTGCCTACGGGGTTCCGCTCCGGATTTTCTGTTAGGGTATACTCCCTTAGCCTTGGTCTCTCCCGAGACGCCCACAAGGTACCCTATACCTCTATTCATAAAGCCCAGGATCCCATTTGTCTTTTTAACCACTTTCTCAACCTGCTCTGCCACCTTCAACAATTTGTGCAAATAGTCCCCCCCACCCCCACACACCACCGTATCTCTGTTCCTGCACCCCACTTTAGAATTTTACCCTTCAGATTATATTGCTTTTCCTTTCCTCATACCAAAATGTACTATTTCACACATCTCTGCATTACATTTCATCTGCCATATGTTCCCTCCCACCCCCCATTCCACTAGCATATGTCCTTTTGAAGTTTATTATTCTCTTCACAACACTTATAAGTTTTATGTTGCCTGCAAATTTTGAAATTGTGCCCTGTACAGCCAAGTCTCGGTCATTAATGTAGATCAAGGAAAGCAGTGGTCCTAGTACTGACCCCTGGGGAACCACACTATATACCTTCCTCCAATCTGAAAAATAACCATTCACCATAATACTATGTTTCCTGTCACTCAGCCAATTTTGTATCCATGATGTCACTGCCCCTTCATTCAATGGGCTTCAACATTGCTGACAAGCCTGTTATGTGGCACCTTATCAAACGCCTTTTTGGAAGTCGACATACACATCAACCGCATTACCCTCATCAACCCTAACATGATTTGTGTTTTACAAATCCGTGTTGGCTTTTCTTAATTAACTCACACTTGTCCAAGTGACTGTTAATTTTGTCCTGGATTATCATTTCTAAAAGTTTTCCACCACTGAGATTAAACTGACTGGCTTGTAACATTTTCAATACTCGAACTCTCCAATTCTCTGGCACAACCCCCATTTCCAAGGAGGATCAGAAGATTATGGTCAACGCCTCCCCAATTTCCACACTTACCTCCCTCAGCAGCCTCAGGTGCATCTTATCTGGCTCTGGTGACTTATCAACTTTTAGTACAGCCAGTCTTTCTAATATCTCTTCATCAATTGTTAGTCTATTCTGTATCTCAACTGCTACCTCTTTTACTATGGTTTTGGCAGTATCTTCTTCCTTTGTAAAGCACTCTTTAGTACCACAGCTATGTCCTCTGCCTCCATACACATATCCCCTTTTGGTCCCTAATCTGCCCCACTCCTCCTCTGATTACTGTTTACTATCTGTATGCCTGTGGAAGATTTCCAGATTCCCTTTTACGTTTACTGCCAATCTCTTCTCATTCTCCCTCTTTGCCTCTCATTTTCTTTTTTTTTTAGATAAGATGAGGAAAAGTACAGGGGGATCATAAGGAAAACAAGACAAAGTCAGAAAAGGAAACATTAAACATTTGTACAGTGCCTCTAATGAAGAAAATTGTCTAAAGAAGCTTTAAGGAGATGTACAGAAACACAGAGATGCCTAGCCAGAAAAGCAATTAGGAGGGGTGGCCAAGAGATAGGTGCAAGAGGTGGCTTTTAAAGGAGGATCCTGAAGGATAGGGAGGTGGAGAGGCACAAGGATTTAACTGAAATTCCACAAAGTGTGAAGCCTAGGCACCTGAAAGTACAGTCATCATTGATGGAACAAAGGGAGCAGGGATGCAGAAGAGGCCAGAGTCAGAGGAACAGAGAGTTCGGGGGGCGGGGGGAAGGTGGTGGTTAGGCGAGTGGAGGGTGCAGAGTTCAAGAGGTTAGAGATAAGGAGGGATTTAAACAACAATTGAAGTTTTAAACTGAGGGACTGAAGCCTAACGTAGGTTAGTGAGATCAGGGACATAGGTGAGCTAGACTTACATAATATGAAATAGACAGTGCAGATTTGGATAAGGTAAAGTTTATAGAAGGTGGAGAATGGGAGGTTAGCCAGGAGAACACTAGAGTAATTGAATCTGAAAGGCACGAATATGGCTATCAGTGGAAGGTGGGCTGAGCAGGGGTGGTGGTGCAAGTAAGCAATCTTAAGTGATCGGAAGGATATGGGTACAGAAGGTCAAACAAAGCACCATTTTAGCTGGTGGAAATTACAGCTCATACAAGACCCAATGTTAGACATGCAGTGTGGCAAGGTAGTGGAGAGGTAGAATTGAGTATTAGCATACAAGCGAAAGCTGACCCTATGTTGCCCTGCTTTTAAGACTAAAACATCAAAGCGCAGCATGTAAATGATGGAGAGGGGGGACCTTTGGCATACTCCTGAGGTAAATGTGCAGCATTGGGAAGAGATGCCATTGCTGGAGATCCTCTGGCTACAATTGCATAGGGAAGAATGGAACTATTCAAGGATAGTCACGCCCAAGTACATAACAGAAGAGAGGAGGATGGTGTAATCAACCATACTAAAGGCTGTATAGATCTAGGATGATTAGAGATAATGGACTATGGCTGCAGTCCACAGAATGCCATCCATGATTTTGGTTAGGGTTGTTTCGGGGTAGGCGGTGGCGTAGTGGTATTATCACTGGACGAGTAACCCAGAGACCCAGGGTATTTCTCTGGGGACATGGGTTCAAATCCCACCACAGCAGAAGGTGGAATTTGAATTTAATTAATAATTCTGCAATTAAAAGCTAGTCTAATGATGGCCATGTCGATTGATGTAAAACCCACCTGTTCACTAATGTCCTTTAGGGAAGGAAATCTGCTGTCCGAACCTGGTCTGGCCTAGATGTGACTCCAGATGCACAGCAATGTGGGTAACTCTTACATGCTCTCTGAAATGGCCTAGCAAGCCACTCAGTTGTACCTAACCGCTACGAAGTCAATAAAAAGGAATGAAACCGGACGGACCACCCGGCATCGACCTAGGCACCGGAAACGACAACGGCAAACCCAGCCCTGTCGACCCTGCAAAGTCCTCCTTACTAACATCTGGGGGCTTGTGCCAAAGTTGGGAGAGCTGTCCCACAGACTAGTCAAGCAACAGCCTGACACAGTCATACTCACGGAATCATACCTTACAGACAATGTCCCAGACACTGCCATCACCATCACCGGGTATGTCTTGTCCCACAGGCAGGACAGACCCACCAGAGGTGGTGGCACAGTGGTATACAGTAGGGAAGAAGTTGCCCTGGGAGTCCTCAACATTGTCTCTGGACCCCATGAAGTCTCATGGCATCAGGTCAAACATGGGCAAGGTAACATACTGATTACCACCTACCGCCCTCCCTCAGCTGATGACTCAGTACTCCTCCATGTTGAACACCACTTGGAAGAAGCACCGAGGGTGGCAAGGGCACAAAATGTACTCTGGGTCAGGGACTTCAATGTCCATCACCAAGGTAGCACCACTACTGACCGAGCTGGCCAAGTCTTAAAGGACATAGCTGCTAGACTGGGTCTGCGGCAGGTGGTGGGGGAACCAACATGAGGGAAAAACATACTTGACCTCGTCCTCACCAAACTGCCTGCCGCAGATACTTCTGTCCAAAACTGTATTGGTAGGAGTGACCACCGCACAGTCCTTGTGGAGACGAAGTTCCGCCTTTACATTGAGGGGCACTATCACCGTGCTAAACGGGATAGATTTCGAACAGATCGAGCAATGCAAAACTGGGCATCCATGAGGCGCTGTGGGCCATCAATGAGGCGCTGTGGGCCATCAGCAGCAGCAGAATTGTACTCAACCACAATCTGTAACCTCATGGTCTGACATATCCCCCATTCTACCATTACCATCAAGCCAGGAGACCAACCGTGGTTCAATGAAGAGTGCAGGAGGGCATGCCAGGAGCAGCACCAGGCACACCTCAAAATGAGGTGTCAACCTAGTGAAGCTACAACACAAGACTATCTGCATGCCAAACTGCATAAGCAGCATGCGATAGACAGAGCTAAGCGATCCCATAACCAATGGATCAGATCTAAGCTCTGCAGTCCTGCCACATCCAGCCATGAATGGTGGTGGACAATTAAACAACGAACTGGGGGAGCCCAGCACATCAGTGCGAAAGATAAGGCTGAAGCATTTGCAACAATCTTCAGCCAGAAGTGCTGAGTTGATGATCCATCTCAGCCTCCTCCTGAAGTCCGCAGCATCACAGATGCCAGACTTCAGCCAATTCAATTCACTCCGCGTGATATCAAGAAACGACTGAAGGCACTGGATACTGCAAAAGCTATTGGCCCTGATAATATTCCGGCAATAGTACTGAAGAATTGTGCTCCAGAACTTGCCGCACCCCTAGCCAATCTGTTACAGTACTGCTACAACACTGGCATCTACCCTGCAATGTGGAAAATTCCCAGGTATGTCCTGAACACAAAAAGCAGGACAAGTCCAACCCGGCCAATTACTGCCCCATCAGCCTACTCTCAATCATCAGTAAAGTGATGGAAGGTGTCATCAACAGTGCCATCAAGCAGCACTTGCTTAGCAATAACCTGCTCAGTGACTCTCAGTTTGGGTTCCGCCAGGGCCACTCAGCTCCTGACTGCATTACAGCCTTGGTTCAAACATGGACAAAAGAGCTGAACTCAAGAGGTGAGGTGACAGTGACTGCCCTTGACATCAAGGCAGCATTTGACCGAGTATGGCATTAAGGAGCCCGAGCAAAACTGAGGTCAATGGGAATCAGGGGGAAAACCCTCCGCTGGCTGGAGTCATACCGAGCGCAAAGGAAGATGGCTGTGGTTGTTGGAGGTCAATCATCTGAGCTCCAGGGCATCACTGCAGGAGTTCCTCAGGGTGGTGTCCTAGGCCCAACCATCTTCAGCTGCTTCATCAATGACCTTCCTTCAATCATAAGGTCAGAAGTGGGGATGTTCGCTGATGATTGCACAATGTTCAGCACCATTTGCGACTCCTCAGATCTGAAGCAGTCTGTAGAGAAATGCAGCAACACCTGGACAATATCCAGGCTTGGGCTGATAAGTGGCAAGTAACATTCGTGCCACACAAGTGCTAGGCAATGACCATCTCCAATGAGAGAGAATCTAACCATCTCCCCTTGACATTCAACGGCACTACCATCACTGAATCCCCCACTATCAACATCCTGGGGGCTACCATTGACCAGAAACTGAACTGGAGTAGCCATATAAATACCGTGGCTACAAGAGCAGGTCAGAGGCTAGAAATCCTGAGACGAGTAACTCATCTCCTGACTCCCCAAAGCCTGTCCACCATCTACAAGGCACAAGTCAGGAGTGTGATGGAATACTCTCCACTCGCCTGGATGGGTGCAGCTCCAACAACACTCAAGAAGCTCGACACCATCCAGGACAACGCAGCCCGCTTGATTGGCACCCCATCTACAAACATTCACTCCCTCCACTACTGACGCACAGTGGCAGCAGTGTGTACCATCCACAAGATGCACTGCAGCAATGCACCAAGGCTCCTTAGCCAGCACCTTCCAACCTCTACCAACAAGGACAAGGGCAGCAAATACATGGGAACACCACCACCTGCAAGTTCCCCTCCAAGTCACACACCATCCTGATTTGGAACTATATCGCCATTTCTTCACTGTCGCTGGCTCAAAATCCTGGAACTCTCTTCCTAACAGCACTGTGGGTATACCTACCCCAAATGGACTGCAGCGGTTCAAGAAGGCAGCTCACCATCACCTTCTCAAGGGCAATTCGGGATGGGCAATAAATGCTGGCCTGGCCAGTGACGCCCACATCCCATGAATGAATTTTTTAAAAATGTTGTGTGTGGAAAACTGATTGGAGATTTCAGGTAGGTAGTTGTGGAAGGAATGGGCAACAATGACCCATTCAAGGATTGTGAAGAAAGGGAGTTTGGAGACAGGATGATGGAAAATGAGGACAGAGGACTCAAGGATTTTGTTTGAGGGGATGAGTGATGATGGTAGCCTCAAAAAGGGAGACGGTGCCTAAGAGGGGGAATGATTTACAATGTTGGCTGGAATGAGGATCAAGTAGATAAGTAGGATGGTCAGCAGCTTAATAAGAATGGGGTAGAGGGAAAAGGATGTCGTTCTTAATGAGATGAGCTTGGAGAGGAGATGGGAGTGGGGGAAATGTGGAAAATATGGGAGAGGGAGACAGGAGTATAGAGCTAGAGAAGAGGTAGGGGAGACTTGGAAGTGTTTGGCATGATTGCCAAAGGAAGAGGAGAAAACAAATGGATAATGATCTCAGTGATGAAGAAACTTATGAGCTCCTTTCACATTGCCAAAGATAAAGGTAGAGGGACTCAGACAGAGGGGTTTAAGGAGGCAGTTCGTAGTGGAAAAAAGCAGGCTGGTGCCATCTTTTCACTACAGAATATCCTTGATTTACGGGTGGTTTTGGGAGAGGATAATGAGGTTGAGTAGAGGCTTATATTTTGTCATACTTCTATGAAGCACCTTGGGACATTTATCGCCTTAAAGGCACTATACAAATACAAGTTGTTGTTATATGGTTTTGCTCAATCTGACAATACGTGGCTCCGCCAGGCATGCATCAAATATACTCAATTATACACCTCTTGAACTTCTGGAAGTAAAGATGAGAGTTGGACCAGGTGAAGACGAAGACAGGAGACTGTGCAGATTTTTTCTGTGGACCATGGCATCATACCTGGAGATGAGGGACCAGTTAAGAAATCAACAGCTGCAGAGGTATCATGATGAGTAAAGGGTCAAAGGCCAGGCAGTTGAGAGATACAAATGCAGTTGTAAAGAAGAGAATATAGAAAAATAAATTAGTAAAATAAAGTAAAAATGTGAAAGCAAAAGGAATAGTGAGAAAAAAGGATGACTGAAAAACAAGTAGCACAGTCAAATATGAGGACAACTGAAACATCATGCATTCCAATCTATCTTGGCCTACCAGTCCATTGACTTGTTTACCTGATAAATTCAATATATTTACTGAGACCTTCTCAGCTAACTGAACTTGGTCAAATGATATTTCCTATTAATGTGTACAAGTCCTAACGAGGCACTGAACAAAAAGTTCAATAGTGCTATTTGAGTAACCCATGGGCATTTAAATGCAGTGAGGTTCACGTGGGACGGGCAAGTATGCAAGCGTCAACCAGCAGAGGGGGTGCTCCATTGTGGCCATAATCAACAAATGATCTGAAGTTTCTTGTTTAACTATCATTTACTGATCACTAGCTTACCAGTGCGTAAAAATAAAACACAAAACTGATGTGAAAAGCGTTTGAAAAAGATAATCAAATGAAAAATATATCCCTGTCTGTCAACAAATACAACAGGTGCTTCATGCCATAAAAAGCATTAGCTTGAGAGAAGCGTATAAAAATGCTTTAAATATTTGCCAAAGTAACTATGTTGAATAGGGAGAACAACAATGAAAACATTAAAATTCAAAAATATTCTACGAATAGAATTTGTTTCTACAAGGGTGGAAAACAAAATTTTGAACTACTACAGCACCAAATGATTTGCAATCTCTTGCCAACTAGACTTTTTTATTTAAGACTTCAGTTTTTTCCCACTACTTTTCCTCCAGGTCAGAATACTGCCATTATTGAGAAATAGTTAACAAAAAGTTCATAATTTTATTTGTAGGTAGAAACTTTCAAGGCTGTTTTCAACATGAAGATTTTTCTGAAATAAAAACAGAAAATGCTGGAAACATTCAGCAGGTTTGGCAGTATCTTTGTTGAGAGAAATAGAGTTAATCTTTCAGGCCGATGACCTTTCATCAGAGCTTAGAAAAGTTAGAAATGTAATAGGTTTTAACAAAGTGAAAGGGGAGAGGATGGGGGAAAAAGAACAAAAGGAAGGTCTGTGATAGGGTGGCAGTTGGGAGAAGTGAAATGACAAAGGGGTTCACGGTGCAAGGCCAAAGTAATGGGACAAGTAAGGAAACGAAAGATGTGTCTGGAAGAGAGATGAATGGCAGAGTCATGAACAGCTGCTGTCCGAAAGCAAAAAAAAACAGAGAAAGAGAGGAAAACCAAAACCAGCAAAGAAAAAGGGAACAAAATGGGGGCAGAAGTTACAATCTCAAATTATTGAACTCAATGTTGAGTCCAGAAGGCTGTTAAGTGCCCATTGAAAGATGAGGTCTGTTCCTTCAGCTTGCACTGAGCTTCATTGGAACACTGCAAGGAGGCCAAAGGCAGAAAGGTCAAAGTGGGAGCAAAGTGGAGAATTAAAATGAGATGACTAGTAGCTCAGGGCTACACTTGTAGACTGAATGGAGGTGTTCTGCAAAGTGGTCAGCTAATCTGCAATTGGTCTCCCCAATGTAGAGGGGACCACATCGTGAGCAGTGAATACAGTGTACTAAACTGAAAGAGATACAAGTAAATCGCTGTTTCACTTGGAAGGAATGTTTGGGGCCTTGGACGGTGACAAGAGGGGGAAGGTAGAAAGGCAGGAGTTTCATTTCCTGCTCTTGTATGGAAATTTTTGCATGGGAAGGGGAGGGGTGTTGGGGTGACTGAGAAATGGACATGGAACAGTCCCTTCGGAATGCTGGGAGGGGAGGGAAAGATGTTTTTGGCTGTGGTGACATTACCGTGGAGGTGTGGAATTGGCAGAGATGATCTGAAGATTTGAATATGGAGGCTGGGTGGTTGGAAGGTGAGGGCAAGGGGAGCCCTATCATGGTTCCGGAAGGTGGGGGAAGGTCTGAGAGCAGACTTGCATGAAATCGAATGGACACAGTTGAGGGCCCTGCAATCCTTGTCTGAGGAAAAAGGGAGACATATTGGAAACGCTAGTATGCGGGTTGCATCGTAAGAACAGATGTGACGGAGACGGTGAAACTGGGAGAATGGTATCCTTACAGGAAGTGAGGTGTGAGAAAATGTAGACAAGGTAGCTGTGGGAGTCAGTGAGCTTAGTAAATATTGGTCGATAGCCTATCCGCACAAATGGATACAGAGAAGTCGAGGAAGGGAAGGGAAGAGTTGGAGATGGACCATGAGAAGTTGCCTGTCATTTTAATTCACCACATTGCTCCTATGCTGACCTCTCTGTCCTCAGCCACCTGCAGCATTCCAATGATGCTCAAAGCAAGCTCAAGGAACAGCACCACATCTTTCGATTTGGCACTTTACAGCCTTCCAGACTCACTGAGTTCAACAATCTTAGATCATAACCTCTGCCCCATTTGATTCCTTTTTCTTTTCTGGTTTTGGTTTTCTTCTTATTTGTCTTTTCTGCCCCTTTTTTGCTTTCAGACAGCAGCTGTTCATGACTTTGCCACACTCGCCTCCTCCAGACACACCTATTGTTTCTTTACCTGTCCCTTTACATTTGGCCTTGCACTTCTGACATTTCATCTCTCCTGCCTTCCACCCTATTACAGACCTTCCCTTTTGTTTTTTTATCTCACTCTCCCCCCTTTCACTTGCTTAAAAATTATTACATCTCTAATTTTCTGACCTGAAACGTTAACTCTACCCTCTCTCCACAGATGGTGCCAGGCCTACTAAGTATTTCCAGCATTTCTTGTTTTTATTTCAGGAAGACATTATTTGTGGGAAGTTCTTGCATGTCCTTCAAAAACTGGTTTCAGAGGCTGGGAAAAGTCACTAGCCTTGTAGTTTACTTAACTGTTTTTATTCACTACCCTTAAGACCCCCAAATTTACTGTGCATTTCTCTAACATTTTATTTTATAAGATAAAATCAAGGATGGCATGGAAAGACATCTAGTTTTAGGACCTCTCAAAAAGTCACTGGAAATTGAGAATGCCCAAAAATATGAAGTGCTGGAGGGAAGATGTGTAAATAATGTGGCAGTACGTTACTGTAAAATGACACCCAAAAGTTAACAAAAGGTAACAAGTAATAAAATGTCTGAGTAATTGTCTGTGAATTAAACCATCAAATCAGTCACTATCTTGCATTATGTATCCATAACTTTCATGATAAACTGACTAGATAATCTAACTAATCTGATTTGTTTGATCTTTGTTAGTCTAGTGGGTGGGGGGGGGAAAGTTATTTAGACTTCAGGGGTCACCTATCTGATCCTTGATGGCCAAGGAGGCCAGTAATATAATGAAGACTGTGTTTCTCCCTGGTCTTTGAATGTCTCGTGGTTAGACCACATGTAGTCAAGTTCAGCCATTATACTTAAGAACGAAACATCTTCATTATATGAATTTCACCAATATTAAGAACTATGAGTCTATTTTGCAGAGGTTCTTACTCACTCCTTAGCATATGCATGGTAGGTACAAGCCTATTAAATGTTATAGAACAGTGAGTAAGAACAGGCTGCATTTTGCTGTCACCAGGAAAGCATAGCACAGGTTATGGCTTTATATAAGTTGCAGAGCATTATGAAGGCAACTGACATTTCTTTCGTAAGTTTTAGTAAAAGACTTCGATTCTCATACTTCGTATGATTTTACCCTGAATTTTTATGGGCAGAAATTACAAACTGACAAAATTATAACTGGAGAGATCCTGTGGAATTGCATTTAACACAGGAGCAGACATAATTAAAACACTGGTCAGTCACCTTTTATGGAGTGCAACATTATCCTAAATGGTAGCACAATCACATTTGTTACCTCATTGGAGGATTCTGAAATAAAAGGGTGAAGATGAAATTAGAATGTGAATCCCAAATTGGCAGTTCTACATTCTCATAGGAATTTGAGCTTTTACTAGCATTGATCTGTCATGAAGTAAATCAAGCACACTAATATGGGCCACCACATAATTTTCACAAGGTTCACCGTTTCAACAGCCTTGCTTCTCTTCCACTTCATGTCTAGCCATCCTCTCTCAAAGCAAACAAAATGGTTATTGTAACTCAGTATTACAGCTCATTAGCTTGGAGGTTTATCAAATGGAACTGCCCAAGGTTCCCAATGGAGAGTTATACTTCAAAAATCTGTCTGTCAAATGAAAAACCCCAGAGAGTTAGACAGCCAGGTCTATAATCAAAAGGGACATTGAGAAAAATAACTTTTTCGGCAGTACCAATATACAGAAAAAAAAACGATCCGGGACCACTGAGAAAAATCAATACAAACTTGGAATTTTATTGCCTTTAATTTCAAAATACAAATGTTACCAACAAAGGAAATAACCTCTGTATCTATTTGCAAAAAAAGGTACCTGTAAGTGGATTGACAGAAAAAAAAAAATCGGAAAATCTATAACTTGTGTACATAAAAATGGGACAGGGTATTCAGAAATAATTTGCATTTGACAAACTAATATAAAACTCAAATATGAATTAAATTATTTAAAAAATTCATACAATTAGAGATAAAATCAATTGATGTTCACAGAAATCAATAGTACCTGCTTTTCCAAAGCATTGTGAAGAGTAAATAAATGTTTTGTGATATCTAGTATTCACTAAACTACAGACCATCATACTTCCTATTAAGAGTTCTGTCAATTATTCCTGAAGAATAGCACTGCAAGTAGTTGATTTAAAACATGCAGGGATAGATTTTCAGGTTATCTTTATAAGTTGTGCAGGTGCAGAACAGATGCGCAAAAATTGGATAAGCCTCTGCCATATTTGGCACCAAATTCCTTTTACCTTCCATTTTGCATGGTGCAGTTCTTGCATACATGTCATTGCCTCATCAAGGCCACAATATGCATACAAACATATCTAAAAGGATACCTGACAACTTTTCAGCTGTACACCAATATTACACTTTTTAATCTACAATTCACTTTTTGAATGGGTGCAAGGAAGACTCCATACATGATGTTGGTATTGTATAAAGAAGATCCTATTTGGGAATTAATATTTTCAGTAATGTACTATCATTTTTGCAATCATATTAGCAGGATATATGTAGTTCTAATGTCCACTTGCACCATTCTGAAGCAAAAGAAAAAGCATGACCTTTAGGGGCACGAAATGTTTTAGAAAAGTGCAATTTTTGGCTTTGTGCAACATCATACACTACATTGAATGTGATCTCCTAATGAACAGTGATGTCAACAAGTATATTAAAGTATTTAATGGAATGTGACTTATGACTGGTACCACTGAATGACCATGACCTCATAAAACTGTTCAATGCAGGATGGCTTTGCTGGTGACACCATTTTCAAAATCAAAGATAGATTACATTTTCGCCATCTGCACAGCAAGATATTCAATGGATCACAGCCTTCAAAGTGTAATGAAAGCATGTGTGATGCTTCTAAGCTATTAATGGAATTTTAAGGCCATCAATTCTTGTTTTAATAAATTATGCAAAATTATTGCTCAGATTTCACCTGCTTCAGATGACATCGAAGAAGCCATTCCACAGAGGTTAAAATAGAAAAAAATGATTTGGGCTGCAAAAATATAATATACACACTGTTAAAGACCAGACACTCTGCAGTGGCCAGCTATACAGTGAATCCTTGTATTATGAGTAGATCCAAGATCAGTAAATGTAATAGTCTTCGAATGAAGATTTACTCAGTGTACCACAGAAAAAGCAAGAAATGCACTGGGGGTAAGAAAGAAAAGCCAGCCAGAGACCATTTCCAACTCAAGACTTTTCAATTGGACCCACATGGCCTACTTCTATCACATTCTTTGAAACAAATTTACCTAAGTTTCACGATATAGCAAGTACTCATAGCATACTTATGCTGCAAGGTCCTCTGGTAAATGTAGTGTCCACCCAATTTCTAAATCAGCATGAGTTCACAACACCAGAATCTCTAATTTGGAAGTTTCACTAAAACAAAATGCCATAGGGAAGCTAAAAGTGAGAAACAAAAATGCCACAGGTGTTTGTTTTAGGCAACAGCTTTGTGCTCCTGGGTTTGGTTACATTGTGGAGACTGACTGGAGGGAACTATAGCTTGGCTTTTTGCTCTGTATTACATTAGAGTCATAGAGTTATACAGCACAGAAACATGCCCTTTGGCCCATCGTGTCTGTGCCGGCCATCAAGCACCTAACTATTCTAATCCCATTTTCCAGCACTTGGCCCGTAGCCTTGTATGCTATGGCGTTTCAAGTGCTCATCTAAATACTTCTTAAATGTTGTGAGGGTTCCTGCCTCTACCACCTCTTCAGGCAGTGCGTTCCAGATTCCAACCACCCTCTGGGTGAAAACATTTTTTCCTCAAATCCCCTCTAAACCTCCTGCCCCTTACCTCAAATCTATGCCCCCTGGTTATTGACCTCTCTGCTAAGGGAAAAAGTTTCTTCCTAACTAACCTATCAATGCCCCTCATAATTTTATATACCTCAATCATATCTCCCCTCAGCCTTCTCTGCTCTAAGGAAAACAATCTGAGCCTTTTCAGTCTCTCTTCATAGCTGAAATGCTCCAGCTCAGGCAACATCCTGGTGAATCTCCTCTGCACCCTCTCCAGTGCAATCATATCCTTCCTATAGTGTGGTGACCAGAACTGTACACAGTACTCCAGCTGTGGCCTAACTAGCATTTTATACAGCTCCATCATAACCTCCCTGCTCTTATATTCTATGCCTTGGCTAATAAAGGCCAGTATCCCATATGCCTTCCTTACCACCTTATCTACCTGTGTTGCTGCCTTCAGTGATTTATGGACAAGTACACCAAGGTCCCTCTGTACTTCCTACAGACCTACCATCCATTGTATATTCCCTTGCCTTGTTAGTCCTCCCAAAATGCATCACCTCACACTTGTCAGGATTAAATTCCATTTGCCACTGCTCCGCCCATCTTACCAGCCCATCTATATTGTCCTGTAATCTAAGGCTTTCCTCCTCACTATTTACGACACCACCAATTTTCGTGTCATCTGCGAACTTACTGATCATACCTCCTATATTCACGTCTAAATCATTAATGTACAGTACAAACAGCAAGGGTCCCAGCACTGATCCCTGTGGTACAAAACTGGTCACAGGCTTCCACTCGCAAAAACAACCTTTGACCATCATCCTCTGCCTCCTGCCACTAAGCCAATTTTGGATCCAATTTGCCAAATTGCCCTGGATCCCATGGGTTATTACCTTCTTAACCAATCTCCCTTGCGGGACCTTATCAAAAGCCTTACTGAAGTCCATGTAGACTACATCAACTGCTTTATCCTCATCTACACATCTAGTCACCTCCTCGAAAAATTTAATCAAGTTAGTTAGACACGATCTCCCCCTGACAAAGCCATGCTGACTATCCCTGATTAATCCCTGCCTCTCCAAGTGGAGATTAATCCTATCCCTCAGAATTTTTTCCAATCGTTTCCCAACCACTGATGTTAGACTCACCGGCCTGAAATTACATGGTTCATCCTTGCTACCCTTCTTGAATAATGGAATCGTGAACATTGGATCTGTTGGTCCCTAATGCTCGCACTGGGTCAAAGAAATTGAAACCTTTCATTCTATCTCATTTAACCAGCAGAAAATTATGTTGACACAGATCATCACTGGCATCAGGAAATCTTTCTACACTGGATAAATGCTGAAATAAGTATATATATTTCCTTCATCTGTAACACTCCATAGCCCTCTCCAATGGTATCGCAAGGTTAATCTGTGACAAAGCTATAGTGTTCCAATCCCTTGGAAAATAAACAGTTGTATAATTTTGCACTTCACACTCAGACACAGTGCAGATGGACGGAGAAACTCAAGTAGCTGCCCTGTATCCAAACTTAGTCTGCCAGTGGGTTCATCAATAAATCTGTATAATTATTTCCACCTAAGAAACCACCTTGTGTTGATCATTTCCTCAATAAACCAGTACTAATGCAACCCTATGATGTGCAAATGTACAGTTACCACCAAGACATAACTTTCATGAAAATGCGAGAAAAGCCCAAATAGCAATACTACCCTAAAGCATTGGCTGAACACTTGGTAGCCTGTTGCATTCCCTTACAGCTACGTAGATGTTAGCATCTTTGAGTCAGAATCAATATTTTGGGAACCGCTAAGGATTAGAAATAAAATCTGGTCGAGGGGTTTGTGGCCAGTTGGCTCAAGTTTAGAATACTCCCTTCCTTTACTGGCATCTCACAAATTATAAAATACTCTTGAATTGAGGAGTGGTTGGAGACTTAATTGATCTACTGACCTGGCTAAAAAGAGGTGATCTTCCATTACTTCCCAACTTTGAATTACAGGGTGTACACCACAGTGACAGTGGCTTGGTTGGACTTACAAGCAGACTGCTTTTTCTTAAACAGAGGTCTTGAAGAAATGCTTGTCAACCTTTCAAAGAATAAAGAGTTCTTAAGATCAAAGAATTTCAATCTAAGTCTACCCCGAGTATCGTTACTAGTTTCCAGCCAATATACAGAGTTGAAAATTCCTCTTGGAATGTTATTGTAACTTGTAAATTCTTCTTCTGTACTGTTTTAGAAGTTCCTCCCCATCAAGTGGCAAACTAACAACTATGTTTTGAATGCCAAAGGACAACCTTTATATTCTGGGCTAGGTGAGTCATGACAATTCAACATCACATACTAGCGAGCACCACAGGGTGCCACTAACTGCAAGTGACTGATTGTTCAAACTACACCATCAGTGCAAGCCATAGCTCATTTTGTTTAGAGTTATCACATACTTATTTTATACTTGTTAATGTGATAAGTAGATCAAGTTACACTTTGGCTCCTCCCCACTACATTCCCTGCACCATTCCTCCTTCAAGATCTTTTGCCTGCTGCACATCCTCAAGTCTCCTAAATTTATCATCTACCACCATCTAAACCCCACTCTGAGTTTCTACCCAAGGTATCCACTGGCAGCCTCTGCACTGAATGAATCCTGATACTCAGTGATTTTAACCTCTATTGCAGGTTCCCTTGCTTTCTCTCTTCTGAATTTGCTGCTCTCTTTTCCTTGCTGACCCTTTCGCTGCATATGAACTTTTTGAAACTTATTCACGGCTTCACATTACGATCTCTCTTGTTCTCGATATTCCTGCGGTTCTGATCACCTGCAAAGCTGTCTCCAACCTCTTCCTTATGTTCCACACCGTCCACATTCACCTAAAATCTTTCAACTTCACTTCCTTCTGAATTCACTATTAGACAAAACTCACTTATGATTGTACAACCCCATTCCCAAAGCCTTTGGGATTCCACTTGCTCTATGTTCTGCAGCTGTTGATTTGTCCCCAGCAAAACCTTAACCTTCCACCATTCCAGTCAATTCCCCGCTCCATCTGCACTCTCTCAAATCTATTGGACGCATATCTGAGCATACCTGGCTCAACTACATTGAGGTTTATTTAGCCCTGCTCTCCTGTCAGTCATTCAAAGATTGAGACCAACAGAGACCACCCATTTAGCTGCCTCTACTGCTTTTTTCCTTCCCCTTGCCCATAAAGCTAATTCAACCTCCAGGAGTCCTCTGCCCTAGTCCTAAAACCTATGCCTCTCTCTAGTTTTCCCGCCATATAATCCCTAAAGGCCATTATCTTTAAGAGTGGCCTTTTGATCCTTCTACCGTATTTCCACTAAATACCTGACCACCCAATTTCTCTTTCTGGCCCCCATTATAGCTGACAGTAAATATATCTCTTTCCTCAATGACTGTCTACTATCTTTTAAAGCCATTATCATCCCTTCTTCTAAAAAAAAAATCAACTCATCTATTCTTGCTGACTACCAGACCATTTCCAATTCCCTTTCCTCTCCAAAATCCTTAAACTTTGTCGCCTCCCAAATCTGTGGCATCTTCCCTGCAAATCCCTTCTGAATCTCTCTAATCAGATTTCTGCCAGCACTGGGACTGCCCTGAACAAAGTCAGAAATGAAATTCTTTGTGTCTGTATTGCATTATCCATCCTCAATCACTCTGCATCCTTCTGTAAGTCAATCACACCATCCTCCTTCAATGTCTCCACTCCACTGTTAAGCATAGTGTGACTGTCCTTATCTATCTGATCATAACTAAAGCATTTCTTGCAATAACTTCTGTTCCCATCTTCTCAGGCACTCCAAAGATTGATCCTTGGCCCTTTCCTTTTCCTCATTTAGATACTGCCCCTTGGCAAATTCATGCACAGATATGGAGTTCACTTCCACATGGACACTGATGACACCCAGCTCCATCTTTCTCAAACCCTCCAAGCCCCTCTGTGCTATCAGACTATGGACTGGATTTTACCAAGCCCTTAACGTCGGGCTCCATGTCTGGGGGCGGGGAGTGGCGGGGTGAAAGATGGGCCGGCAACAGTCCGCCACGGAGCCAGACATCGAGTGCGCCCAGCCCGATTCTCCCAGCAGTGGTGAGGCTGGGTGATGGGACCCGGATTTAAATATTTAAATTAATTAAATGCATAAATTTAAATGGACTTACCTGCAATCTTAAGGGCCTGCCATGATCTTTGGCGTGGCGGCCGGCACTCGTGCGCCTTCAAAACCCCGTCCAGGAAACGGCGGCATGACACTAATGGGAAGGGGGAGACGGTAAAAATTTTCAGTGCAGGGGAGTTTGGGGTCAGGGTCAAAGAAACATCATGGGTGTAGGGGATGGTCAGAAGCAGTGATCTCTAAAGTTTGTGCAGTCGGGGGTGGGGGGGGGGAGGAGGTCACATTTAAAAGCTCAGTGTTTGGGGTGGGGGGGGGAGGGCAAATAATTAATGGTGGGAAAAGGGTGCTTAAAATTTATTGGATAAACTTTGCGGGGGCGGGGGGTAATACTTCTTTAAAAATCTAAGTGATCCAGCAGGGCTTGCTGCCCTTTAAAAATGGCGCCAGAGCTTGTGCACCGCCATTGCCGGGGTAAGACAGCCCGCTCCCTCCATGTGATTGGTGGGGGTGGGGGGGGGGGGGGGGAGGCGGGGTTGGGCTGCCCGAGCTATATAAATGAGCCGCCGCGTGGGAGATCGTGGCGGCTCTTCACATGGGTGGGCTGCCATTTTTGAGCTTGCCGCCAACATCGGCGGCAGGCTCTTAAAATCCAGCCCTACTTGTCTGATGTTCAGTCTTACACAAGCCAGCTGTAACAGACAGGATGGGCCAAATGGCTTCCTTCTGTGCTGTAAATTTTCTATGTTTCTATAATTTCCTTCAGGTAATCACTGAGAAGATAATTTTTAGCCCACAGCATGAACTCCATATCCTAACTGCCAATTCTATCCCTCTCTTTAGCCCTTGTTTCAAGCTGAACTAGCATGTTCACATTTGCATCATCTTGTCAGCTCCATGCAGAGCTTCCTACTCTTCACAAAAAACCCCTATACCCACTTTGAGATGAAACCCTCATTCATGCATTGCTATTTCCAAACTCAATTACTCCAATACTTTCCTGGGCAGCCTCCCATTTTCCACTCTCTATAAACATTCAAATCATCCAAAATTTTCTGCCTGCATTTAAACCTGTAGTAATTTCTATTCACTCATCACACAGTACTCACTGATCAACAGTGGCTCTTCTACATCTTAAATTTTTAATTCTCATCATTGTGATTACAGCCCTCTATGGTATTGCTCCTCACAATCTTTGTAATCTCCTCCTGCCTACAATGTGTCCCCTCTCCCATCCCTCAAACCTTCCAGTCCTCTGCCTACAGCCTTTTCTGTATCCCTCTCTTCACCACACTTACAGCAGCTATGCTTTTAAGTGCTTAGACACCACCATTTGAAGTTGTGCCCTACATCTCTCCACCCTCCTTGCTTCCTTCAATACTTTTCTTGAAACCCGTCTTTTACACAAAGCTTTTGGTCACCCTTCCTTATCTTTGCTTTATTTGGTTTGGCATCTGTTTTCCTCATGCCTTTGCAGCACCGTGTGGTGTTGTTCGATAATATAGGCACAATATAAATGCAAGTTGTTATGATGTAGACATGTTCTATACGTTGGAGGTTCTAGTTCTCAGTCTTGAGAGGTCTCTAAGAACTTCAGCCCTTCTTCTGAAAATACAGAAAATATGAAAAGGCAGCAAAATTATGTTTTAATATAAAGCAGATTATGCAATTGTTAAAAAAATTTCTTCCAGTTAATACAAAATTTGAAAGCAGCTGGAATGAAAACATCTCCAAAAAATTTTGTATTGCAAAATTATGATTGCAATCTTTTTGAAAATACTGTTTCTTTTGCCTTGTGGAAGAAATAATTATGCTGACAGCAACAGAAAAAAAGGGTGACACTGGAAAGACCAGTCAGATGCAGTAATGCAATGCTTTGTGAGATTTAGCTGAAAAGCATAAACTGCTATGAATTGCTTCTATTTTTCTGACTGTGTTCCTTACAATATGGTATGTCAAGTAGTTTTGCTTTACTTTTGCTGGTTCAATGCTTAATTTTTTAAAGGGGAAATTAACTTTTGCAACCACTAATGTTTTTTCTTCTGAATTTCTTCAACTTTATATACACACACACACACACAAAATATATGATACATATGTATGATGTAAACATGTATAACATACACACACTTTCAGGACCATGGGACATCCCAAAGTACTTTACAGCGATGAACTACTTGTGTTGCAGGAAATGTACTGGCAGCCAGTAGGGTCGCTCAAATAGCAAAGAGATAATGACCTGATAATCTGTTTTTAATTGATGATGGTTGAGTGATAAAGATTGTACAGGACACAAGAGAGAACGCTCCTGCTCTTCTTCAAATAATGGCATGGGATCTTATACGCTAACTGAGGGGTAGATGGGGCCTTGGTTTAAAGTCTCATCTGAAAGACGAAGTGGTTCAGAGAGTGCAGCACTCCCTCAGTAATGCACTGAAATATCAGCCTAAATTATGCGCTCAAGTTTCTGGAGTCGTACTTGAACCCACAAATTTTCAGTGCTACCACTGAGTCAGGACTGACACCTTGACAGAGATGAGTGCTACTCCTGAGCCAGGGCTGACACTTAGGAACGTAATTACAGGTTCATTAAGCACTAATTCAAGCATTATTACCTCTTATTATATTTAATTCCATTTCAGAATTGGCTATTAAAAATTAATCTGGCTGTTACCCAAAATGACCACTAAATGTAAAAACCCCATTAAAAGTCATTCACACATTTTATTCAGTCTGCATCACGTTATCAACGTTCATTTCAGCCTTAAACCAGATACACATCTTGCATAACAAAATTACAAAATCACTGCTGAATCATCAGCATGCAACACACATTACAAATGCAACTCAGTAGCCCTTGGTAATAATTGTTCAATTTCACAACACTGTTTCAAAAAGGGCAGAAATTAAAACAAGGGAATCGTTCCCCAGTGACTCAACTGGTTAAAGTAATGAGTAGCTGAGCCATACAGACCAGAAATGTCCCAGCTTGTGCCGAGTTGGTTTATCTCAACCAGTTCATGTGCTCTCAAAGCAGCAATGATGTGCTATAACTAGACCCAGTGCCTCCGAGTTAAAAAAGTGAAGGGTGCGGGTGTTCCCATTTACTATCCAGTGACTCCTACAGGAAGTGCACGTTGAATTTAGGTTAGGACAGGTATCTGGCTCAACTGTGATAACTACAATAAGTTATGACACAAGAATGAAGTCACATGAAAAATGGCCACTTGAGGTATTGGAGCACACCTAATGTTTATGGAACAGTACTCCAGCAATGAGCAAAAACTAACTGGAAAACCAGGCAGTGAGGAAGGTGGGTGGCAAACAAATGGTTCCAACTATCAGCAGAAACGTTGTTACGATTTTATTCAAAAGTATTGCTAGAATGCACAAGACACCCAACATTTCTAGAACTGGTCTTTGGGAATTCTGGCGACTGATCAAACCATCCTGACATTTCATCATGGAAATATTTTTTTATTTTTTTTTAAAGAGTCCCTTTAATTTTCACAAGAATTCTGAAAGTATTTTAGCTCCAATAATACTTTGCATAATAGAATGGCAACATTGTAATCATTACCAGCACAATCAAAGCAGATCAGAAGACAGTCCACCAACTAAATGGATGGACTTCATTTACCACTTCCTCTTGTTATAATATAGCTTTGAATGGTTCCAAAACCCATTACAACAAGCATTGTACATAAACCTAGTTACCCATAATCTAGTTACATTCTAATAATTTCATTGAATATTGAAATGTATTAATATTTTAGGTCAATTATATTACACAGTTTGCATGAATTTAAGGCAGTTCAATTAAGCACTGAGCAATTTGTATGGTACAAGTCAACTGCAAAGTCTCCCAATTTGAAAATAAGCAGATAGTTAATATCACTTGGCACTTCACATCTGATGTTGTATAAATTGAACAACTGCAGACTGAAGTCTGAAAAGTTCCTAGGTTCACTGCACCATTTAGCAATATTTTACAACTTCATTTTTTTAATGTTGGCAAACTAAACGTTGCAAAAGCTTTGCTAACATTAAACCTGAACCAGAGTTCAGACATTGGTGAGCTAAGCTTTGCATACACATTGCAAGCTGTGGTCAGGTACATTGTATGTGTGGAAGATTATGTGGAAGCAATTTTAATAAAATAGGAACCACAGAATACACAAGGGTACTCTGGAGCGGTTTACCCAAAAACAAATATATGGCTGGAATACAATTTGGGTACAGTACTTGCTCTAAACAATAAGCACATCAACTCATCAAGAATTTTCATAAAACTGATTTTGCACAAGGAGAAAAAACACTAATTCAAATCTGCTTTCTCTAAAAAGTTTAAACCAAAAGCTTTAATATATTGCTGGCTTCATACTACGTAGTATTTTATCATTTAAAACACATTTCTGAAGACAGGTCATCGACCTGAAACCTTAACTTTGATTCTCTCTCCAGAGATGCTGCCTGACCTGCTGAGTAGCTCTAGCATTTTCTAACTTTAGCTTCAATAACTCTGACACTAATGTCCTTCTGGATCCTTCTTCCCCTTCCTCTGACCCAATCCCTCCCTCCAATCTCACTCTTCGCCGTGTTTTCACTATCCCTTCTGACCTCACTAATCCCAAGCAATCAATCTTCACTCTCAGCTTCAACCCTTTACGCCCCCACCTTAATGAATTTTGACTTCGGCATGACGCTGTGTTTCTTCCGTTACCTTCGCCTCCATGTCCAATTCTTTGGCCAGGATTCTTGTCTCTGCACAGCGGGTCCTTTCTCCTATCTTCAGAATTCTTGTTTCACCTGGATACCCCCTTCTGTCCTCGAACCCTTGTTAGATCATTTCATTGGGAACTACTGGCATAACATAGTCACCTCAATTTTTCTACTTGGTTCACTTACTTTAACATTCTTTTCTCTGAACTTGCAGGTCCAACCCTAACACTGTTGTTAAAACTGCTGCTGACCAGTGTGGCACTGTTGTGTGGCAACCTCACAGAGGTTGGACATCAACTCTACAACACCTCGATCTACCTTCCGCTGGATCATGACCCCACCACCGGACATCAAGCCATCGATTCCCAGACTATCACTGACTTCATCTCCTCTGGTGATCTTCCCTTCACTGCCTCCATTCTCAAAGTACTCCACCCTCACACAGCCTACTTGAAACTCCTTTCCAAGATCCACAAACAGGGCTTTTCTGGTCGACCCATTGTTTCAGCCAATTCTTGCCCCACAGAATTGATTTCTTTCTATTTTGACTATTTTTCTCCCTTCTGCAGACTCTTCCCACCCGCATCCGTGACTCTTCCAATGCCCTCCACCACTTTAACAGTTCCTAGTTTCTGACTCTAACCATCCCCTTTTCACTATGGACGTCAAATCTCTCAACACCTCCAACCCCCACCAGGACAGCCAGAGGATCCTCCATTCCTGCTTTGAATGGAGAATCAACCAGTCCCCATCCACCACCCAGTTGAACTTGTTCCTACATTGAACAACTTCTCCTTTAATATAAACAGAAATGCTGGAAACACTCAGTAGCTCTGGCAGCATCTGTGAAGAGAGAAACAGCATTTCAGGTCTGTGACCTTCCTCAAAAAATGTTAACCCAGTTTTTCTCTCCACATGTGCTGTCAGACCTGCTGAGCGTTTTCAGCATTTTCTGTTTTATTTCAGATTTCCAGCATCAGCAGTATTTTGCTTTTGTAACTTCTCCCTGAACTCCTCTCACTTCATCCAAATAAAAGGTGTTGCTTTGGAAATCCTGATAGGAACTAGCTACACCTGACTTTGCGTGGGATGTGTGGAATATTTATTCTAGTTCTGCTAAGGTCCCCTCGCTCACCTCTTTTTCCAGTACATTGATGACTATATCGGTGCCATTTCCTTCTTACTCCGAACTGGAAAATTTCATAAACTGTGCTTCCAATTTCCACCATCCTTGCCTTCATGCACTTTTCTTTTCACCTCCTCGACTTCTCTGTCTCCATTTCTGGGGATGAGCTGTTGACCAATATCTACTACAAGCCGATAGACTACCACAGCTAACTTGACTGCACTTTCTCACACTCCATTTCCTGTAAGGACTCCATTCCTTTGTTCCAGTTTCCCCACCTCTGTTGCATTGGTCCTGCAAATGCCATCTTCCAGTGCTTCCAATGTGTCTTTTTTCCTCAACTGAGAATTTCCCTCCACCAGGTTCAGCAGGGCCATCAAACGAATGTGTCCTACTTCCTGCACTTCTGTTCTCGACTCCATCCAAGAATCACTATAAGGTACCCCTTGTCTTCATCTTCCATCTCCGGATCTTCCTCCACCATTTCCACCACCTCCAGCAAGATGCCATCAAACCTCTAGCCTTATTTGTTGACCTACTCTTAAATTTGTTTAAGAAAGGTGGCAAGGATAATCCAGGAAATTATAGGCCGGTGAGCCTTACGTCAGCGGTAGGGAAACTATTAGAGAGGATTATTCGGGACAGGATTTACTCCCATTTGGAAACAAACAAACTTATTATCGAGAGACAGCATGGTTTTGTGAAGGGGAGGTCGTGTCTTACTAATTTGATTGAGTTTTTTGAGGAAGTGACGAAGATGATTGATGAAGGAAGGGCAGTGGATGTTGTCCATATGGACTTTAGTAAAGCCTTTGACAAGGTCCCACATGGCAGACTGGTACAAAAGGTGAAGTCACACGGGATCAGAGGTGAGCTGGCAAGATGGATACAGAACTGGCTCAGTCATAGAAGACAGAGGGTATCAGTGGATGGGTGTTTTTCTGAATGGAGGGATGTGACTAGTGGTGTTCCGCAGGGATCAGTTCTGGGACCTTTGCTGTTTGTAGTATATATAAATGAGTTGGAGGAAAATGTAGCTGGTCTGATTAGTAAGTTTGCGGACGACACGAAGGTTGGTGGAGTTGCGGATAATGATGAGAATTGTCAGAGGATACAGCAGGATATAGATCGGTTGGAGACTTGGGCGGAGAAATGGCAGATGGAGTTTAATCCGGACAAATGTGAGGTAATGCATTTTGGAAGGTCTAATGCAGGTGGGAGGTATACAGTAAATGGCAGAACCCTTAGGAGCATTGACAGGCAGAGAGATCTGGGCGTACAGGTCCACAGGTCACTGAAAGTGGCAACGCAGGTGGATAAGGTAGTCAAGAAGGCATACGGCATGCTTGCCTTCATCGGTCGGGGCATAGAGTATAAAAATTGGCAAGTCATGTTGCAGCTGTACAGAACCTTAGTTAGGCCACACTTAGAATATTGCGTGCAATTCCGGTCGCCACACTACCAGAAGGACGTGGAGGCTTTGGAGAGGGTACAGAAGAGGTTTACCAGGATGTTGCCTGGTCTGGAGGGCATTAGTTATGAGAAGAGGTTGGAAAAACTCGGATTGTTTTCACTGGAACGACGGAGGTGGAGGGGCGGTAGAGGTAGAGGTTTACAAAGTTATGAGCGGCATGGACAGAGTGGATAGTTAGAAGCTTTTTCCCAGGGTGGAAGAGTCAGTTACTAGGGGACATAGCTTTAAGGTGGGAGGGGCAAAGTTTAGAGGGGATGTGTGAGGCAAGTTTTTTTCCAGAGAGGGTGGTGAGTGCCTGGAACCTGTTGCCAGGGGAGGTGGTGGAAGCAGATACGATAGCGACGTTTAAGAGACATCTTGACAAATACATGAATAGAAAGGGAATAGAGGGATATGGGCCCCGGAAGTGCAGAAGGTGTTAGTTTAGGCAGGCATCAAGATCGGTGCAGGCTTGGAGGGCCGAATGGCCTGTTCCTGTGCTGTACTGTTCTTTGTTTGTACACTCTGTCCCTTCCTGTCACAGTCTGTTTATCATTTCCCATATTAATACCTTTCTCTCTTGCCTCTACTCCTTGATTTACCATATCTTCCCAAATTTGATCTCTTGACCCCACTATTCAGTTTAAAACCCTCTCTACTTCCCTAGTTATGCGGCTCGCTAGAAAACTGACCCCAGCATGGTTCAGGCGTAGACCGTCCCAACGGTCCAGCCACCACTTTCCCCAGTACTGGTGCCAGTGCCCCACGAACTGGAACCCATTTCTACCACACCAGTCTTTGAGCCACGCATTAATTTCTCGAATCTTATTTGCCCTATGCCAATTTGCACGTGGCTCAGGTAATAATCCAGAGATTATGACCTTTAAGGTTCTGCTTCCTAATTTGGTGCCTCGTTCCTCATACTAACTGTGCAGAAAATCTTTCCTTGTCCTGCCTGTCGTTGGAACCTACATGAACCACGACGACTGGATCCTTCCCTTCCCACTGTAAGTTCCTCTCGAGCCCTGAGCAGATGTCCCGAACCCTGGCACTGGGCAGGCAACATAGCTGTCTGGACTCTCGCTCTTTGCTGCCGAGAACAGTGTCAATCCCCGCAACTACCACTACATTCCTTCTTTCTCCGTCCACTTGAATGGCTTCCTGTACCATGGTGCCATGGTCAGGTTGCTCATCCACCCTGCAGCCCCCACTTTCACCCAAACAAGCTGCACTCTCATCCAAACAAGCTGAAAGAATCTCAAACCTGTTGGACAATCGCAAAGGCTGAGGCTCCTGCACTCCTGCCCTCTGGGTCCCCTTACCTGCCGCAGCTGCAGCCACATTCTCCTGTCCCTGACCACTGACCAAATCAGAAGACCCTATCCTAAGGGGTGTGACCGCCTCCTGATACAAAATGTCCAGGTAACTTCCCCCTCCCTGATGTGTCGCAAGACGTTTTGCAACCTCAACAAACTATTCAACCCAAGCTGAGTTTCTGACCCCATATCCTCTAAATCACAAAGACCACCTACTTCAACGCTTGTCACATCACCCCATCATCCCTACCTCTGCCCATCTGCTGAAATCCAATTCTTTGTCATCGCCAGAGTTAACTATTCTAATGCTCTCTTAGCCGGTTGAAATCTTCCATCCAACAAAAACTTCAGCTCATTCAAAACTCTGCTTTCCATATCCACCCAGTTCTTCTCACCTATTACTAACAAACTATTGCTAACAAACATTGGCTCCCAGTCTCCAAAATCTCAAATTTAAGTTTGCATCCTTGTGTTGAAATCTCTATCACCTCACTCTTCCCTTTCTCTAACTCCCCCATTGGTGACCGTGCCTTCAGCTGCCTAGGCTCTCAGCTCTGGAATTCCCTCCCTGGATCTCTCCACCTCTCGTTCCTCCATTGAGATGCTCCTTAAAACTTATCTCCTTGGCCAAGCTTTTGCTCCATATCATAGAATTATAGAAAGTGTAAGGCACAGAATGAGGCCACTTGGCCCATCATGTCTGTACCGGCCAAAAATCGATCCACCTTCGCTAATTTTCTCCTCCTGTTCCCTGCTCTGAAATTGCCCGATCTGAAACTGCCCTCAGGTTCCCATAGAATCATGGAAAGTTTAAGGCACAGAAAGTGGCCACTTGGCCCATCGTATCTGCCAGCTGAGAAACAATCCACCTATTCTAATCCCACCTTCCAGCATTTGGTCCGTAGCCCTGCAGCTTACGGCACTTAAGGTGCATATCCAGACTCCTTTTGAATGAGTTCAGGGTCTCTGCCTCAACCACCCTTTCACGCATTTCCAGACCATCGCCACCCTCTGCTGAAAACGTTTTTCCTCATCTCCCCTCTTAATTTTTCTACCAATCACATTAAATCTATGCCCCCTTTCACTGACCTCTCTGCTAAGGTGAATAGACCCTTCACCTCCGCTCTATACAGGCCCCTCAAAAATTTTGTACATTTCAATCAGATCTCCCCTCAGTCTTCTCGGTTCCAAGGAGAACAACCCCAGCCTACCCAATCGTTCCTCATAGCTGCATTTTTCCAGTCCTGGCAACATCCTTGTAAATCTCCTCTGTACCCTGTCTAGTGCAATTTCATTCTTTCTGCAATGAGGTGACCAGAACTGCACACAGTATTTAGGTTGTGGCCGAACCAATGCGTTATACATTTCCAGCATAACCTCCCTGCTCTTGTATTCTATACCTCAGCTAATAAAGGAAAGGATTCCATATGCCTTCTTAACCACCCTATCGACCTGTCCAGCTACCTTCAGGGATCTGTGGACATTCACTCCAAGGTCCCTTACTTCATCTACACTTCTCAGTATTTTCCCATTAATCATGTATTCCTTTGCCTTGTTTGACCTCCCCAAATGCATCACCTCACACATCTCCAAGTTGAGCTCCATTTGTCACTTTTCTGCCCATCTGACCAGACCATCAATATCTTCCTGCAGCCTACAGCTAGCCTCCTCGGTATCTACCACACGGTCAATCTTTGTGTCATCCGCAAACTTCTTGATCATGCCCCCTACACTTACATCCAAATCGTTACTATATACCACAAAAAGCAGGGGACCCAATACTGAGCCCTGCGGAACGCCACTGGAAACAGTCCTCCTGTCGCTAAAACAGCAGTCAACAATTACCCTTTGTTTCCTGCCACTGAGCCAATTTTGTATCCACTTTGCTGCATTTCCCAGGATCCCATGGGATTTTTTAAAAAACCAGTCTGCCATGTGGGACCTTGTCAAAAGCCTTGCTAAAATCCATGTAGACCACATCAACTGCACTCCCCTCATCTAGCTTCCTTGTTACTTCTTCAAAAAATTCAATCAAGTTGGTCAAACAAGATCTTCCCTTAACAAATCCACGCTGACTATCCTTGATTAACCTGTGCCTTTCTAAGTGACAATTTATCCTGTCTCTCAGAATAGATTCCAATAATTTGCCCACTACTGAAGTTAGACTAACTGGCCTGTAATTATTCGGTCTATCCTTCACTCCCTTTTTAAACAGAGGTACAACATTAGCAATTATCCAATCCTCCGGCACCACACCTGTATCCAGTGAGGACTGGAAAATGATGGTCAGACCCTCTGCTATTTCCTCTCTTGCTTCTTTTGACATTTCATCTGGCCCTGGTGATTTATCAACTTTCAAGGATGTTAATACTTCCTCTCTCCCTATGTTTATCACATCCAATATGTCACACTCTTCCTCCTTAACCACAATATCTGCATCGTTCCCCTCTTTTGTGAAGACAGACGCAAAGTATTCATTAAGAACCATACCAATATCTGGTTACCTTTTTGGTCTTTTATGGGCCCTACTCTCTCCTTCATTATCTTCTTACTCTTAATGTATTGATAAAACATCTTTGGGTTCACCTTGATTTTGCTTGCCAATATTCTTTCCTGCCCTCTCTTTGCATTCCTAACTTCCTTTTTGATTTCTACCCTCCCCTTTCTATACTCCTCTCAGCTTTCTGTAGTATTGAGTTCTCTGTGTCGGACATAAGCTTTCATTTTCTGTCGTCTCTTACCCTGTAGGCTCCTTGACATCCATGGGGCTCTAGATTTGGCCGCCTTACCCTTTTTCTTTGTGGGAACATGTTTACCCTGAACCCCTCGAATCTCCCCTGTGAATGCCTCCCACTGTTCGGACATTGATTTACCTTCAAGTAGCTGTTTCCAGTCCACTTTCACTAAATCACTCCTCAGTTTAGTAAAATTGGCCTTGCCCCAATTCAGAACTCAAACTCCTGTTCCATCTCTGTCCTTTGCTATAATTATGTTAAAGCTGACTGAATTATGATCACTGCCACCAAAAAGCTCTCCTATTGCTACTCCTTCCACCTGCCCATCTTTATTTCTATTTATAAGTCTAAAACTGCGCCCTCTCTTGTTAGACTTACTACATACTGGGCAAAAAAGTTCTCCTCAATGCACCTCAAGAATTCTGCTCCTTCAGTTCCTTTAACACTAAAATTATCCCAGTTAATATTGGGGTAATTAAAATCTCCTACTATTACTACCCTACTATTGTTCTTGCACTTCTCAGAGATTTGCCTACATATCTACTCTTCTAGTTCCCTCTGACTGTTTGGGGGTCTGTAGTATATTCCCAGCAGTGTGATTGTTCCTTTTTGTTCCATAGCTCAATCCATATGGCCTCATTTGATGAACCTTCCAACATATCATCCCTCCTCACAGCTGTAATAGTTTCCTTGACCAAAACTGCCACTCCCCCTCCTTTCCTATCCCCCTCCCTATCGCATCTGAAAACCCTGTAACCAGGAACGTTCAGCTTCCATTCATGTCCCTCCTTCAGCCATGTGTCTGTAATAACTATATCATACTGCCAAGTGTCTATCTGTGCCCTCAGCTCATCTGTTTTATTTGCTATACGCCTTGCATTGAAATATATACCCTTGAGCACTGCCAAACTTTTTTTTATTTTCTAACCCTCGTTTCCTCTGTCTTCCAGACCCATCCATTAATTTTCCACCTTCTATTTTAATTTCTGATTTTGTCCCAACTGAGTCTACCCTCAGGTCCCCAACACCCTGCCAAACTAGTTTACCCTTCCCCAACAGCATTAGCAAAACGTCTTGCAAGGAACTTAGTCCTGGTTCTGTTCAGGTGCAACCCATCCGACCTGTACAGATCCCATCTCCCCCAGAGCTGGTCCCAATCTCCCAGAAATCTGAAGCTCTCCCTCTTGCACCATCTTTCCAGCCATGCATTCATCTGTTTTATCCTTCTATTTCTATACTCACTTGCGCGTAGCACTGGGAGTAATCCGGAGATGACTACTTTTGAGGTCCTGCTTGCTAATTTCTTACCTCCCTCCCTAAATTCGGACTGCAGGACCACATCCCTTTCTACCTATGTCATTGGTTCCAATGTGGACCACGACTTACGGCTGTTCACCCTCCCCCTTCAGGATGCTCTGCAACCTTGACCCTGGCACCAGGGAGGCAACACACCATCCTGGATTCACGTCTGCGGCCACAGAAATGCCTGTCTGTTCCCCTGACTATTGAATCACCTATCACTCTGGCTCTTCCAGTCATCCCTGTACCCACCTGTGCAGCTGAGTCACCCGTGATGCCATGGACTTGGCTCTGGCTGCACTCCCCAAGAGAAGCATCACTTTCCTCAGTATTCAGAAGTGAATACCTGTTGGACAGAGAGACGCACTCAGAGGTCTCCTGCACTACCTGCCAGATTCTTTTTGACTGTCTGGTGGTCACCTATTCCGTCTCTCCCTGCATACTCTTAAGCTGTGGGGTGACCACATCTATAAACGTGCTATCCACGTAGCTCTCATCCTTATGAATGCACCGCAGTGTCGCCAGCTGCTGCTCAAGTTCCAAATCCTGCAGCTCAAGCTGCTTCAATTGACAACACTTCCTGCACAAATAGTTCTCCAAGATAAATGAAGCATCCCGGAGCTCCCACATAGCACAGAAAGTGCACTCTCGAGGTTGAAACAACCCTGCCATTCCTTTATTTATTAGTTGACCCTTTGCTACTGCTAGAAAAACCTTACCGATACTACAACAGCTTAGAATTAATAAAACCTTACAAGTACTGATAAATCCTACTAAAAATCAATACAGTTCACTAGCTAAAATAAACCTTACCTCAAAAAAAAGCAGCTAGTCACTTGTTCCTTATTAAGCTATTTACACACACCCTAACAGTAGTGTACTAACCCAGCTATTTAGAGTTATTCCCTAAAAGCAGTTACTCACCAACCAATCATCTTGCAGCTCTCCTGTGATGTCACTGTTCACTTTGTTTTCAAACTCCGGCACGCTTGGACTCCTCTCCGCTGCTTTCCCGGAATGTAAGTGCTCTCGGCTGCGATCCTCAGGCTGTATTTAATTGCACCCTGCTCAGTGTCCCTCCCGTAGGTCCGCTCCTCTCCCAGAAGGCAAGTGCTCATATTTTGTTGTTGCTGTAACCTCTTCCAGTTCTACAACCTCCCCACCCAAATTCTCCATTCCTCTGACTCTCAACACTTGTGCAACCCCCCCCCTCCCCTCAGTGCCGATCACCTCTTCAGCTGCCTAGGTCCCACATTCTAGAATTCGGTCCCGAAACACACCCCTTCTCTCCTCTTTTAAGACACATATTAAAACCCACCTCTTTCAGTAAGCTTTTGGTATACCTTCCTACTATCTCCTTTTTCAGCTCAGCATGCTTTTAAAATAAATGCCTTTGTGTAGCACCTTGGGATGTTTTTCTATATCAGGGTTGCCCAACATATGGCCCACGGGCCAGGATCCAGCCCGCCAAAGGTTTCCATCTGGCCCGTGGCCATTCCTCATCCTCGCCAGGGCTCCAGGAGTGGAGATGGGAAATTTCCCTTTGTCTTCCTGCAGGGCGGTCTTTTTAAAAACATCTTGCTGTCAGTTTCACAGATGACAGCTGCTGAAGCAGAAACGCACTTCTCAACATCGGACACATTCGTGGTTTGCCGAATTTTTATAAAAGCCTGCTGGAAAATCCTGTATCTGTCCGATGTTGGGAAGCATGTTCCTGCTTCAGCAACTGTCAGCTGTGAACCTCGGCACAAAGTTTTCAAACAAACTGACTGGAGCAGGCTCGAGGGGCCTACTCCTGCCCCTAATTCGTACGTTCGTATGTAACCACAAAGCTGCTGTGCTGAGTGCTGCTGCTCAGTGCAACTATCAGAAAGAGGGAGATTGTAAGAGGGGGAGAAAACATCCATGGCTAAACAAGGAAGTTAAGGATAACATAAAGACAAAAACTAAGGCATACCATATTGCAAAGGCCAGAGGCAGGCTGGAAGATTGGGAAACTTTTAAAGATCAACAATGGGTTACTAAAAAAAAAAGTAATAAAAAGAGCAAAGGAAAATTATGAAAGAAAACTAGCGCAAAATATAAAAACAGATAGCAAAAGCTTCGAAAAGTATATTAAAGGGAAGAGAGTAGCTGAAGTGAATGTTGGTCCCTTGGAGGATGTGACTGGGGAGTTAATAGTGGGGAACACAGAAATGGCAGACACACTAAATCAGTATTTTGCCTCAGTTTTCACAGTGGAGAAAACTAGCACCATCCCAATCGTAACAAGTAATGCAGAGGTTATAGAAAGGGAGGAACTTAGAACAATCATCATCACTAGGGAAAAAGTACAGAGCAAACTATTGGGATTGAAGGCAGACAAGTCCCCATGGCTTGATGGCCTACATCCTAGGGTCTTAAAGGAAGTAGCAGCGGAGATAGTGAATCCATTAGTTATAATATTCCAAAATTCCCTGGATGCGGGAAAGGTTCCAGTGGATTGGAGAAATGCTAATATAACGCCCTTATTCAAAAAGGGAGAGAGGCAGAAAGTAGGAAACTATAGACCAGTTAGTTTAACATCTGTTGTTGTGAAATTATTAGAATCCATTATTAAGGAAGTAATAACAGGACATTTAGAAAGTCAAAACGCAATCCATCAGAGTCAGCATGGTTTTATGAAGGGTAAATTGTGTTTGACTAATTTGCTAGAGTTCTTCGAAGATACTATAGCCAAATTTGCAGATGGCACTAAAATAGGTGGGATAGTAAGTTGCAATAAAGAAATAAGAAATTTACGAATGGATATAGATAGGTTAGGTGAATGGGCCAAGATTTGGCAGATGGAGTTTAACATGGATAAGTGTGAGGTTATCCATATTGATCAGAAGAATAGAAAGGCAAATTATCCAAATGGAGAGAAACTTCAGAGTGCTTTGGTGTAGAGGAATCTGGGTGTCCTTGTGCATTAATCGCAGAAAACTAGAGTGGAATTTTGGCATTTATTGCTAAAGGAATAGAATATAAAAGTATGGAAGTGCTGTTACAACTGTACAAGGCATTAGTGAAACCGCACCTGGAGTATTGCGTACAGTTTTGGTCCCCTTACTTGAGAAGGGATGTAGTTGCATTGGAGGCAGTTCAGAGGAGGTTCACTAGATTGACTGCAGAGATGAGGAGCTTGTCTTATGAAGAGATTGAACAGTTTAGGCCTTTACTCTCTGGAGTTTAGAAGAATGAGAGGAGATCTAATTGAGGTATACAAGATGATTAAGGGGATTGACAAAGTAGACGTAGAGAGGATGTTTCCTCTGGTGGGGCAATCTAGAGAGAGAGGTCAAAGTTTTAGAATAAGGGGTGGCAGATTTAAAACCGAGATGAGGAGAAATTACTTCTCTCAAAGGGTCGTGAGTCTGTGGAATTTACTACCCCAGAGTGCGGTGGATGCCAGGACATTGAGTAAATTTGAGGAGATAGACAAATTTTTAATTAGTTCATACGTTCTTATGAGAGAGGGGAAGAGAGAGAGAAAGAAGAGGGGAAGAGAGAGAGAAAGAAGAGGGGAAGAGAGAGAGAAAGAAGAGGGGAAGAGAGAGAGAAAGGAGAGGGGAAGAGAGAGAGAAAGGAGAGGGGAAGAGAGAGAGAAAGGAGAGGGGAAGAGAGAGAGAAAGGAGAGGGGGGGTAGAGAGAGGGGGGGGTAGAGAGAGAGGGGGGGGTAGAGAGAGAGGGGGGGGTAGAGAGAGAGGGGGGGGTAGAGAGAGAGGGGGGGGTAGAGAGAGAGGGGGGGGTAGAGAGAGAGGGGGGGGGTAGAGAGAGAGGGGGGGGTAGAGAGAGAAGGGGGGGTAGAGAGAGAAGGGGGGGTAGAGAGAGAAGGGGGGGAAGAGAGAGAGGGGGGGGAAGAGAGAGAGGGGGGGGGAAGAGAGAGAGGGGGGGGGAAGAGAGAGAGGGGGGGGGAAGAGAGAGAGGGGGGGGGAAGAGAGAGAGGGGGGGGGAAGAGAGAGAGGGGGGGGAAGAGAGAGAGGGGGGGGAAGAGAGAGAGGGGGGGGAAGAGAGAGAGGGGGGGGAAGAGAGAGAGGGGGGGGAAGAGAGAGAGGGGGGGGAAGAGAGAGAGGGGGGGGAAGAGAGAGAGGGGGGGGGAAGAGAGAGAGGGGGGGGAAGAGAGAGGGGGGGGGGAAGAGAGAGGGGGGGGGGAAGAGAGAGGGGGGGGATGAGAGAGGGGGGGGAAGAGAGAGAGGGGGGGAAGAGAGAGAGGGGGGGAAGAGAGAGAGGGGGGGAAGAGAGAGAGGGGGGGGGAAGAGAGAGAGGGGGGGGAAGAGAGAGGGGGGGGGGAAGAGAGAGGGGGGGGGGGAAGAGAGAGGGGGGGGAAAAGAGAGAGAGGGGGGAAGAGAGAGAGGGGGGGAAGAGAGAGAGGGGGGGAAGAGAGAGAGGGGGGGAAGAGAGAGGGGGGGAAGAGAGAGGGGGGGAAGAGAGAGAGGGGGGAAGAGAGAGAGGGGGGAAGAGAGAGAGGGGGGGAAGAGAGAGAGGGGGGGAAGAGAGAGAGGGGGGAAGAGAGAGAGGGGGGAAGAGAGAGAGGGGGGGAAGAGAGAGAGGGGGGGAAGAGAGAGAGGGGGGGAAGAGAGAGAGGGGGGAAGAGAGAGAGGGGGGGTAGAGAGAGAGGGGGGGTAGAGAGAGAGAGGGGTAGAGAGAGAGGGGGGGTAGAGAGAGAGGGGGGGTAGAGAGAGAGGGGGGGGTAGAGAGAGAGGGGGGGGGAAGAGAGAGAGGGGGGGGGAGAGAGAGGGGGGGGAAGAGAGAGAGGGGGGGGAAGAGAGAGAGGGGGGGAAGAGAGAGGGGGGGAAGAGAGAGGGGGGGGGAAGAGAGAGAGGGGGGGAAGAGAGAGAGGGGGGAAGAGAGAGAGGGGGGGGAAGAGAGAGAGGGGGGGGAAGAGAGAGAGGGGGGGGGGAAGAGAGAGAGGGGGGGGAAGAGAGAGAGGGGGGGGAAGAGAGAGAGGGGGGGGAAGAGAGAGGGGGGGGGAAGAGAGAGGGGGGGGGAAGAGAGAGGGGGGGTAGAGAGAGAGGGGGGGGGAAGAGAGAGGGGGGGGTAGAGAGAGAGGGGGAGGGTAGAGAGAGAGGGGGGGGGGTAGAGAGAGAGGGGGGGGTAGAGAGAGAGGGGGGGTAGAGAGAGAGGGGGGTAGAGAGAGATTGGGGTAGAGAGAGAGGCGGGTAGAGAGAGAGGGGGGTAGAGAGAGAGGGGGTAGAGAGAGAGGGGGTAGAGAGAGAGGGGGTAGAGAGAGGGGGGGTAGAGAGAGGGGGGGTAGAGAGAGAGGGGGGGTAGAGAGAGAGGGGAGTAGAGAGAGAGGGGAGTAGAGAGAGAGGGGGGGTAGAGAGAGAGGGGGGGGCAGAGAGAGAGGGGGGGGTAGAGAGGGGGGTAGAGAGGGGGTAGAGAGGGGGGTAGAGGAGGGGGTAGAGAGGGGGGGGTAGAGAGGGGGGGTAGAGGGGGGTAGAGAGAGAGGGGGGGTAGAGAGAGAGGGGGGCTAGAGAGAGAGGGGGGGTCAAGAGAGAGAGGGGGGTAGAGAGGTGGGGGTGTAGAGAGGTGGGGGTAGAAGAGGTGGGTGTAGAGAGGGGGGGTAAGAGAGTGGGGGTAGAGAGGGGGGGTATAGTAGGAGGGGGTAGAGAGGGGGGGTAGAGAGGGGGGGGTAGAGAGGGGCGGAGGGTAGAGAGGGGGGGGTTAGAGAGGGTGGGGGGTAGAGAGGGGGGGTAGAGAGGGGGGTAGAGAGGGGGGGTAGAGGGGGGGGGTAGAGAGGGGGGGGTATGAGAGGGGGGTAGAGAGGGGGGTAGAGAGGGGGGGTAGAGAGGGGGGTGGTAGAGAGGGGGGGTAGAGAGGGGGGGTAGAGAGAGGGGGGGTAGAGAGGGGGGGAGGGGGGGTAGAGAGGGGGGGGGGTAGAGAGGGGGGGGGTAAGAGAAGTAGAGAGGGGGGGGGTAGAGAGGGGGGGGGTAGAGAGGGGGGGGTAGAGAGGGGGGGGGTAGAGAGGGGGGGGTAGAGAGGGGGGGCGGTACGAGAGGGGGGCGCGGACGGAGAGAGGGGGGGCGCGGACGGAGAGAGGGGGGGCGCGGACGGAGAGAGGGGGGGGCGCGGACGGAGAGAGGGGGGGGCGCGGACGGAGAGAGGGGGGGGCGCGGACGGAGAGAGGGGGGGGCGCGGACGGAGAGAGGGGGGGGCGCGGACGGAGAGAGGGGGGGGCGCGGACGGAGAGAGGGGGGGGGCGCGGACGGAGAGAGGGGGGGGGGCGAACGGAGAGAGGGGGGGGGCGCGGACGGAGAGAGGGGGGGGGCGCGGACGGAGAGAGGGGGGGGGCGCGGACGGAGAGAGGGGGGGGGCGCGGACGGAGAGAGGGGGGGGGCGCGGACGGAGAGAGGGGGGGGCGCGGACGGAGAGAGGGGGGGGCGCGGACGGAGAGAGGGGGGGGCGCGGACGGAGAGAGGGGGGGGCGCGGACGGAGAGAGGGGGGGGCGCGGACGGAGAGAGGGGGGGGCGCGGACGGAGAGAGGGGGGGGCGCGGACGGAGAGAGGGGGGGGCGCGGACGGAGAGAGGGGGGGGCGCGGACGGAGAGAGGGGGGGCGCGGACGGAGAGAGGGGGGGCGCGGACGGAGAGAGGGGGGGCGCGGACGGAGAGAGGGGGGGCGCGGACGGAGAGAGGGGGGGCGCGGACGGAGAGAGGGGGGGCGCGGACGGAGAGAGGGGGGGCGCGGACGGAGAGAGGGGGGGCGCGGACGGAGAGAGGGGGGGCGCGGACGGAGAGAGGGGGGGCGCGGACGGAGAGAGGGGGGGCGCGGACGGAGAGAGGGGGGGCGCGGACGGAGAGAGGGGGGGCGCGGACGGAGAGAGGGGGGGCGCGGACGGAGAGAGGGGGGGCGCGGACGGAGAGAGGGGGGGCGCGGACGGAGAGAGGGGGGGCGCGGACGGAGAGAGGGGGGGCGCGGACGGAGAGAGGGGGGGCGCGGACGGAGAGAGGGGGGGCGCGGACGGAGAGAGGGGGGGCGCGGACGGAGAGAGGGGGGGCGCGGACGGAGAGAGGGGGGGCGCGGACGGAGAGAGGGGGGGCGCGGACGGAGAGAGGGGGGGCGCGGACGGAGAGAGGGGGGGCGCGGACGGAGAGAGGGGGGGCGCGGACGGAGAGAGGGGGGGCGCGGACGGAGAGAGGGGGGGCGCGGACGGAGAGAGGGGGGGCGCGGACGGAGAGAGGGGGGGCGCGGACGGAGAGAGGGGGGGCGCGGACGGAGAGAGGGGGGGCGCGGACGGAGAGAGGGGGGGCGCGGACGGAGAGAGGGGGGGCGCGGACGGAGAGAGGGGGGGCGCGGACGGAGAGAGGGGGGGCGCGGACGGAGAGAGGGGGGGCGCGGACGGAGAGAGGGGGGGCGCGGACGGAGAGAGGGGGGGCGCGGACGGAGAGAGGGGGGGCGCGGACGGAGAGAGGGGGGGCGCGGACGGAGAGAGGGGGGGCGCGGACGGAGAGAGGGGGGGCGCGGACGGAGAGAGGGGGGGCGCGGACGGAGAGAGGGGGGGCGCGGACGGAGAGAGGGGGGGCGCGGACGGAGAGAGGGGGGGCGCGGACGGAGAGAGGGGGGGCGCGGACGGAGAGAGGGGGGGCGCGGACGGAGAGAGGGGGGGCGCGGACGGAGAGAGGGGGGGCGCGGACGGAGAGAGGGGGGGCGCGGACGGAGAGAGGGGGGGCGCGGACGGAGAGAGGGGGGGCGCGGACGGAGAGAGGGGGGGCGCGGACGGAGAGAGGGGGGGCGCGGACGGAGAGAGGGGGGGCGCGGACGGAGAGAGGGGGGGCGCGGACGGAGAGAGGGGGGGCGCGGACGGAGAGAGGGGGGGCGCGGACGGAGAGAGGGGGGGCGCGGACGGAGAGAGGGGGGGCGCGGACGGAGAGAGGGGGGGCGCGGACGGAGAGAGGGGGGGCGCGGACGGAGAGAGGGGGGGCGCGGACGGAGAGAGGGGGGGCGCGGACGGAGAGAGGGGGGGCGCGGACGGAGAGAGGGGGGGCGCGGACGGAGAGAGGGGGGGCGCGGACGGAGAGAGGGGGGGCGCGGACGGAGAGAGGGGGGGCGCGGACGGAGAGAGGGGGGGCGCGGACGGAGAGAGGGGGGGCGCGGACGGAGAGAGGGGGGGCGCGGACGGAGAGAGGGGGGGCGCGGACGGAGAGAGGGGGGGCGCGGACGGAGAGAGGGGGGGCGCGGACGGAGAGAGGGGGGGCGCGGACGGAGAGAGGGGGGGCGCGGACGGAGAGAGGGGGGGCGCGGACGGAGAGAGGGGGGGCGCGGACGGAGAGAGGGGGGGCGCGGACGGAGAGAGGGGGGGCGCGGACGGAGAGAGGGGGGGCGCGGACGGAGAGAGGGGGGGCGCGGACGGAGAGAGGGGGGGCGCGGACGGAGAGAGGGGGGGCGCGGACGGAGAGAGGGGGGGCGCGGACGGAGAGAGGGGGGGCGCGGACGGAGAGAGGGGGGGCGCGGACGGAGAGAGGGGGGGCGCGGACGGAGAGAGGGGGGGCGCGGACGGAGAGAGGGGGGGCGCGGACGGAGAGAGGGGGGGCGCGGACGGAGAGAGGGGGGGCGCGGACGGAGAGAGGGGGGGCGCGGACGGAGAGAGGGGGGGCGCGGACGGAGAGAGGGGGGGCGCGGACGGAGAGAGGGGGGGCGCGGACGGAGAGAGGGGGGGCGCGGACGGAGAGAGGGGGGGCGCGGACGGAGAGAGGGGGGGCGCGGACGGAGAGAGGGGGGGCGCGGACGGAGAGAGGGGGGGCGCGGACGGAGAGAGGGGGGGCGCGGACGGAGAGAGGGGGGGCGCGGACGGAGAGAGGGGGGGCGCGGACGGAGAGAGGGGGGGCGCGGACGGAGAGAGGGGGGGCGCGGACGGAGAGAGGGGGGGCGCGGACGGAGAGAGGGGGGGCGCGGACGGAGAGAGGGGGGGCGCGGACGGAGAGAGGGGGGGCGCGGACGGAGAGAGGGGGGGCGCGGACGGAGAGAGGGGGGGCGCGGACGGAGAGAGGGGGGGCGCGGACGGAGAGAGGGGGGGCGCGGACGGAGAGAGGGGGGGCGCGGACGGAGAGAGGGGGGGCGCGGACGGAGAGAGGGGGGGCGCGGACGGAGAGAGGGGGGGCGCGGACGGAGAGAGGGGGGGCGCGGACGGAGAGAGGGGGGGCGCGGACGGAGAGAGGGGGGGCGCGGACGGAGAGAGGGGGGGCGCGGACGGAGAGAGGGGGGGCGCGGACGGAGAGAGGGGGGGCGCGGACGGAGAGAGGGGGGGCGCGGACGGAGAGAGGGGGGGCGCGGACGGAGAGAGGGGGGGCGCGGACGGAGAGAGGGGGGGCGCGGACGGAGAGAGGGGGGGCGCGGACGGAGAGAGGGGGGGCGCGGACGGAGAGAGGGGGGGCGCGGACGGAGAGAGGGGGGGCGCGGACGGAGAGAGGGGGGGCGCGGACGGAGAGAGGGGGGGCGCGGACGGAGAGAGGGGGGGCGCGGACGGAGAGAGGGGGGGCGCGGACGGAGAGAGGGGGGGCGCGGACGGAGAGAGGGGGGGCGCGGACGGAGAGAGGGGGGGCGCGGACGGAGAGAGGGGGGGCGCGGACGGAGAGAGGGGGGGCGCGGACGGAGAGAGGGGGGGCGCGGACGGAGAGAGGGGGGGCGCGGACGGAGAGAGGGGGGGCGCGGACGGAGAGAGGGGGGGCGCGGACGGAGAGAGGGGGGGCGCGGACGGAGAGAGGGGGGGCGCGGACGGAGAGAGGGGGGGCGCGGACGGAGAGAGGGGGGGCGCGGACGGAGAGAGGGGGGGCGCGGACGGAGAGAGGGGGGGCGCGGACGGAGAGAGGGGGGGCGCGGACGGAGAGAGGGGGGGCGCGGACGGAGAGAGGGGGGGCGCGGACGGAGAGAGGGGGGGCGCGGACGGAGAGAGGGGGGGCGCGGACGGAGAGAGGGGGGGCGCGGACGGAGAGAGGGGGGGCGCGGACGGAGAGAGGGGGGGCGCGGACGGAGAGAGGGGGGGCGCGGACGGAGAGAGGGGGGGCGCGGACGGAGAGAGGGGGGGCGCGGACGGAGAGAGGGGGGGCGCGGACGGAGAGAGGGGGGGCGCGGACGGAGAGAGGGGGGGCGCGGACGGAGAGAGGGGGGGCGCGGACGGAGAGAGGGGGGGCGCGGACGGAGAGAGGGGGGGCGCGGACGGAGAGAGGGGGGGCGCGGACGGAGAGAGGGGGGGCGCGGACGGAGAGAGGGGGGGCGCGGACGGAGAGAGGGGGGGCGCGGACGGAGAGAGGGGGGGCGCGGACGGAGAGAGGGGGGGCGCGGACGGAGAGAGGGGGGGCGCGGACGGAGAGAGGGGGGGCGCGGACGGAGAGAGGGGGGGCGCGGACGGAGAGGGGGGGGGCGCGGAGCGCGGACGGAGAGAGGGGGGGCGCGGACGGAGAGAGGGGGGGCGCGGACGGAGAGAGGGGGGGCGCGGACGGAGAGAGGGGGGGCGCGGACGGAGAGAGGGGGGGCGCGGACGGAGAGAGGGGGGGCGCGGACGGAGAGAGGGGGGGCGCGGACGGAGAGAGGGGGGGCGCGGACGGAGAGAGGGGGGGCGCGGACGGAGAGAGGGGGGGCGCGGACGGAGAGAGGGGGGGCGCGGACGGAGAGAGGGGGGGCGCGGACGGAGAGAGGGGGGGCGCGGACGGAGAGAGGGGGGGCGCGGACGGAGAGAGGGGGGGCGCGGACGGAGAGAGGGGGGGCGCGGACGGAGAGAGGGGGGGCGCGGACGGAGAGAGGGGGGGCGCGGACGGAGAGAGGGGGGGCGCGGACGGAGAGAGGGGGGGCGCGGACGGAGAGAGGGGGGGCGCGGACGGAGAGAGGGGGGGCGCGGACGGAGAGAGGGGGGGCGCGGACGGAGAGAGGGGGGGCGCGGACGGAGAGAGGGGGGGCGCGGACGGAGAGAGGGGGGGCGCGGACGGAGAGAGGGGGGGCGCGGACGGAGAGAGGGGGGGCGCGGACGGAGAGAGGGGGGGCGCGGACGGAGAGAGGGGGGGCGCGGACGGAGAGAGGGGGGCGCGGACGGAGAGAGGGGGGGCGCGGACGGAGAGAGGGGGGGCGCGGACGGAGAGAGGGGGGGCGCGGACGGAGAGAGGGGGGGCGCGGACGGAGAGAGGGGGGGCGCGGACGGAGAGAGGGGGGGCGCGGACGGAGAGAGGGGGGGCGCGGACGGAGAGAGGGGGGGCGCGGACGGAGAGAGGGGGGGCGCGGACGGAGAGAGGGGGGGCGCGGACGGAGAGAGGGGGGGCGCGGACGGAGAGAGGGGGGGCGCGGACGGAGAGAGGGGGGGCGCGGACGGAGAGAGGGGGGGCGCGGACGGAGAGAGGGGGGGCGCGGACGGAGAGAGGGGGGGCGCGGACGGAGAGAGGGGGGGCGCGGACGGAGAGAGGGGGGGCGCGGACGGAGAGAGGGGGGGCGCGGACGGAGAGAGGGGGGGCGCGGACGGAGAGAGGGGGGGCGCGGACGGAGAGAGGGGGGGCGCGGACGGAGAGAGGGGGGGCGCGGACGGAGAGAGGGGGGGCGCGGACGGAGAGAGGGGGGGCGCGGACGGAGAGAGGGGGGGCGCGGACGGAGAGAGGGGGGGCGCGGACGGAGAGAGGGGGGGCGCGGACGGAGAGAGGGGGGGCGCGGACGGAGAGAGGGGGGGCGCGGACGGAGAGAGGGGGGGCGCGGACGGAGAGAGGGGGGGCGCGGACGGAGAGAGGGGGGGCGCGGACGGAGAGAGGGGGGGCGCGGACGGAGAGAGGGGGGGCGCGGACGGAGAGAGGGGGGGCGCGGACGGAGAGAGGGGGGGCGCGGACGGAGAGAGGGGGGGCGCGGACGGAGAGAGGGGGGGCGCGGACGGAGAGAGGGGGGGCGCGGACGGAGAGAGGGGGGGCGCGGACGGAGAGAGGGGGGGCGCGGACGGAGAGAGGGGGGGCGCGGACGGAGAGAGGGGGGGCGCGGACGGAGAGAGGGGGGGCGCGGACGGAGAGAGGGGGGGCGCGGACGGAGAGAGGGGGGGCGCGGACGGAGAGAGGGGGGGCGCGGACGGAGAGAGGGGGGGCGCGGACGGAGAGAGGGGGGGCGCGGACGGAGAGAGGGGGGGCGCGGACGGAGAGAGGGGGGGCGCGGACGGAGAGAGGGGGGGCGCGGACGGAGAGAGGGGGGGCGCGGACGGAGAGAGGGGGGGCGCGGACGGAGAGAGGGGGGGCGCGGACGGAGAGAGGGGGGGCGCGGACGGAGAGAGGGGGGGCGCGGACGGAGAGAGGGGGGGCGCGGACGGAGAGAGGGGGGGCGCGGACGGAGAGAGGGGGGGCGCGGACGGAGAGAGGGGGGGCGCGGACGGAGAGAGGGGGGGCGCGGACGGAGAGAGGGGGGGCGCGGACGGAGAGAGGGGGGGCGCGGACGGAGAGAGGGGGGGCGCGGACGGAGAGAGGGGGGGCGCGGACGGAGAGAGGGGGGGCGCGGACGGAGAGAGGGGGGGCGCGGACGGAGAGAGGGGGGGCGCGGACGGAGAGAGGGGGGGCGCGGACGGAGAGAGGGGGGGCGCGGACGGAGAGAGGGGGGGCGCGGACGGAGAGAGGGGGGGCGCGGACGGAGAGAGGGGGGGCGCGGACGGAGAGAGGGGGGGCGCGGACGGAGAGAGGGGGGGCGCGGACGGAGAGAGGGGGGGCGCGGACGGAGAGAGGGGGGGCGCGGACGGAGAGAGGGGGGGCGCGGACGGAGAGAGGGGGGGCGCGGACGGAGAGAGGGGGGGCGCGGACGGAGAGAGGGGGGGCGCGGACGGAGAGAGGGGGGGCGCGGACGGAGAGAGGGGGGGCGCGGACGGAGAGAGGGGGGGCGCGGACGGAGAGAGGGGGGGCGCGGACGGAGAGAGGGGGGGCGCGGACGGAGAGAGGGGGGGCGCGGACGGAGAGAGGGGGGGCGCGGACGGAGAGAGGGGGGGCGCGGACGGAGAGAGGGGGGGCGCGGACGGAGAGAGGGGGGGCGCGGACGGAGAGAGGGGGGGCGCGGACGGAGAGAGGGGGGGCGCGGACGGAGAGAGGGGGGGCGCGGACGGAGAGAGGGGGGGCGCGGACGGAGAGAGGGGGGGCGCGGACGGAGAGAGGGGGGGCGCGGACGGAGAGAGGGGGGGCGCGGACGGAGAGAGGGGGGGCGCGGACGGAGAGAGGGGGGGCGCGGACGGAGAGAGGGGGGGCGCGGACGGAGAGAGGGGGGGCGCGGACGGAGAGAGGGGGGGCGCGGACGGAGAGAGGGGGGGCGCGGACGGAGAGAGGGGGGGCGCGGACGGAGAGAGGGGGGGCGCGGACGGAGAGAGGGGGGGCGCGGACGGAGAGAGGGGGGGCGCGGACGGAGAGAGGGGGGGCGCGGACGGAGAGAGGGGGGGCGCGGACGGAGAGAGGGGGGGCGCGGACGGAGAGAGGGGGGGCGCGGACGGAGAGAGGGGGGGCGCGGACGGAGAGAGGGGGGGCGCGGACGGAGAGAGGGGGGGCGCGGACGGAGAGAGGGGGGGCGCGGACGGAGAGAGGGGGGGCGCGGACGGAGAGAGGGGGGGCGCGGACGGAGAGAGGGGGGGCGCGGACGGAGAGAGGGGGGGCGCGGACGGAGAGAGGGGGGGCGCGGACGGAGAGAGGGGGGGCGCGGACGGAGAGAGGGGGGGCGCGGACGGAGAGAGGGGGGGCGCGGACGGAGAGAGGGGGGGCGCGGACGGAGAGAGGGGGGGCGCGGACGGAGAGAGGGGGGGCGCGGACGGAGAGAGGGGGGGCGCGGACGGAGAGAGGGGGGGCGCGGACGGAGAGAGGGGGGGCGCGGACGGAGAGAGGGGGGGCGCGGACGGAGAGAGGGGGGGCGCGGACGGAGAGAGGGGGGGCGCGGACGGAGAGAGGGGGGGCGCGGACGGAGAGAGGGGGGGCGCGGACGGAGAGAGGGGGGGCGCGGACGGAGAGAGGGGGGGCGCGGACGGAGAGAGGGGGGGCGCGGACGGAGAGAGGGGGGGCGCGGACGGAGAGAGGGGGGGCGCGGACGGAGAGAGGGGGGGCGCGGACGGAGAGAGGGGGGGCGCGGACGGAGAGAGGGGGGGCGCGGACGGAGAGAGGGGGGGCGCGGACGGAGAGAGGGGGGGCGCGGACGGAGAGAGGGGGGGCGCGGACGGAGAGAGGGGGGGCGCGGACGGAGAGAGGGGGGGCGCGGACGGAGAGAGGGGGGGCGCGGACGGAGAGAGGGGGGGCGCGGACGGAGAGAGGGGGGGCGCGGACGGAGAGAGGGGGGGCGCGGACGGAGAGAGGGGGGGCGCGGACGGAGAGAGGGGGGGCGCGGACGGAGAGAGGGGGGGCGCGGACGGAGAGAGGGGGGGCGCGGACGGAGAGAGGGGGGGCGCGGACGGAGAGAGGGGGGGCGCGGACGGAGAGAGGGGGGGCGCGGACGGAGAGGGGGGGGGCGGACGGAGAGAGGGGGGGGGACGGAGAGAAAGAGGGGGGGAAGAGAGAGAGGAGGACAGAGAGAGGGAACGCAGAAACTGTGGACAACAGAGAGGGGGAGTACACAGAGAGAGACACACACACACAGAGACAGAGAGAGAGATCTCACTCCTGAAAGATGGACATCTATCCAGAATATTCTACATTGATCCATCAAGTGTGCGGGCAGAGATTGACTACTTATGCAAGCATAAACAATGCCAGGCTTGTCACTGAATCAGTTTTCAATGTAATGCTGGGAAAATAAGTCAATAAGTTAGTCTTCTCATTTAAAGCTTCTTCACAAAAATGTTTTTATTAATAAGATGCATTTTTAATGCCTTTATCTTTTGAAATTTGCTCAGTGGCCCCCCCAGGCCAAGCAAAAATCATAATGCGGCCCTCCGCCCGAAACGGTTGGACAACCCTGTTCTACATAAACTGTGCTATAGTAATGTACGTTGTTGTTTCCCAGATAAAATTATCCTGATATAAAAAAGAACAGAAAATGCTGGAAACACTCAACAGGCTTGGCATTATCTGTGGAGAGAGAAAGAGAGTCAACATTTCAGGTCTGGGACATTTTTGAGTTCTGATGCAAGGTCCCAGACCTGAAACGTTGGGCTGGATCTTGTGCAGGAGGCAGAGCTCCCAGCACTAGGCCGAAAAGACGGGGGATAACCCCGCCTCAGCATTTTGTTCAGCCCCCCGGAGCGATCCTCCGGTCTTTTTTGTCAAACTTTAAGGAGGCGGAATCCCTGTCCCTCCAAAGATTTTATAGGGACGGAGATCCCACCCCCAAGAAGGGCCGGCAACTCAGCAGTATAGGCAGCTCCACCAGGAGCGTTGTCCACAGTTGGTTCCGCAGAGGCCAAGGGGTGGAACCCCGAAGAAGATGTAGGTGAGACGGGGTCATAGGGGCCAGTCCAGAAGGCCCCGAAGGTGGGGTTTGGGCATTCAGTCCGGTCATTGCCCACGGAGGGAGGACCCCCTCCCTCCCAAGCCCGCAGAGAGGGTGCCTCGTTTTACAAGGCGTCCTTCCCCGCACAGCAGAGGCTCCCGGCAATGGAAAGAGGCCCCCAGTTGGCTGTCAATAGGCCTATTAAGGGCCTCAATTGGCCTCTGGGCAGGAAGAAGGTCGTCCTCGGCCCCGGGAGGAACAGAACCGGGAATCCCAGCGTTGGGTTCCGTGGCAGGTGTTTCTGCCCCAAATCTCCAGCTCCCACTCCTCACTACGAAACCCACCGTCGGGATGAGAACATGATCCGGCCCATTAACTCTGTTTCTCTCTCCAGAGACGCTGCCAGACCTGCTGAGCGCCCCCAGCACCCTCTGCCTTCATCTCAGATTTCCAGTATCTGCAGTACTTTGCTTTTGTAAATTGATCCTGATGCTGGAAAGCCTTTTAAAGGGATCTTTTGTGTCAGTGGAGGTGGTACATTTGTATGTCAGAAGAAAAGGTGATTATCAATTGTTACAAGTAAACTGTTTGCAGGAGACTTCAGGTATTACTAGGAGAAGCAGTGTAAAGAATGGAGGATATTTTAACAGTTCAAAAATAAACAGGATCAGGTAGAAGTGACGACCAAACAGTGTTATATCTTCGTGGTCAAAGAAAGAAAACTTTAAATTTTACAACTTGGAATGTTGGAACGCTCATGGATAATCTCAAGAGTGACTGTCCGAAAAGAACTGCAATCATACCATGTGAGCTATCAAGACGCCACGTGCTCTATGTGGGAAGCCGCGAACAATTCTAGTGCCCAGGACCAATATGTGTGCAGGAAGTGTCTCCAGCTGCAGCTCCTGGAAGCCCGGGTTTCGGAGCTGGAGTGGCAGCTGGGGACACTGTGGAGCATCCACAGTGAGTTGCTCTTGCTGAGAATCGGCATGGACACGAAGAGCTGATGACCGCCTTTGGTGCTGCAATCATTCTATGATTCTATTCTTTAAGTTTCAAAAATAATGATACATGATAAAAAAGAAATTAAAATCCTATGGTGGAGGTGCCACAGATAGAAATGTGGCACAGCAGGGAAGGGTCACATTTTTGCTTGCAGACTACAGAACAGCTATTTTCTGTTTGAGAAATATGAAGTATGTATTAAAATACTTTAACACTGCACTTCTTGCTAATAATTGATTGCCACAGACCATTAACGAATTTTCAGCACCTGTGCATGGTTTTTAAAACTTTATTAAGTAAGAAAATACATTATCCAATCCTTCCGGTAATCAGCATTCCACCGAAGCACATTAATGCAAGTTACAAATTGGCTACATGGACTTTTATTAAGGGTACTGGTTTCCCTATTTTTCTTTCACTGCATAGTGTAACTAAGCAGAACCAATTGTACACATCATAAAATGTGCTAATTTATGACTCCCAAAAGCAAGCAAGACAGGAAATTCAACAGCCAACAGCATATGAACGCACATTCATCTGCTTTGTGAGTTTATTGGAAAATTAATCTGGTTCTGTTTCAGGAAATACCTCTACAAAAAATATCATGTACAGTTTTACATGTTGATAAGTTCGAATACTACTAGAATATGCATAACAGTGAGAGCTGAGGGGTACCATGCATAGCCTTTTAAACATTTCAGTCAACCGCTGATCTCCGAAGCATAGAATGGTATTTTGTTAAATTCTAATACAAGCATCAAAGTAGTTGATTTTCATTTTGGTTTTGAGACATGTAGATGGAAAACACTTTTTGTTTGAAAGCCATTCATTATCCAACAATAATGTTATGGAATGTATGAATGGCCATCATTTCCTATTTCAACAAAGCACAAGAAAGATATCCTGGATTTCTTCTGAACAAAATGGAGTGTTCAAAAGTGAGAAAATAACATGGTATGAATTAAAAGCAAAATACTGCAGATGCTGGAAATCTGAAACAAAAACAAAAAGCAGGTCAGGCAGCATCTGTGGAGAGAGAAGCAGAGTTAACGTTTCAGGTCACTGACCTTTCATCAGAGCAGGTTAATATTCTCAGCCTAAGTGTTTTTTTTTTAAATTGAGGGTATAAATTCCCTATCAATATAATGGAGAGAGTTTTGTGTCCATTGAGTGTTCATTGTACCAGTCATATATCAATGTCGCACTTGTAAAGTTTCTATTGTTTAACAAATCCTAATTGGGTTAAATATTATCGGGAATTGGATGTATGCTTAAAAAAGGAAATTTGCTGGGCTATAGGGAAAGAGCAAGGGAGTAGGAATAATTGAATAGCTCTTTTAAAAAACCTCCACAGGCAAGATGGGTCATAATGGCTTCCTTCTTTGCTGCAAGATTCTATGATTATTTATATAACAAAAAGTAACAAATGACTCACCTGAACAAGACAGATTGCCTCAAATAAAACATGTTGAAAATTACCAAAGATCAACCAGGTCACATGAAAAAGCTACCAACAACTTCTATTCCTCACACACAAAGTTGTCCGAGAGACCTCTACAAGGCAGAAACAAAGTGTGAACACAATAGGAGAGAAGAGGGTCAGAAGAGGTAAACACATTCCAAGAGAAGGGTTTGTAGAATGCCTTTGCAAGTGGAGAAAGATGATGTTGCATAAGTTAAAAGGAACTAGACTTGATAATGGGTCAGATGTTAGAAGGTTGCTGAGCTCACCTAGTACACTAACATTTTGCACCTCAATTCAGCACAAACAGCAACCGGCACAAAAGCATCCTTGCAATACTTAACCACATCAACTTGATGCATACTATTCTAAAACATGGTCTACAGCAAGATAAAACACAAAAAAACTGAAAGGTAGAAATCTCAATCCATGTCTTAACCAAGTCCTGTTCACCCATCATCCCTGTGTTCGCTGACTTTCATTGGTTCCCAGTTAAACAATGCCCTTATTTTAAAATTTTCATCTTTGTTTTCAAATTCTTCTTTGGCCTCGCCCCTCCCTATCTCTGTAATCTCCTCCATCCTCACAACGCTCTGAGATAGCTGCACTGCTCTAATTCTGGCCTCTTCAGCTTCCCCAATTTTAATTGCTCCACTATTGTTGGCTGTGCCTTCAGCTGCCAAGGTCCTAAGTTCTGGAATCTCCTCCCTAAACCCCTCCACCTCTCTTTCCTCCTTTAAGACAATACTTACCTCTTAGACCAAGCGTTTGGTCAACTGCCTTAATATCTCCATATGTGGCTCAGTGTCAAATATTGCTTTATAACACTCCTGTGAAGAGCATTGGGATGTTTTATGTTAGAGACGGTATAAAAATACAACTTCTTGTTGTATCTGTGAAGATCGTGTACCAGTATGGGAATCGGGGGAAAACTTTCCACTGGTTGAAGTCATACTGAGCACAAAGGAAGATGGCTGTGGTTGTTGGAGTGGTTGTCAATCATCTCAGTCTCAGGACATTACTGCAGGAGCTCCTCAGGGTAGTGTGCTAGGCCCAACCAGCTTCAGCTGCTTCATCAATGACCTTCCTTCAATCATAAGGTCAGAAGTAGGGATGTTCGCTAATGATTGCACAATGCTCAGCACCATTCGCGACTCCTCAGATACTGAAGTAGCCCATGTCCATATGCTGCAAGACCTAAACAACATTCAAGCTTGGGCTGATAAGTGGCAAGTTACATTACGCCACACAAGTGCCAGGGAATGACCATCTCAAACAAGAGGGAGAAACCAACCTTGATGTTCAATGGCATTACCATCGCTGAATCCCCCCACTATCAACATCCTGGGGGTTACCATTGACCATAAACTGAACTGGACCAGCCAAATAAGTACTGTGGCTACAAGAACAGGTCAGAGCTGGGAATTCTGAGGCGAGTAACGCACCTCCTGTCTCCCCAAAGCCTGTCCACTACCTACAAGTCACAAGTCAGGAGTGTGATGAAACATTCTCCACTTGCCTGGATAGGTGCAGCTCCACCAACACTCAAGAAGCTCGACACCATCCAGGACAAAGCAACCGGCTTGACTGGCACCCCATCCATCACCGACGGACAGTGGCAGCAGTGTGTACCCTCTACAAGATGCACTGCAACAACTCACCAAGGCTCCTTCCAAACCTCTTCCACCTAGGACAAGGGCAGCAGATGCATGGGAACATCACCATCTGCAAGTTCCCCTCCAACCCATACACCATTCTGATTTGGAACTTTATCGCCATTCCTTCACTGTCGCTGGTTCAAAATCCTGGACCTCCCTTCCTAACAGCAATGTGGGTGTACAGTTCAAGAAGGCAGCTCACCACCACCTCCTCAAGGATAATTAGGGATGAACAATAAATACTGGCCTACCCAGTGACGCCCATATCCCATGAAAGAATTTAAAGAATTGTTTAACAAGGTTGTTTGCACTAGTATATGTTATATTTATACAGTTATTGAATTAAAGTAGACGGGTTAATGCCCGCTTAGTGTGAACAGGTATAGAATATGTGAATAGAAATCCAGTGAATAGTACCAGTGGGAACAGTGAAGCCTTGTTTCATAGTCCTCTCCATCCCATCATTTCATTAACAATCACCATTTGTGCCTTGGTTGCAGATGTTCCTGGAACTACCATGCACTCCAGCATGGACTGCTGTGCTGGAATATCAGTTAGTGTCGCACTTTCTTCAACAGTGAACCTATCTTGTTCCCCTCCTACTGAAAAACATTGCACTCTAGTCCTGATGCCATTTCTCTGCTTCAGGCTGAACCCCCACCTCAGTATCCTATTTGATCCCAAGTTCAGCTGCAAATCGCTCCAAAGCCCAAATTAACTCTACCTAATGCAAAACCTTCCAGTCCAGTGTGCCAATCCATACCCACCACTATTAATTCAGGCCCCCTTCCCCTCCACTTTCAGTTATTTTGCTCCTAAACTTCAGAAGAATCATTTTCTAACTATATACATCCAGCAGAAAGTCTGTTTTCTTTTAATTTGTTCTTGGGACATGAGCATCGCTGGCAAAGCCAGCATTTGTTGCCCATCCCCAATTGCCCTTCAAGAGGTGGTAGTGAGCTGCCTTCTTGAGCTGCTATAGTCCATCTGGTGCAATTACACCCAGAGTGCAATTAGGGAGGGTGTTCCAGGAATTTGACACAGCTACAGTGAAGGAACGATGATATAGATCCAAGTCAGGAGGAGAATTTGCAGGTGGTGGTGTTCCCATGTGTTTGCTGCCCTTGTCCTTCTTGGTGGTAGAGGTCATGCATTCAGAAGGTGCTGTCAAAGGAGGCTTGGCGAGTTGCTGCAGTGCATCCTATCGTGGCACACACTGCTGCCACTGTGTGCCAGTGGTGGAGGGAGTGAATGCTTAAAGTGACGGATGGGGTGCTGATCAATGCTCGTGAAGTAGAAAATGTGGCATGGACTCGACAGGTCAGAAGACCTCCTTCTGTGCTGTAACCATTCTATGATTCGCTGATAGCATTTCTACACCAAAATAACTCATTTATAGCTGTTTCAAAAAAACTAAAATATTTTGCAAACCAAAATGCATTCGACAAAGTCATTTTTGGCATAATGAATGAAATCAGAAAACAGTTGACATCTTCACTAACATTTACTGTGGCCACAGACTTGAGTACAAGAGTGCTTAAATTTGCCATAAGTAGTAATAGTAAAAATTGAACAAAAAAGTTGCTCACTTTGGAAATATGCGTGTATTTCAGAGAGAGGATTGAGAGACAAATTTAAATACTGAAAATAAAGATTTTCGCCCCGTGTGTGACCAATACAAGCAATCAAGATCTATTTTTTAAAAATCCATTTAAAATGAGTAGTTTGTGGTTTAAAAGATACAGCCTTTAACAGTTCACTTTTCTATAACACTCGAAAACTAAATATAGCAAAACTGATCATCTTCTGACCAGATCAATGAGGTGATTGTATAAAGTCTATGAAAAATTATGGCATGGCCATTATTAAACATACCTCTTGTAAAGAACGTGCTGCTGGCTTGTCTTGATGGTTGGCTAATATTAAAAATGGCAAAGTGCACAGCTGAGGATGCTGAAGAGCTGAGTGCAATTCATTCCGCGCAGTTTCTAGATCATCTTCAGATGACGCACTGTCCAGCACAAATACTACTCCTTGAGACCCTTGATAGTATCGACTCCAGTATTTGCGTATATTGTCTGCCCCTTAAAAAAATTTTAAAAACAAGTTTAAAAAATGCATTAATTTAAGGAAAATAAACCAATCTTGCTTCTTTAAAAGACAAGACATTTTCAAAAATAGCTCAATTACTTTACTAAATAAATGCTGGCATTTTCATAAAGGGAATTGTGGAGGAAGAAAAATTATTTTGGCATCAAATGCAGAGGTTGGGATCAACCAAGAATTGCAATATTGGTTTTTAGATTAATACTAAGAGTTGGAATTCAGAAATTTGAACTCATACAAGAAACCTCCCAATTCTCAAGCCATGAAGGGTTTCCATGAACCCAATTCTCTTGCATTTTATTTCTTAAGTTTTTTGTTGCATTTGGACCAATTAATATAATGCTAACGTGATTTTAGTTCAAAATTTTTATACGTACCCATCCATTATTCCTCAATTATGTCAAAAGAATTGTGCTCTTAGTTGGGCAATTAACTTTCTTAAAAAAACTACATTACTGTTTGGTGACTAAAAAAACTAGAAAATAACCAGTTATATTATGCACAATATTGTTCCCAATTAAAATTCCACACAATCACATTTCTAGTCCAATACGTAAACCATTATCAACCCAGATATTATTATTCTTTCATGGGACGTGAGCATCGTTGGCAAGCATTTATTGCCCATCCCTAAATAGCCCTTGAGAAGGTGGTAGTGAGCTGCCTTCTTGAATCGCTGCAGTCCATGTGGTGTGGGTACACCCACAGTGCTGTTGGGGAGGGAGTTCTTGACCCAGCGACAGTGAAGGAACGGTGATATAGTTCCAAGTCTGTATGGTATGTGGCTTGGAGGGGAACTTGCAGGAGGTGGTGTTTCCACGCAACTACTGCACTTGTCCTTTCAGGTGGAATAGGTTGTGGGTATGGGGGGGAATGATGTGTGACAGTGTTGGGGGTGGAGGGGGGAATGGTGTGAGTGTTGGAGGGGTGAATGGTGCGTGACAGTGTTTGGGGGGGGAAATGGTGTTTGCTGAAGGAGGCTTGGCGAGTTGCTGCAGCGCATCTTATAGATGGTACACTGCTGTCACTGTGCGTCGGTGGTGGAGGGAGTGAATGTTTAAGTTGGTGGATGGGGTGCCAAATAAACTGGGTGCTTTGTCCTGAATGGTGTCGAGCTTGAGTGTTGTTGGAGCTCTGCTCAGCCAGACAAGTGGAGAGTATTCCATCACACTCCTGATTTGTGGCTTGTAGATGATGGACAGGCTCTTAAGAGTCAGTAGGCGAGTTACTAACTGCAGAATTCACAGCCTCTAACCTGCTCCTGTAGCCACAGTATTTATATGGCTGTTCCAGTTAAGTTTCTCGTCAATGGTAACCCCCAGGAAGTTGATGGCAATGTTCCTGTTCCTTACGTTCTTATGAATGTCATGGGCAGATGGCTAGATTCTTTTTTGTTGCAGATGGTAATTATCTGGCACTTGCGTGGCATGAATATTACTTGCCACTTATCAGCCCAAGCCTGAATGTTGTCCAGGTCTTGCTGCATGCAGGCACAAATGGCTTCGATATCAGCATTTTTGTCCATATTTGGAAAAAAGTTGTAATGAGGTCAGGAGCCGAGTGATCCTGACAGAACCCAAACTGAACATGTGAGCACTTTATTGCTGAGTAAGTGCCTCTTGATAACACTGTTGATGACACCTTCCATCACTTTGCTGATGACCAAGAATAAACTGATGGAGCTGTAATCACCTGGATTGGATTTGTCCTGCTTGTGTACAGGACATACCTGAGCAATTTTCCACATTGCTGGGTATATGCCAGCGTCGTCGCTGCACTGGAACAGCTTGACTAGTGGTGTGGTTAGTTCCAGAGCACAAGTCTTTAGTACTACAGCTGGGATGGACCACCATTCACGACTGGACGTAGGAGGGCTGCAGACCTTTGATCTGATCCATTGGTTGTGGGATCACTTAGCTCTGTCTACTGCATGCTGCTTCTGCTGTCTAACATGCATGTCGTCCGGTGTTGTAGCTTCACCAGGTTGGCACCTCATGTTGAGGTATGCCTGGTAATGCACCTGGCATGCTCTCCTGCACTCCTCATTGAACCAGGGTTGGTCCCCAAGCTTGATGGTAATGTTAGAGTGAGGAATATGCAGGCCATGAGGTTACAGATTGTGGTTGAATATAATCCAACTGCAGCTGATGGCCCAGAGTGCCTCATGGATGCCCAGTTTTGAGCTGCTAGATCTGTTCTGAATCTACCCCATTTAGCAGAGTGGTAATGCCACACAACACGATGGACAGTATGAAGTTGGGTCTTCGGCTCCACAAGGATTGTGTGGTGGTCACTCATAGAGTCACAGAGATACAGCACTGACACAGGCCCTTCGGCCCACTGAGTCTGTGCCGACCAACAACCACCCATTTATACTAATCCTACATTAATCCCATATTCCCTACCACATCCCCACCATTCTCCTACCACCTACCAATACCAGGGGTAATTTACAATCGCCAATTTACCTATCAACATGTCTTTGGCTGTGGGAGGAAACCGGAGCAACCGGCGGAAACCCACGCGGTCACAGGGAGAACTTGCAAACCCCGTACAGACAGTACCCAGAATCAAACCTGGGTCGCTGGAGCTGTAATGCTGCGGTGTTAACCACTGTGCCACTATGCCGCCCACAAAATTGTTGGGTTTTTGCTAAGATTTGGTGGTTTTCCCGGTCAATTTTTCTGATGCTAACCCACAACTTACTATACTTATTGAATTCAGTTTCACGTTTTGCCATAGTGGGATCTGAGCATGGTCATACTCACCAAACCATACCTTACAACCAATGTACCAGACTCAACCATCAGCATCCCTGGGTATGTCCTGTCCCAGTGGCAGAAGAGACCCACTAGAGGTGTACAGTTGGAAGGGAGTGGCCCTAGGAGTCCTCAACATCGACTCCGGACCGCATGAAGTCTCATGGTATCAGGACAAACATGGGAAAGGAAACCTCCTGAATACCACCGACCGCCCTCCCTCACTACACTCTTACCAATACTGTCATGGAAAGAAGCACCTGCGACAGGTAGATTAGTGAAGGCGAAATCAAATGGGTTTTTCTCTTTTGTCGGTTCTCTCACCAGCTGCTGCAGGCCCATTCTGCCAGATCTGTCCTTCAGGATTTGGTGAACTCGGTCAGGAGTAGTGCTACTGAGTCCATCCAGGTGATGGACACTGAAGTCCCCATCCAGAGTACATTCTGTGTCCTTGCTACCATCAGTGCTTCTACAAGTGGTGTTCCACGTGGACGACTATTCATTCATCAGGTGCACTGCTGCAGTGCATCTTGCAGATGGTACACGCTGCTGCCACTGTGTGTCGGTGGTGGAGGGAGTGAATGCTTGTAGATGGGGTGCCAATCAAGCGGGCTGCTTTGTTTGGGATGGTGTCGAACTTCTTGAGTGTTGTTGGAGCTGCACCCATCCAGGCAAGTGGAGAGTATTCCATCACACTCCTGACTTGTGCATTGTAGATGGTGGACAGGCTTTGGGGAATCAGAAGGTGAGTTACTCGCCACAGGATTCCTAGCCTCTGACCTGCTCTTGTAGCCACGGTATTTATATGGCTACTCCAGTTCAGTTTCTGGTTAATGGTAGCCCCTAGGATGTTGAAAGTGGGGGATTCAGCGATGGTAATGCCATTGAATGTCAAGGGGAGATGGTTAGATTCTCCATTGTTGGAGATGGTCATTGCCTGGCACTTGTGTGGCATGAATGTTACTTGCCACTTATCAGCCCAAGCCTGGATATTGTCCAGGTCTTGCTGCATTTCTACAGGACTGCTTCAGTTTTGGAGGAGTCACGAATGGTGCTGAACATTGTGCAATCATCAGCCAACATCTCTACTTTCGATCTGATGATTGAAGGAAGGTCATTGATGAAGCAGCTGAAGATGGTTGGGCCTAGGACACTACCCTGAGGAACTCCTGCAGTGATGTCCTGGAGCTCAGATGATTGACCTCCAACAACACAACCATCTTCTTTTGCGCTAGGTATGACTCCAGCCAGTGGGGAGTTTTCCCTGATTCCCATTGACTTCAGTTTTGCTAGGGCTCCTTGATGCCATACTCGGTCAAATGCGGCCTTGATGTCAAGGGCAGTCACTCTCACCTCACCTCTCGAGTTCAGCTCTTTTGTCCATATTTGAACCAAGGCTGTAACGAGGTCAGGAGCTGAGCGGCCCTGGCAGAACCCAAACTGAACGTCACTGAGCAGGTTATTGCTAAGAAAGTGCTGCTTGATGGCACTGTTGATGACACCTTCCATCACTTTACTGATGATTGAGAGTAGGCTGATGGGGCGGTAAATGGCCGGGTTGGACTTGTCCTGCTTTTTGTGTACAGGACATACCTGGGCAATTTTCCACATTGCCGGGTAGATGCCAGTGTTGTAGCTGTACTGCAACAGCCTGACTAGGGGTGTGGCAAGTTCTGGAGCACAGGTCTTCAGTACTATTGTCAGGGCCCATTGCCTTTGCAATATCCAGTGCCTTCAGTCGTTTCTTGATATCACACGGAGTGAATCAAACTAGCTGAAGTCTGGCATCTGTGATGCTGGGGACTTCAGGAGGAGGCTGAGATGGATCATCAACTCGGCACTTCTGGCTGAAGATTGTTGCAAATGCTTCAGCCTTATCTTTTGCACTGATGTGCTGGGCTCCCCCATCATTGAGGATGGGGATATTTGTGGAGCCACCTCCTCCAGTTAGTTGTTTAATTGTCCACCACCATACATGGCCAGATGCGGCAGGACTGCAGAGATAGATCTGATCCGTTGGTTATGGGATCGCTTAGCTCTGTCTATCGCATGCTGCTTACGCAGTTTGGCATGCAGATAGTCCTGTGTTGTAGCTTCACTAGGTTGACACCTCATTTTGAGGTATGCCTGGTGCTGCTCCTGGCATGCCCTCCTGCACTCTAAATTGAACCAGGGTTGGTCTACTGGCTTGATGGTAATGGTAGAGTGGCGGATATGCCGGGACATGAGGTTACAGATTGTGGCTGAGTACAATTCTGCTACTACTTCATCATGCCCAGTTTTGCATTGCTAGATCTGTTCGAAATCTATCCCATTTAGCATGGTGGTAGTGCCACACAACACAATGGAGGGTATCCTCAATGTGAAGGTGGGACTTCGTCTCCACAAGAACTGTCCAGTGGTTACTCCTACCAATACTGTCATGGACAGATGCATCTGCGGCAGGCAGATTGGTGATGACGAGGTCAAGTATGTTTTCCACTCTTGTTGGTTCCCTCACCACCTGGCGCATAGCTGATATGTCCTTTAGGACTCGGCCAGCTCAGTCAGTAGTGGTGCTACCGAGCCACTCTTGGTGATGGATATTGAAGTCCCCCACCCAGAGTACATTCTGTGCCCTCGCCACCCTCAGTGCTTCCTCCAAGTGCTGTTCAACATGGAGCAGTAGTGACTCATCAGCTGAGGGAGGGCAGTAGGTGGTAATCAGCAGGAGGTTTCCTTGTCCATGTTTGATCTGATGCCATGAGACTTCATGGTGTCCAGAGTCGATGTTGAGGACTCCCAGGGCAACTCCCTCCCTACCGTATACCACTGTGCCGCCACCTCTGGTGGATCTGTCTTGCCGGTGGGAGAAGACATACCCGGGGATGGTGATGGCAGTGTCTGGGACATTGTCTTAAGGTAAGATTCCGTGAGTATGACTATGTCAGGCTATTGCTTGACTAGTCTGTGGGACAGCTCTCCCAACCTTGGCACAAGTCCCCAGATGTTAGTAAGGAGGACTTTGCAGGGTCGACAGGGCTGGGTTTGCTGTTGTCGTTTCCGGTGCCTAGATCGATGCCGGGTGGTCCGTCCGGTCTCATTCCTTTTTATTGACTTCGTAGCGGATAGATACAGCATGCTAAGCCATTTCAGAGGGCATCTAAGAGTCAACCACATCGCTGTGGGTCTGGAGTCACCTCTAGGCCAGACCAGGTAAGGACAGAAGCTTTCCTTCCCTAAAGGCCATTAGTGAACCAGATGGGTTTTTACAACAATCGACAATGGTTTCATGGCCATCATTAGACTAGCTTTTTAATTCCAGATTTATTAATTGAATTCAAATTCCACCTTCTGGTGTGGTGGGATTTGAACCCATGTCCCCAGAGCAATACCCTGGGTCTCTGGGTTACTAGTCCAGTGACAATACCACTACATCACCGCCTCCCCTGGGTCTCCTAACCTACCAAAGAAAGTCCCAGACAGGTCATCTGCCTGCAGTGTCAATGCAGTCTCCTCTGGGGGAGCTGGTTTGATCATGGCCTGACCCACTACACATTCAGGGACTCTGCAGGAGACCATCTCCTGCCACCGCCCTGTCTCTCTGACCTCCTGCTGTCTTTCTACTGTGAGGGCTACCACCTTCACCCCTGCCAGATCATTACCTAGGACAGGCCAACCCTGTCCACAGGCAAACTAGGGACAATCCCTACAATCAATGGTCTCGAAAGCAGGTTGCACTCCAGGTGCACCCGGTGTACAGGTACAGACATACACTGCCCTCCAATACCATTCACCACCATTTTAGTGTTCACTGCACTCTCTGGGGGAAAGGTCAGGCCTTTTCCCAGTAAAAGGGATCTGGTGGCCCATGTCCCTGAGAATCACTATGTGCTTGCTTGCCCCACTCAAAGGATTCAGGGTTATTTTCCCTTCAGATACAAAACCCTGATAACCTTCAGGAATCCTATTAACCTTTCCTGCACTGGCCGTAGTAAGCTTCCTGGGTTGGACCCTTACTGCAGTCAAAGCCACAGCCTGTTCCGTGTTTTCCATCAGACCCTCGTCTTCACTGAGCAGGTGTGCCCTGATTAACCCTACCGGTTTCCCCTTTAATTTCCAGCAGTCAGCTTTTAAATGCTCTGCCTTGTTACAGTGGAAGCACACAGGTCTCCAGGTCTCACTCTTGCTCATAGCACCTTCATTTTTAACTGGAGGGGGGCCCCCTGTGTCTCCTGCTTTCCTTTCTCTTCCAGACTGCCTATGCTTCTATCACCTTCCCACCCTTTGTCCTTTTCGGATTTGTGGGGGTGATCAGGAAAGGTTCTCCCCTGGGAAACCGACATATAGATTAAAGAAAAATTCATCGGCCAGAACGGCTGCTTGCCAGGCTCCCTGAACCCGCTGCTCCTCGCTTTGAATTATTATTGAGAATGGGAGAGAGTTTTTAAATTCCTCTAACGGGTTTACTTCTCAGTCTCATTGCTGAGCTGTATTTTAAAACCCTCAGCCACTCGTCAAAATCCAGCTGCTTGCTTCTTTCAAACTCCAAATGGGTTTGCTTTTCGAGGGTTCTAAACCTCTGGCAGTAGGTTTCGGGTACTAATTCATATGCTCTGAGGATAGCATTTTTGGTCAGTTCATAGTTTAATGGACTCTCATCTGGCAGCGAGGAATAGACCTCATGGGCTTTTCCAGTTAGTTTGCTTTGCAGTAAAAAAAAAATGACCAAGTCTCAGCTGGCCATTTTAGCTGCCTTGCCAGTTTCTCGAAAGACACGAAAAACGCTTCCACATCTTCCGTTGAATTTTGGAATCAATTGGGAGAGTTTTACCATTCTTGTATCCAAGCCTGAATTCTGAGCCTCCATATTGGCCATGCTTTCACTAGGGTTATTCTGTCGCCCTCGAGCTAACTCAAGCCGCTTTAGCTCCTGTTCTTCGGATTCTTTCCAGAATACCCTTTCCCCCTCTCACTCTTTCCTTCTCCTGTCTTTCTTTCTCTCTCTCCTCTCTCTTTCCCTCTCCTGTCTTTGTTTTTCTTCACATTACATTTGGAAAGCTTTTTCTTTCTCTCTCTTTTTCCTGTCTCTCTCTTTCCTTGTCTTCTAATTCAAGTTTCTTTTGTTCCAATTGTATCTTTGCTAGCAATACCCTGTCTGGGTCTGCTTCTAACACTGCTTCTGCTTAATCAGATTCAAGGGAAAAATGGCTGGTCACTAGCCTTAGGAGTTCAGACTTCCTAGCCTCGCCACGTATAGTGATCCCACACTGCTCAGCCATTTTTCTCAACTCCTCCAGAAACAGTGCTTTAAACTTATCCCAAATTAGTTCACCCTAGCTTGGAGAGCTACTCGCTTCAATTGCAGATATTAGTATCCAATCACACACAACCACAAGACAACCTGCACTGATTTGTTCTTTTTGATTGGGAAAAATTTGGCTTCCCACTTCAATTTTCACTCGTTTGTCAGTGGGTAACAATCCCAATGCTTGCACTCAATTTCTGTTACAACCAGGTGAGCAATGTCTAGGGGTCTCTTGCTGTCTTCACCTGGGCTTACTGAACAGCGTTTAATTTTACACACACTGTGTTTTGAGCTCCCCTTTTTGTGAATCCGTGTTCACAGTTTCCAGTTACAAGGCAAAGAACTGAGCACACACATGCTTTCCTTGGTTTAATGCAGAGCACACACACGCTTTCCTTGGTTTAATGCAGAAAGAGGAAATGTATTAAAACCTTAAACTAAACTCGAATATGGTTCACGCCCATGGATATACGACTCGCTCATGCTAGCATGCACACGCGATATAAACATGCAAAAATAGGGACAGAAGTGAGTAGAAGATAAGTAGAACAGCTTGAGGCAATATCTTGTTACTGTTTCTCGAGCTCGCTGTAGTCCTTGATTGAAAATATTGTCTTGCGATTCGTTGGGGCCCAGTAATCTTCTTAAAACTTTGTTCACGTGGCAAAGCCTTCTCTTTGAATTTCAATGGTTTTAGTTCCTTGAGAGATGAGCAGGCAGACAGGCAGGCAGGTGAGGAGATGTTCTTGCTTCAGTTCCAGTAGCACACAGCATTCTCCCTGGCAATTCCTTTGCTTGTGAGTTCAAATTCAAAAAAGGACTCCCAGATTGCCCCACAGGTTAGTCATGTGACTAGTTAGAGTCATAGAGAGATGCAGCACTGAAACAGGCCCTGCGACCCAACGAGTCGGTGCCGACCATCAACCACCCATTTATACTAATCCTACATTAATCCCATTTTTTCCCTCTCACATCCCCACCTTCCCTCAATTCTCCTACCACCTACCTACACTAGGAGCAATTTTATTTTTACAATGGCCAATTTACCTATCAACCCACAAACCGGAGCACCCGGAGGAAACCCAAGCAGTCACAAGGAGAACTTGCAAACTCCGCACAGGCAGTACCCAGAACCAAACCGGGGTCATAGGAGCTGTGAGGCTACGGTGTCAGCCACTGCACCGCCGTGCCGCCCTTATATGGAATAGTCTTTTCACCATCCTTTATTGAAGGTTCAAATTCAAAAGCTCCAGCCAGCAAAACATGTGACTTGAACTGGTTTGACCACTTCTGTGTATTGGAAAAGCCACTGCTGGATCCCCATTGTTTCGACATTGTCTGTTACCATGGAAATGCCCTTTAAGTTTAAATGTTCATGCGGCGAAATATGTGCCTCAGTCTCGGCAGGTGGGATTTACCTGACAATCAGTATCAGACCCAAAGCAGATTAAATGTTTGCTCAGTCTAAATGCTTATATGTTGGCTGATAACAGCAGGTGGAATGCCAGACATTTAATAGGGTGCAGACCAGGAGATTCTGAGGATAATAGTTATGAGGATACATTTCCTTTTCCGCTCAATGATATTGATAATCTGCCTCATCAAGCTGATCAAACAGGTCCACAACCTCAAATTTGTAGATCTAATCAAAGACCGAAGAGACTTTCCTATCTCAAAGACTATTTCTGTACATAGAGAAAACAGACAAATCTGGGCTACTCAGTGTAGCTGACTTTTAATGACTTCTGAAGTGGCTTAGCAAGCTACACATTTGTATAAAGAATTACTACGCAAGGTAGTAACCCATCACCATCTTCCCAGAGCAACTCGTTATAATTGCTATAAAATTATGTCAGCATCATCCACGCCCTGAGCAAACTTTCTTTAAAGAGTGCAGGGTAAAGCACCAGTCAAAAAAGGGGAGAAAAGAAAATCACAAGAACCATAAGCAATGCCATAGGAGATTCATTAATATCTTATCGAATTTTCTCAGATCTATAAAATCCACAGATTTGGAATGTCCAACTGGGTTTAAGTTCATCTTTGGCAACAGAAAAGGGAACATACAATTTTTTGAGGTGAAAGTTAGTGTTCTGAAACAGAATGTTTACAGCTCATTGGCTGTTTCAAGTATACTCATATTCAATATGACCCAGAGGAATTTCTGAAAAAGTCACTTCCTTCATTTGGAATATTTTCAAATCAGCTTTTTCTTCAGGTAATATCATTTCAAGTAGAGTCATGAAAAACATCCATTTTGAAGTTTTGGTTATAATCTGGGCAAGTTTATTTTTAAAGTTTGTACGGTAACAAGTCAGAGGGACAGCAGTATAAATTGAACACAAGCTCATAGGACTGATATGGATGAGGAAATGCCATTTGGCTCAGACATCCAGAAAGAACCCCAAAAGGTTCCTCGTCACAGCATTAGGTTGTTAATTGGTCACAGGTTTTCTTTCTCTACTACTACTACTACTCCATGTGCAAAGAAAAACTCCCTGATAGAAAGTGTTGGAAATACTCAGCAGGTCAGACAGCATCAGAGCAGAGAGAAACAGAGAAACATTTCGGAGGTCCAGCATCTGCAGTATTGTGGTTCTGAAGAGTCATATCCGACTCTAAACATCAGCTCTGCTTTTCTCTCCACAGATGCTGCCAGACCTGCTGAGTATTTCCAGCATTTTCTGTTTTTTATTTCAGATTTTCAACAACCACAGTATCTTGCTTTTATTATCTGGAGTATTGTGCTTTTGTTCAAACTTGTGCTGCATTGTCCCATCATTTCAAATAGTGGGCTTAGATTTACCTTTGTAATCCAGTTAACTATCTTATCCCCTTTTTTGAAGTGCATAGTTGTTTATCCTGTTCTACACCTTCCCAAACAGTTTTAACACAGCATAGAGTCATAGAGTGATACAGCACTGAAACAGGCCCTTCGGCCCACCAAGTCTGTGCCGACCAACAACCACCAATTTATACTAATCCTACATTAATCCCATATTCCCTACCACATCCCCACCATTCTCCTACCACCTACCTACACTAGGGTCAATTTACAATGACCAATTTACCTATTAACCTGCAAGTCTTTGGCTGTGGGAGGAAACCGGAGCACCCGGCGGAAACCCACGCGGTCACGGAGAACTTGCAAACTCCACACAGGCAGTACCCAGAAGCGAACCCAGGTTGCTGGAGCTGTGAGGCTGCGGTGCTAACCACTGCGCCACTGTGCCGTCCAAGCAGAGGTGTCACAAGGCATAAATTTAAGATACCATCAGGTAAAGGCCTGCTACCCGACCCAAACCCAACTGGACCAGACGACATCTGTCAGGTTCGGGTTGCACTTCTGGGTCCGGCATTCGGGCTCGGGCTGGGTCGGACATGCTCCATCACAGGTAAGTGGTTCCACTCTTACTTTTTGGATTAGAAAGGTGGTTTTATTAGTTATTTTAAGCTTGTGCAGATCACCATCAAAATGAAAAACAGAAGGTAAGTTAACTGATGGTTGGGTCGGGTGCGGGAAAACATGGAAGGACTCGGGCCGGGTCGGGCTTGGGTCAGATGTGGTTCTGTCGGGCTCGGGTTGGGTTTTCTTTGCAGACCCGAGCAGGCCTTTACCATCAGGTGCAGTTCATTACATGTCAATAGCGTTTTTACTTGGGCCTTGGTACAAGTCCAATGCAGAGAGGAAGAATATAGATATCCTCTTTCCGGGTATATAACTGAAAATCATTCGAATAGGATGGAGTGCACGGCATAAAATTGAGGCAGAAATGGAAATATCACACTTATACAGCATAAACACTCCAGGTGATTTTTTTTAAAAATTGGGCTGTCATGCAGGCCCCCACTGGCCAAGAATGAGGCACATTAATTTTGACACCTGGACACTAAATTTCAAATTGTTGTTGGAAAGAGAAGGCCTGTTACAAGGAATTGCCAGGCCCCTGGCCAGAAAGATATTTTGCATATTAGCAGACAGTGTTGGAACAAAGAAGCTATCTCCTGCTCCCATACAGTACACAGAACAGACCTGGTCAAACCAGTCAGTCACATGACCACCCTGCGGTCCAACTCGGAGTTTTGAATTGTAGACACAGTTTTTGAACTGGCAGAAAGCTCTTGGCTCCTGGATTGAAAATAGCCTCTCCTGTCTGCTCCCATCTCTTTCTCACGGAACTCCAAAACCCATTAAAGACACATGAACCCCAAGAGAGAAAAGTCTCCTACAGTGAGCAAGGTTTAAGAAGAATCCTGGGCCAAAACAAAAAGCAAGACCATATCTTCAATCAAGGACTCTACAGCGAGCTTGAAGCACAGTAACAAAGAACAAAGAAAATTACAGCACAGGAACAGGCCCTTCAGCCCTCCAAGCCTACGCCGATCCAGATCCTCTATCTAAACCTGTCGCCTATTTTCTAAGGGTCTGTATCTCTTTACTTCCTGCCCATTCATGTATCTGTCTAGATACATCTTAAAAGACACTATCGTGCCCGCGTCTACCACCTCTGCTGGCAACGCGTTCCAGGCACCCACCACCCTCTGCGTAAAGAACTTTCCACGCATATCCCCCCTAAACTTTTCCCCTTTCACTTTGAACTCGTGTCCCCTAGTAATTGAATCCCCCACTCTGGGAAAAGAGCTAACAAAAAACCCTCCTCACAGATTGCCTCAAACTTTTCCACTTTATTTTTTCTTCTGCTCTTTTCTGTCCCAATCTGCATGTATGTATCGCATATGCATGCTAGCGTGGGCATGTCGAGAATCCGTAGGCGTTAACCAAATTAGAGTTTAAGTTTAATAAAATTTCACCTTTCTTCTTTAAACCTAAGAAAACCTGTTTGTGCTTGTTTCTTTACCTTATAATTGGAAAGCAGTGAACAAGGATTCACCAAGGGGGAGCTAAAAACACGGTGTGTTTAAAAATAAAACCCTGTTACATTAAGACCAGGTGAAGACTGAGAACGACCCCTAGACCCCTTTCTCACCTGGTCGTAACAGGCATTTACCAGTTTACCTGTTGGGGTTTTTTGAGGATGTAACTAGCAGAATAGATAAGGGGGAATCAGTGGTTGTGGTGTATTTGGATTTTCAGAAGGCTTTCAATGAGGTCCCACACAAGAGTTTAGTAAGCAAAATTAGAGCACATGGGATTGGGGGTCATATACTGGCATGGTTTGAGATTTGGTTAACTGACAGAAAACAGTGATTGGGAACAAATGGGTCATTCTCAGGTTGGCTGGCTGTGACTAGTCGGGTACCGCAAGGTTCAGTGCTTGGGCCCCAGCTATTCACAATCTATATCAATGATTTGGATGTGTAGACCAAATGTAATATTTAAAAGTTTGCCGATGACACAAAACAAGGCGGGAATGTGAGTTGTGAGGACGATGCAAAGAGGCCGCAAGGGGATTTAGACAGGCTAAGTAAGTAGGCAAGAACACAGCAGATGGAATATAACGTGGAAAAATGTGAAGCTTTTCCCTTTGGTAGGAAAAACAGAAATGCCGAGTATTTCTTAAATGGTGAGAGATTGAGTGAGGTGTTGATGTCGAAAGGGACCTGGATGTCTTTGTTCATAAGTCACTGAAAGCTAACAGGTAGGTGCAGCAAGCAATTAGGAAGGCAAATGGTATGTTAGCCTTCATTGCAAGAGGATTTGAGTACAGGAGTAAAGAAGTCTTGCTGCAATTGTATAGAGCCTTGGCGAGACCGCATCTGGAGTATTGCATACATTTTTGGTCTCCTTACCCAAGGAAGGATATACTTGCCATAGAGGGATCGCAACGAAAGTTCACCAGACTGATTCCTGGGATGGCAGGATTGTCCTAAGAGGAGGGATTGAGGAGACCTGGACTATATTCTCTAGAGTTTAGAAGAATGAGAAATGATCTCATTGAAACATATAAAATTCCTACAGGGCTCGACAGGGTTGATGCAGGAAGTATGTTTCCCTTGGCTTGGGGGGGGGGGGTGGGGGTTGCTGCCGGTGGGGGGGGCAGGTGGAGGCGGTCTAGAACCAGGGATGCAGTCTCAGAATAAGAGGTAGGCCATTTAGGACTGAGATGAGAAGGTATTGCTTCGCTCAGAGGATGACGAATATTTGGAATTCTCTACCCCAGAGGGCTGTAGAGGCTCAGTCATGAGTATATTCCATACAGAGATCGATAGATTTCTAGATATAAAAGATATCAAGGGATATGGGGATAGTGCAGAAAAAATGGTGTAGCGGTAGATCAGTCATGATCTAGGTGAATGGCGGAGCAGGCTTTAGGGGCCAAATGGTCTACTCCTGCTCCTGTTCCCTATGTTGCTTTGCAATGTCAGCTATGGCTCAACCGGAAGCAATTTTTCCTCTGAATCAGAAGGTTGTAGGTTCAAATCCCATTCCAGAGACTTCAACACAAGAATCTAGGCTGACACCCCAGTACAGTACTGAGGGAGTGCTGCAATGTTAGAGGTGCCAAATTTCGGGTGGGATGTTAAACTGACACCCGATCTGTTCTCTCAGGTCAATGTAAAAGACCCAGTGCACTATTTTGAAGAACAGAGGAGGTAGCCCAGTGTCCTAGCCAATATTTATCCCTCAATCAACATCACTAAAAGAGACCATCTGGCCTTCTTCACTTTGCTGTTTGTTGTGCATAAAATTTGCTGCTGCGTTTTCTACATTACAATAGTGACTGCACTTCAAAACTACTTCATTGGCTGCAAACACTTAGGGACATCCTGATGTTGTGTAAGATGCTATATAAATGTAGGTCATTCTTTTAAATCCAGAGTTAAGGCCTGATCTGATAGTGCATGAAAAAGTGAGATTCCTCCCTCCCCTGAAAATGAAGACAGGTAAAGCTATAAAAAGGGCCACTAACATTGTTTTCTCTAAATAGGAGCACAGTACAAGCAAGGAGAAATAATGAATTAATACAGAACTTTGGTTAGGTCACAGTTGGAGTATGCTGGGCAGTTTTAGGTGCTCCAATATCAAGAGGGTAGTGTAGATTCACCATATATGTCAGGGAAGGGAAACTAGTTATGAGAAAAGGCTTGAGATATTGAAATCATTTCAACTGGAACAGGGAAGTGAGGAAATTTAATAAAAGTTTTTAAAATTATGAAAAGAGAGGGACTAGGGAAAAACTACTTGGGGAGAGAGTGAAAAAGAGCATTCAAATTAAAATATTCAGTAAAAGAGTAAGGAGAAAGGTTAGAAGAAATTTATCTACACAGGAGGATCGTTGCAGCATGGAATGCTCTGTTTGGGACAATTGCATCTTTATGGAGAAAAGTAACTAACTATTTGAAGTAGAGGAAAACACTGGGCTATGGGAACAAGAGAAGGGTAGTGGGAATAGTTTTGGATTTCTCCAGCATAGTCAGCATAGACACACTGGGCTGAAGCCTTCTCGTGTGCTGCAACCCTCTATAGTTCATGAGTGTTAGGCTAAACTCTGACTCTGGATTTACAGAACTTTAGCAGCAGTGCAAAGCAAAACCACTTTATACTACTGTTACAGCTGTAGTGCAAATACACCCTAAGAATATGATGGGTAGTTGTCATTATTTTGCCTATGTGCACCACTGCCTCGATCAGAGAAATTGCCAATGATATAAAAAAACTGCTTTAGTATTAAGAAATTAGAAGCCATTTAGCAGACTTCAAAACTTGAAAAAACAAGTTGGCTGCATTAGCTGCATATATACAACAGCCAGTGTACAGCACAAGCAGTGAGTGATTGTTGAAGCTACCTCAAAAAAGCAATGAGGTTTAACTACTAACTTTTGAAATTAGCAGTGTTATTTTGTACAGCTGGTAAATTGTCACACCAATGCCCCATACACAGTATTAATAGGCTGAAGCCTACAATTTGGTTTGTTGCCTGGGCAATCAATTGTAATTAATCTTTGTTATATCTTGCCTTGGCTAGGTTTGGCACATGCTCTTACTGAAATGGAGAGAAAGAATAATGCATTCCCAATACATCTATCCCTCACCTCAATTAACAATTTGCTCAGTTGTGTGAATTGCCCATTTTCTATAATTACAGTGAAGGTGTGTACAATTGTTATTAATTTTGATTGTTTGAATTCTTATTCTATTACCTTTCAATATATTCCATTTTGTACTATATTACAAGATAAATAATGCAGTTTAAATCAATTTCACAGAGAAAAGCATGACATTTACTTCATATTTCAAACGGACATCATATTCATTCTCCTTTCCAAGCTTACAAATTTGATTGTGTTACGACCGAGGTGGGAGGAGTACACTGTCTTTTCTAGTTCCATTTCTCCACAGGTCATAACATATATTTAAGTGTTTACCCAGTGTTATGACCAGGTGAGAAAGAGGTCATGGGGTTCCCTTTCAGCCTTCACCTGGTCTTACTGTAACAAGATTTATGTTTTTAAACAAACTGTTTTGGGCTCCCCCTTGGTGAATCCTTATTCACCGCTTTCCAATTATAAGGTAAAGAAATGAGCACAAACAGGCTTTCTTAGGTTTAAAGAAAAAGAGTGAAATTTATTAAAACTTAAACTCTGATTCGGTTAACGCCTACGGATGCACGCCGCGCCCCATGCTAGCATGCATACACGATACGGTAGCATGCAAACAGAGATAGAAAAGAGAAGAAATAAAGTGGAGAGGTTTGAGGCAACCTCTGAAGAGGGGTTTTTGTTATTGTGCTTCGAGCTCGCTATAGTCCTTGCTTGTAGGTAGATCTTGCTTTTCGTTGGGGACCAGAATTCTTCTTAAACCTTGTTCAGTGTAAGAGACTTTTCTCTCTTGGGGTTCATATATCTTCAGCAGTTTTCAGTTCCATGAGAAAGAGATGGAAGCAGACAGGAGAGGCTGCTGCAAACCAACCATGACAGGTCTTATCAGTTCAGGAGCAAATTCTGAGTTCAAATTCTCTGTGGCAAGTTCAAAAAATGCCTCCAACAGCCAGTTAGTCATGTGACTAAACTGGTCTGACCACGCCTTTTGTGTATTCGGCCATTTTAGCAGTCAATCTGGAATGCGAGCTCCTCCATCCTCAATATCTGGTAATCAAAAGTCCATTGTGGATTGAATGTGTCAGGGCATGGTCTTTTGTCCCTTTGAAACACTGTCTGTAAATATGCAAATATCTTTCCAGTCAAGATTCTGGCATTTATTTTTTTAAAAACAAGTTCTTTCTTTACTCCAGTAACAATTTAAAAATCAATGTTCATGTGGCAAAATTAATATGCCCCATTCTTGGCAGGTGGGGGCCAGCATTACACCAGTTACTGATACGGTCCATCACAGACTCTCCTCTTTATCCCAGAATAAAATACACCAACCAGGTTTCTTTAATAAACAACAAATTTATCAGTTTATTATAAAACAAGACACAACCAGTAATGAAGCAAAGCATTAACACGCAGGTTGAAATATGAAAGTTCCCTTTTACCTTAGTCACACACACACCAAACCCACCCGCCCCCCCCCCCCCCCCCAACCCCAGGTAACCGAAAAACAGAGATTTTATTTTTAGAGCTCTGTTACAAAAAAGACAAAAAAGAATACTTTGGCCAAATACTTGCTAATTCTTGAAAAAAAAAGATATGGTAAGATGTCAGTTGTCCCTTTCTGGTTTGGCATCCCAAATATGAGTAGATGGTTGTCACTGGGATCTTTCTCGAACAGTTCTTTTCAAGTGACATTGAAGATCAGTTTGGCAGGCTTTCCAGGAGAAATGAGGCAACAGGGTTTTCTGGCAGGCCTTTCAGGAGGAAAGCAGCATCAATTTCTATATTTCTTACACTTGCTTCTAAGAGCTTCTCAAAGAGATGGAAAAGCTGGCAGCCTTTTCAAAGAGATGGAAAAGGCTGAGCTGGGGGTTTGTATTTGGCAGGTTGATTTAAAAGTCCTTTCAAGACACTCCACACCTCAACTGACTGTCCAAAGCAAAACCAAAAACCCTTATAAATCTTGAACTATCACTTCTCTTTGACCTCAAGTCAAAAAGCCCCGCTGGGTATTTATCTGAAGACAGGTGACTTCCAGTAAATGCGGTTTTCAAACAACACCTCTCAGTGTCCTTTCAATGACCCCAGTGAGGAAAAAACATCTATGGAATCCTTTTCAGCTCTCCCAAATAAAACAATGTCCATAATTCTAAAATACGAGTGCTATAGAAGGACCGTCATAACAATTGATAAGATCACAATGGAGGAGACATTTAACTTCCTAATCTAGATCAAGTGAAGACTGGAAGCTTAGTCAATGATCTCATGCATTTATAAGAATGCTGGGTAGCACCCTGATAGAATCATTCAGTTGTGCTAAGTTAATAGCATTGTCATCTTTCAATTTTTTTTGACCGACCACATCAGTATATAGTTCTATGAAAAACAAAAGTGATTAGCTTCTCCCAATTTCAAAATTCAAATGTAATCAGTGTAGGCGAGATATTAGGACTGTTGTCTAACACAATCCATGCAGTGATACACAGACAGATGGGCAAGGGCAGGTTAACAGCAAATGCTTTCAAGCCTCACTAAAACCTGGCAGATTGGCAATCGATTGTTAACTAATTGAGTTGTGATCTTTGTAAATTAAGAAAGGAAATACATGGAAATGTGTCAAACAAAGTGGAGCATCATCTCAGTTTGATTTACATTTTTGCCACCAGACTACAGAGAAAAATAATTACAACAGGAAAAACAAACTCTTCAGGCAAGAGATATCTATCACACTTCAGTACAACACGTCTGCCATCTCTTACTGCAAACCTTAGTACAGTCGAGCTTTCAATTGCTGAACACTGATTTAAATAATTAGTGACTTTCTTTGTTGTTTAACATGTTCAGTACAGCTTTTATATTTGTATTCAAAATAGATTTTTAAAACACATTATGCACATCAATATGTGCACAATGAGAAAGAACACACAAACTTAACATTCAAAGATATTTTACATATAGCACTGTTCATTGTGGGTATGTTTCCTCCAAGGACAGCATGCGCCCTCTTTGCTGATGATCCTTTCAAAACTAAACACCATCCCCCACTCCTCCCATGGCTAAGAGGGCAAGTAAGTGGCCTGCTCCCAGTATATGACCATCTCAATCTCAGCTGGCCACCTGGTTGTGTGTGACAACAGCCTGTTGGGACCTCCTTCATATTTCTTCTCTCTGTACAAAGATATCCACAGCCTTTAATCCATTTCTCTCTATGTTTGGCATCCTTCAATCTATGAATGATGATGGATACGCAGCAAACAATTCATTTAGGTGAGGGAGTCTTCTCTTGATGCACCTTTGCTGATGGCTGTGAAGGCCAATCCTTGACAGGCAGGTTCTACCACAAGTGCCACGTGTGAAGCTGCCTAGTGATGCTGTGAGTTGTTGGTTTTGATGTTGGCATCTGTTTCCAAGCTGCTGTAGCAACCGGTCCTCGTGGTAATGCACACCAGTCCACAGGATGTGTCGCCATTTCCTTCTTTCACCAGCTAGTGACTCCCAGGTGCAATAGTCGACATTTAGGGCCTTCATGTCACAATGCTTGCAAGCATCCTCAAAGTGGAGCTTTGGGCGCCCCACTGGTCATCTGGACTCTGCTACCTCAGCATATAGAAGGTCCTTTTGGTATGCAACCATCTTCCATCCTGCAGACGTGTCTCTATACAGCTTCAGAATTCAGTAGAGTCAGGGTTTGAGCTTGTGCACTTCCACTGTATGGTATGTTAGTACTTCTAAGCAGTATCATCTTGCAATTATTTTTGAGGAGTCAAGTCTATGACAGAGATGCTCATCAACATATTTTGTCTTTATAGGCTGCTTAGCTGCTTAACATGGAAATCATAAGTTACATACAAGAACATAAGAAATAGGAGTAGACAATTTGGCTTCTTGAGTCTGCTCCGCCATTCAATAGCATGGCTAATTGTCTACCTCAACTCCACCTTCCCATACTATCCCTATATCCCTCAATTCCCTTAGTATCTGACAATCTGTTTGATCTCTGACTTGAATATATTTTATTTCTTCATGGGATGTGGGCATCGCCGGCATTTACTGCCCACCCCTAATTGCCCATGAGATGTTGATGACCAACAGCCTTCTTGAACCGCTGCAGTCCATGTGATGTAGGCACACCCACAGTGCTGTTAGAAAGAGAGTTTCAGCATTTCGACCAAGCGACAGTGTTATGGTCCTGTAGTTTTTTTTTCTCTCCGGGGAACATCTGCTGTGTCTTTAAGGCTGGAAAAGGATCAGTACTGCTTTAAGAACCAGCAAGCCTCAGGAGTTGGAGAAAGTGCATTTTTGGTTGCCATTGCATATAGCCATTTGGAGACTGCAATTCAAAGGGTGTATTCTCATTACCTTGGATACAGCCACTTGGACTGAGCGTCAAGCAACACATTTGTTACAATTCAATTTTGAACTGGCTTTTGTTGAAGACAGTCTCTTCTAAAAAAAAAACACAGACAGCCAGCTGGTGTTAGCACCTGAAAGAAAAGCTCTCAGGCAAAAATGCTGAAGGAAGAGAATTTAGTCTGTTTAATTATTATCTCTCAAAATTCTAAAAAAAAAGCCAAGCCAAAACAGAGAACTCTGGTAATTTGAACTGAAGGAAGGGAAATTAGACTGTGACAATCTTTTATCCCTCAAAAAACTCTAAAGTCAAGATTGATTCCATTAAAAGTGTTTGCAAGTCGTTAATTGTTGAAATTCACTGGAGATGGAAAGCATCACTTACTGCTGGAATTAGACTACGGACTGTTCTACTGTTGAACAATTTTTTTTTCCCCCATCGGACGGCTGTGAGGACTTCAAGCAACATTGAACTGTAAATTTGCAAGGACGCTAATTTTTTCATTTTAAATGTTTATATCTTCATAGTGTTTAAGAATTTAGTTCTAATTGAACAGCTTGGTTAGCCTCATTCGGGGGTTAATAAATGGTACAATTTGGCTGGGTCTTTCTTTAATTTGGAAAGTTTTAAATGATATGTTAGGCGATCTGTGGAGGGACGGGATTGAATTAACTGTCAGAATCGTATATTTTGATTGGGGGCTTCGACTGGAGCGGTCGGTCGTAACAGCAGTGAAGTAACACCGACGTGTTTCCAAGACGGGATGGTGTGTGACCTGGAGTGGAACTTGCAACTGATGCTGTTCCCATGCATCTGCTGCCCTTGTCCTTCTAGCTGATAAAGACTGTGGGTTTGGAAGGTGCTGTCAATGGAGCCTCGTCAAGTTTCTGCAGTGCATCTTGTACATAGTACACACTGCTGCTACGGTGTGCCGATGGTGGAGGGAGTGAATGTTTAAGGTAGTGGATGAACTGCTTTGTCCTGGATGGTGTTGAGCTTCTTGAGTGTTGTTGGAAAGTATTCCATCACATTCCTGACTTGCGCCTTGGAGATGGTGGACAGGCTTTGGGAGTCAGGAGGTGAGTTACTTGTTGCACAATTCCCAGCTTCTGACCTGATGTAGCCACAGCATTTATATGCTGTCCAATTACGTTTCTGGTCAGTGGTAACCCCCAGGATGTTAAGGGTTGGGAATTCAGTGATGGTAATGCTGTTGAACGTTAAGAGGAGATGGTTGGATTCTCTCTCATTGGAGATGGTCATTGCCTGGAACTTGTGTGGCACGAATGTTATATGTCACTTACCAGTCCAAGCCTGAATGTTGTTCAGGTATTACTGCATGCAGGCACGGACTGGTTCAATATCTGAAGAGTTGCAAATGGTACTGAACACTATGCAATCATCAGCAAACATCTCCACTTCTGACTTTATGAAGGGTAGGTCATTGATGAAGCAGCTGAAAATGGTTGGACCTCGGACACTACCCTGAGGAATCCTGCAACCATTTACTGGGACTAAGATGATGGTTGACCTCCAACATCTATGACCATCTTCCTTTGTGCTCGGTATGACTCCAAACCAGTGGAGAGTATTTCCGATTCCCATTGACTTCAATTTTACTAGAGTTCTTGAAGCCACACTGTCAAATGTGGTCTTGGTATCAACGGCAGTCACACTCACCTCATCTCTGGAATTCAGCTCTTTTGTCCATTGTTATGAACAAGGCAGGAGGAGTGCACTGTCTTTTCTAGTTCCACTTCTCCACAGGTCACCACATCTATTTAAATGTTCAGCCGGTTACCGATACAGCCAATTGTATACTCTATTTTTTTAAAATTCCAGAATAAAATACGCCAACCAAGTTTCTTTAACAAACAACAAAATTATCAGTTTATTATGGAACACGACCTAACTGGTAATGAAGCAAAGCATTAACACACCAATTAAAATAATTGAAAATTTCCCAATTACACTCACACACACTGGAAAAAAATACAGAAATTCACTCTGCAGAAGTTTGTTACAGAAAAAAAAGCAAAAAAAACTACTTTGACCAAATGCTTGCTAATCCTTGATGAGAAAAGAAAGAAGATATGGAAGGAAGTCAGTTGCCCCTTTTTTGGTCTGACATACGGGTATACGGAGACAGGTCACAAGGATCGATTCAGAAACAGTCTGTTCTGGAGATGTCGAGAATTATTCTAGTAGGCTTTCTAGAAGAAATGCGACATCAAGGTTTTTCCGCCAGCACACACCTGAATCACAGGATTTTTTTCAGCTCCTCAGGAGCTATATGGCATCAGGGATTTTTTTTCCCCACAGGGGATCCTGGCAGGATTTCTTCAAAAAGGTAGAGGTGGTGGTGAGCTGGGTGATTTCTTTTCCCTTGGCAGGAAAAAAAACAACCATCTTCAAACAGTTCACACCAAAACTAACTGAAAGAAATGTTCAAACCCCAAACAGAGAGTCAACCTCCTGACCTCCATAAACATTGACGTGTGACTTCTCTGTAACCATTTTTCCCCAAAGTCACCAAAGGCTCTGCTGTTTTCTGAGCCCAAATCACAGGTGGCCTCCAGCACAGATGGCTTTCAAACAACATCTTGTCCTGTTGGTGAACTTGGTAAAAAAAACACACTTGTTACGACCAAGGCGGGAGCAACGCACTGTCAATTAGGTCCCATCACTCCATAGTTTGCAGCATATTATTAAAAGTTTTCCCACTTAACCAGAAAACAGCCAAATTAAACACTCTAGTAACCCCTGGAATAAAACAGACCAAACCAGGTATCTTTAGACAATAACAAAGTAACTATTTATTAAAACTAAATCTTAAACACTATTAAGAAAACCTACATCTAAAGGCTTTATAACTTTTTGTTTTCACCTAAATTCCCCATTCTCACACACACACACAAAAAATCACCGTTAGCCGGTATTAAAAGTGGTGTTTTTTAAAAATTAGCTATTTCTTAATGTTACGACCAACTGAGAAAGAGGCATAGGGCTCCCTTTCAGCCTTCACCTGGTCTTACTGTAACAGGGTTTAATTTTAAGCACACCATATTTAGCCCTCCCTTGGTGAATCCTTGTTCACTGCTTTCCAATTATAAGGTGAAGAAATGAGCACAAACAGGCTTTCTTAGGTTTAAAGAAGAAAGGAGAAGTTTTACTAAACTTAAACTCTAATTCAGTTACGGCCTATGGCTACACACATGCCCATGCTAGCATGCATACACGATGCACACATGCAGATAGGGACAAAAAAAAGGAGAAATAAAGTGGAAAAGTTTGAGGCAATATCTGAAGAGTTTTTTTGTTATGGGTCTTCGAGTAGTCTTTGCTTGAAGGAGACCTTACTTTTCGTTGGGGCCCAGTATTCTTCTTAAACCTTGTTCACTGTAGGAGACTTTACTCTCTTGGGGTTCATGTGTCTTCAATGGATTCCGAATCTGGTGAGAAAGAGATGGGTGCAGACAGGAGAGAGATGTTCTCAGTCCAGGAGCAAAACTGCCTTCTGCCAGTTCAAATACTGTCTCTACAACTTAAAGCTCCCCAAGTGACCACCCTGCTGGCCAATGTAACTGACTGGTTTGACCAGGTCTGTTCTGTGTATTGTATGGGAGCAGGGGATAGCTTCTTTGTTCCAACACTGTCTAAAATGCAAAAATGTCTTTCCGGCCAGGGGCCTGGCAATTCCTTGTAACATGCCTTCTCTTCTTCCCAGCAACAAATTAAAATTTAGTGTCCATGTGGCGAGATTAATGTGCCTCATTCTTGGCAGGTGGGAGCCTGCATGCATTAAGAACAAATAAGTAAGAAGTCTTTGTGGGTTACATTCCTGATGGGTGACATATCCTGGTTGAAAATAATCAAATGCTGCTCAAAATCTCCACACAGATTTGATGAAACAGTCTGTTCCTGATAGGCATTCAAAACACTTTGGCTGCAGCAGGCATCAAACAGTTCTTTCAACGATGAGCACAATAATAGGTCAAAATTGAATTTTTAAAACCGACAGTCTTGCAGTCGAAACTTTACTTCAGTAATACAAATGGTCTCTTCAAAGGGTATTTCCTCTTTCGGCAATTAACTCAGCCTGTAGCTCCTTGTAGAATTTTTGCTGAGATAAATGGACAGTTCTCGTCTTCAGTAGCACACTTCACTGGAGAGCCTCTCAAAAACTGGTTTCAGCCAGTTTTACACACAGTCAAATTAAAACATTATACCATGTGACCTCTCTCTCCTGCTGTGGCCTAGGTAATAAAATGCAGCTGTGGCGCACTATGCCTCAGAAATTCAGAAGCTTCTCTCTCTCTCTGTCTTAAAGGTACACTATTTTTAACAGAGGAGAAAATAAGTACAGTTCTGGGACAACATCCATGGAATCTTTTCAGTTTTAACAGAACTCCTCAAAAAATAAAAATATTAAAAATAGTGGAAGCACTTTTGTAATATCTCCATCCTTGGAGGAATGAAACACATTTGTAAATGTGTTTTAATAATTTTTCATCTTCTGTTCTTTCTTTGTGTTTCATTACAAAGAAAGAACAGAAGATGAAAAATTATTAAAACACATTTACATATTCATTTCCATTCACTCTTTACCTATAGCTAATACAGTTTGGCTTTGTACTATCTTTGCATTCAGATAACTCAAAGCAAAGTTATATTCGAGACAAAGCATCAGCAATTACATTTTTTTTCCCGTAATGTGGATAATCTTTAAGTGATAAGGTTGTGATAGTAAATTCCATCGAAATAGTCTGGCATTCCTGTTTTTGAATTTTTCCACAAAGACTAGGGGGTTATGATCAGTATATACCAGTGTCTCGCTGTAGTTGTGGCAGACATAGACTTAAAATGCTTAAGAGCCAGTAATAAAGCCTAGGGTTTCTTTTTCCACTGTTGAATATTGTTTATGGTGTCGATTTACCTTTTTGGAAAAGTATCCCACTGGCCTTTGTATCCCTTACTCATCATCTTGTAACAAGGCTGCATCGACCTCCAGTGTACTAGCATCAATTGCTATCTTGAAGGGCTTAGTGAAATTTGGAGCAGCCAACACTGGTTTATTAATCAAAATGGCTTTCAGCCTCTCAAAAGATGCTTGGCACTCCCCTGACCACACTACCTTGGTTTTCTTTTTTGTAGCAAATCTGTCAATGGAGCAGCTATAGTACTAAAATTTGGTACAAACTTGCGGTAGCAACCATACATTCCCAAAAACCTCATGATTTCTCACTTAGGGGTGGGGAGCTCCACCAATGCTTGTACTTGCGCTGTTTTGGGCAACATTCATCCTTGCCCTACTATATGCCTCAGGTAGATCTCTCTCGCTTTTGCCAATTCACTTTTGGCAAGGTTTATCACTAAATCAGCCAATTGTAATTTTTCTAACAGAGCTTCTAGTTGTTCCAAGTGGTGCTTCCAAGTGTCACTGTATACCAGCACATCAAGGTAAACCACACAGTTAGGAACACTGGCTACCACTTGGTTCATTAATCTCTGAAAAGTGGCTGGGGCATTGTTTAGCCCAAATGGCATCACTCGGCATAGGAAAAGACTGGTGTGACAAAGGCTGATATTTCCTTAGCTTGGGGAGTTAAAGGAACCTGCCTGTATCCCTTTAATAAATCTATTTTTAAATAGTCGTTTGGTAGTATGGAACTTGAGTATTGCTGAAAATAGAGACATGTTGTCGAAGCTTTTCATCTTGCACTCATCAGGACAATCTGCAAGAAAACCAATGAAGGGGAGGCAACAACTTAATACTGTATGAGAAGAGAGTGCTGATTGGTTAACAAATGAACTCTGATTGGTAAAGACGTTGCCTCTAGGGATTCACCTAATGAGTCTACCGGTTTTAGTCCTTTTGAATTAGCCTATGGACATGAGATAAGAGGTCCTCTAAAACCAATTAAAGAAAAGTTTTTAAGAACAGAGGGACACATTTTGTGTGTAGCGGGAGCAGCTCACGAGAGGAACGGTGGTGGAGGCAGAAACCCTCAACTCATTCAAAAGGTATCTGGACATGCACTTTTAGTGCTGTAACCTGCAAGGCTATGGACCAGCTACTGGAAGATGGGATTAGAATGGGCGGCTAGTTTTCCGGCCAGCGCAGACACAATGGGCTGAATGGCCTCCTTCTGTGCTGTAATTTTTCTATGGTTCTACTTGAGGGATATGGAGTTACCTTTCCTTTTGACAAGAATTCCCGATAACTCTCAGGTATCTGGTTCACGTTCCCTATACTCTCAGCAGTTTTATACTTGGCCTTACAGCTGCAGTCAGAGTTACAGCCTGAGCTGTCGTATTCCCAGTCAGGGACCCTTTCTCTGCATTGGCCTCCGGCACCCCAATAAGTCCCATGGGTTTATCCTGCAACTTCCAGCATTCTGCTTGAAGGTGTCCCACCTTGTGACAATGATTAACATTTAGGCTTTGGAATCTCACTTCCACCCTCAGCACATTCCTTTCTGGCCTGAGGAGGAGATCCTGGGGTGTTCTCAGCTGTCCCTTCTTGTCCCCGACTACTTGCCTTCCTTTCACCCTCCCACAGCTGTCCCTTCTTGTCCCCGACTACTTGCCTTCCTTTCACCCTCCCACCTTCTATTCTTCACAGATTTGTGGGGGCTGACGGACAAAGGGTTTAGACTTGTAAACAAGCTCGTAATCATCAGCAATTTCCGCTGCCTGTCTGGCTGTTGAAACCTTCTGGTTCTCTACTTGGGTTCTCATTAACGGAGGGAGTGAATATTATAATTCTTCCAGGAGAATTATTTCCCTAAGGTTCTCATACCTGACCTCTACCTTTAGTGCCCGCATCCAATGATCAAAATTAATTTGCTTTACTCTCTCAAATTCTATACAAGTCTGCCCAGGCTGTCTCCGGAGGTTCTGAAATTTCTGTCTGTACGCTTCAGGGACCAACTCATAAGCAGCAAGAATATCCTTTTTTGCCATCTCATAATCTGCAGAAGCCTCTTCAGAAAGCAGGACATAAACTTCATGAGCTCTGCCCATCAACCTGCTTTGCGTAAGCAGTGCCCAGCTTTCCTTCGGCCACTTCGTCTGTCTAGCTACCTTTTCAAAAGAAATGAAAAATACCTCTACGTCCCTTTCCAAATATAAACAGCTCTTCACTGGGTCCTGGGCTGGAGTCAGATTTTTCCCCACCAAAATTTTCACTGGAATCAAGACCACCCCTTTTGTATTAGTTCCATCTTTTTAAATTCTAATTGCCTTCCTTCTATTTATTTTTCTTTGTCTAGTTCAAGCTGCCTCATCTGAACTGAATTCTAGTTAATTTAACTGCTCTAGCATCTTGTTTGCCGCCTTCTTCTTCTAATTGCAAATGCTGCGCTATTACTTCAATTACGTCCGCTTTCTTGGCTCCTGGTTTTCACTCTACCACCACTTTTTCTGCCAATTATTTTAATCTAACCTTGGTTCAGTTTTGCAAATAACTCAGGGATACATCTTCCTTCCCCAGAAAGGTCGTAGCAACTGACCAAGACATTGCAGTGGTGTAAATTTTATTGTAATGCACAAGAAACCTTTTTATTTATACTTTTCCCCTTTTCAATTAGTATTACCCCCCCTTACAATTGCTCGTTGCCGGCTTTAGGCATCTCGGACGACGAGTCCCCAATTAGATGTTACAACCAAGGCAGGATGAGTGCACTGTCTTTTCTAGTTCCACTTCTCCACATGTCACAACATTTATTTAAATGTTTACCTGGTTACCGATACAGCCAATCGTATACTCAACTTTTTTTATCTCAGCATAAAATAAATCAATCAGGTTTCTTTAATAAAAACCAAAATGATCAGTTTATTATAAAACAGGACTTAACCAGTAATGAAGCAAAGCATTAACACACCAATTAAAATATGAATGTTCCCTTTTAAAAAATTCCCCAATTACACTCACACACAGTGGAAAAAAAATACAGAAATTCACTCTGCAGAGCTCTGTTACAAAAAAAGACAAAAAAAAACTAGTTTGGCCAAATACTTGCTAATTGATCGTATCAAACAACATGTCCCTTCCGCTGTTCGCAACAAGCAAGGTACAGGCCGTAGGCAACCAGCCCGTGCTTGCAAAACTCAAAACACAGTGTGATTCCACGATTGGACAACATTCGCTAAATAATCCGCAATGTGCTAAGAATTACACTGACAACCAATTAAAAATTGTCAGTAGGGCTCACAGTGTGGCGCACTTGCGCGTACTGGAGCTACATATATTAATACACAGGGCCCTGTTCTTTGCAGACAGAAAGAACATGTACCCACACTGCGACTGTTTCAGCTGATCAAAATAACTGACAGCCATTCACTGGTTCACTCCTCAGGGCAATGCCTTGACCAATGAGAGTCAAGCTGCCTGCTTTAAATTTCAAACAAAGCTTGACAGTTAACTGTCAGTCACCGTAAACTGGTGCATTCCCCATGGCAACGCCTCTACCAATCAGAGTTCACTTGCCAACCAATCAGCACTCTCTTCTCATGCAGTATCAGTCCCTGTTTTCCCTTACATTGGTTATTCTTGCATATTGTCCTGATGAGTGCAAGACAAAAAGCTTCGACAACATGTCTTTATTTTCAGCAATTCTCAAGTTCAATACATATTTAATTTAAACTACACATACCTCCAAGTTCTTTCACATTGAGGATTGCATTCTGGAATGGGACAGCTTTAATGCTAAAACCTGAAGATAGAAAAAGCAGAAAAAGTACTTTAAAATGGGAAAAGGCATACACAATAAAACATGAAATTAGTTTCACTAGGATGAGAAAAATTATTTCTTGCCAAATTTTGTTTTAATTAATAAAAGAGTTTGTGTTCAGGAATGAAAAATATTTTTCCTTTTTGCACCCAGTATCAACAGCATGCTTAACTCTAACCTCAGTCATGCATGACCATGCCAATCTAACATTTCCATTTCTCACTACAAAAACGTTCTGTGGTCCTTCTGAATGATATTGCCAATTAGTTATTGATTGAAGGAGTTATGTGAAATGGACTCAAAACCTCTAGCAGCTTTATTAGAATTATATTGCTTAAAGTTAGTAGTTCATCTAGTCCATCTTGTCTAGATTTGTAGATTGATCCTAAACTTAAAAGGGACAAAGATAAATTCAGTGAGGCTGCGCTTCCAGTGAAGAACTTCACTTCAAGTAGGAGACTGGGGCAGGAATCAGCGCAACAGTGTTATAGTTCTATCTCTAACTTGTATTTCCATCACCCAAGGTTTCATTCTGAACTTTTCATAGTCTATCAATTTGTCCAATTCTGAGATTTATTCTCAGTCAGAACGCCTGAGTTTGCAAATGCAAACATATTGAGTTATAAAGTGACAATGTGCAGAGTATTCGCCCTCATATTTGAAAGTTCAAGAAACCTAGTCAGAGAAGATTTCAAATAGAGGATCTGGACACTGGGCAGAAAAGCAAGTAGAAAAGGCACGCAAGTTATTCCTCATGTCGCTATTGCTTCTTTTGCCAATTACCTTAAATCTGTGCCCTCTGGTTCTCAATCCCTCCACCAATGGGAACAGTTTTTTCCTTTCGATCCTGTCCAGATACCTCACGATTTTGAGTACTTCTATCAAATCTCCTCTCAACGTTCTCTTCTCCAAAGAAAACAGTCCCAACTTCTCCAAACTATGCCCATAACTGACGTTGTTCATCCCTGGAACCATTCTCATGAATCTTTTCTGCACTTCAATGCCTTCACATCTTTCCTGAAGTGTGACACCTAGAACTGGGCACAATACTCCAGTTGAGGCTGAACCAGTGTTCTATACCAGTTTAAACATAACTTTCTTCCTTTTGTACTCTATGCCCCTATTAATGAAGCCTAGGATGCTGTATGCTCTATTCGCTGTGCTCTCAACCTGTCCTGCCACCAGCAATGATTTATGCACACATACCCAAGGTCCTTCTGCTCCTGCACCCCTTTAGAAGGGCACTCTATTTTATTTTGTTTCTCTATGCTCTTCCTATCAAAATGAACCACTTCACACTTCTCTGCATTAAATTTCATCTGCCACTTGCCTGCCAATTCTACCAACCTGTCTATGTCCTTTTGAAGTTCTACACTATCCTCCTCACAGTTCACAATGCTTCCAAGTTTTGTATCATTCACAAGTTTTGAAATTGTGCCCTGTATACCAAGGTCGAGGTTATTAATATAAATCAGGAACAGCAAAGGTCCTAACACCAATCCTTGCGGAATTCCATTACAAACCTTCCTCCAGTCCAAAAAACATCGATTAACTCTCTGTTTCCTGTCACTCAGCCAATTTTGGCAATCCATGTTGTTACTGTCCCTTTTATTCCATGAGCTATAACTTTGCTCAAGTCTGTTGTGTGGCATTTTATCAAATGCTTATTGCAACTCCATGTACACCACATTAACAGCATTGCCCTAATTAACCTTCTCTGTTACCTCAAAGGAAGTTTTTGACTTGAATTGATTCAAACGCACACTGCGCCTACATCCAACTGGTCTGGAACCTGAGAATGCTACCAGTTTAAAAAAAATTTGAAAGTTTAGCTCAATGAGTTCTTTAAAGGATGCAAGATGGTTTTGCCTCCACTGAGAAGATCAAATGTGGTCATATGGTGGATTATCGAAGATAGCAGTGTTTAGGAACCACTTAATGCCTCAATGCACGGCAACTTTATTATGCTTGAATGGCTTGTTTCTGTGCTGCAATCTCAGAATTATTTCATCTTTACATGAGTGGGAGCTGCTGCTATTGGAAATCTTCATTGGAAAGAGGAGAGGGAGCAGGAGCTGGTGGCAGCTCATGGCTGCAAGTTTCATCCTCTGAAAATAGAGAGGGAGAGAGGCAGAGAGACACTTGTCCATAGATCACTGAAGGTAGCAGCACAGGTAGATAAGGTGGTTAGGAAGGCATATGGGATACTTGCCTTTATTAGCCAAGGCACAGAATATAAGAGCAGGGAGGTTATGATGGAGCTGTATAAAACGCTGGTTAGGCCACAGCTGGAATACTGTGTACAGTTCTGGGCATCACACTATAGGAAGGATGTGATTGCACTGGAGAGGGTGCAGAGGAGATTCACCAGGATGTTGCCTGGGCTGGAGCATTTCAGCTATGAAGAGAGACTGAAAAGGCTAGGCTGTTTTCCTTAAAGCAGAGAAGGCTGAGGGAGGACATGATTGAGGTATACAAAATTATGAGGAGGCATTGATAGGTTAGATAGGAAGAAACCTTTTCCCTTAGTGGAGAGGTCAATAACCAGGGAGCATAGAGTTAAGCTAAGGGGCAGGAGGTTTAGAGGGGATTTGAGGAAAATTTTTTCACTCAGCGGGTGGTTGGAGAACGGACTGCCTGAACAGGTGGTAGAGGCAGGAACCCTCAACATTTAGATGAGCACTTGAAATGCCATAGCATACAAGGCTACGGGCCAAATGCTGGAAAATGGGATTAGAATAGTTAGGTGCTTGATAGTGGTTGTATAACTCTATGACACAGAAAAAGACTGATATTAAGCTTGCGTAACTGATTCACTCACAGGCAAAACTACAGATGTGACATGTGGGCCACACACTCAACTTCACATGTTTGCTCCTGGGTTGCTTGTAGCAGCGCCTCTAAGATTAGTATTACATTCTAGACACTCCAGGGCAACCATACCCCTGACACACAGCAACAGAAAGCTGAAAGATGGGAACTTAAACACAAGACAGGCTGAGAAGCAGGAGGGCTGATAAAATGGCGTGGAAGGTGGTGGGAGGGGAGCCAGATATCTACCTGCCGCCACAGCATATTACCAGCATGGGAATCTCATTGGCATGGGTGCCTGCTGGGCAGCCAATTGTGTCAATTAAGTGCCCAACTAAGGGCCACCTCCTGCCAGCATTAGGAGGGGCCGCTGCCACAAGGGGAGACCGCCAGGTAAACCCTGGCGGCCTCCCTATGGGTTCATGGATGGAGGGCCCCTCCTTTACGGCTGCTCCATGGCCCACAGGGGGTCCCTGGCAGTAATGGCTGCCCCTACATCTATAGCGCCGCTGATGGAAGGTGCCCCACCCCGATTGCCGACACCTGTCTGCCTGGCCCCAAGCACAGTAAGGAATAAAAAGCTTAGCTCGTCTTTGAGGGCGCCTTGGCATGGAGGTGCCCTCTCCTTTGTTGCAGCCTCAGCAATGGATGCAGTGCTGCTGGCCCTCTGATTTGTTCGGCAGCTCTACGACGCAGAGACGGCGGTCCCGGCAGCGGCCTCTTATTTGGTAAAATGCTGCCCAGGTTCCCACTTTGGGTCCTAGTGGCGGGACTTCTTACTAGGTGGAAAAATTCACCCCACCATTTCACATTCCACATTATGAAAAGCCATCGATATCGTCTAGGGACTGTCGTATAATTCAGCACAACCATTTATTACTTTGTGCATAATTTAAAATTATCAGCCATATCTCAGATATATAGATTAAAAACAGAATTTTAATTTGAATATGATTAATCTCTTTATCCATTACAGGATGCAGCTTCTTTCTACAGTAGCACTCCTACCGCAGGGGAATCATAAGGGATGGTCAAGAACCCAGAGCTGATTTGCAAACAAATACAACGGTTTCAAAATAAAAGCAAGCTTTGTAGTAATTATGTCTTACACCAAGGTACTAAAGTATGGTTTACTCAAATTTGAACCATCTTTTATCCCCTCAAGATTTCAACTTATAATATAATTGACAATATTTCTTATTAAACAATTGTAAGCAATCGTTTGTAGAATAATAGAATGATACAGCACAGTAAGAAGCCATTCAGCTTATCGTGCTTGTGTGGCTCTTTGGTAGAGCTATCCAATTAATCCTAGCTCCCTGCTCTTTCCCAATATACTGTATTAATTTTTCCCATCAAATGTTTAGCCAATTCTCCTTTGGATGTTACTACAGAATCCGCTTCCACCCTATCAGGCAATGCATTCCAAATCATAACTCACTACCTAAAAAAAAAAAGTTGTCTCTGGTTCTTTTGCCAATAACCTTCAATCTGTGTCCTCTGGTTCTTAACCCTTCTGCCAATGGAAACCATTTCTTCTTATTTATTGTATCAGAACCCTTCATGCTTACAGAATATCAAATTTCCCCTCAATATTGCTGTAAGGAGAACAAGCTCAACTTCTCCACATAAATAAAGTCCCTCAATCCCGATATCATTCTCGTAAATCTCTTCTAAGCCCTGTCCAACATCTTGACGGCCTCCCAAAAGTACATTCCCTACTTCCTTCACAAGGGTCACATAGCTCACAAAAAAGTTTAAGCAGATAGCTTGCTGACCACTGCAAGTGCCACCAGTTAGAGAGAGCAATAGTACACAAGAATGGACCAATTGAGAATCCACATTGAATGACACCTGGGCGAAGAAACACTGGGCTGCATCACTCTGCCACCTGTCCTCTCTTTTGCAATAGAATTTAATCTTTGATTTTTCTTCCTGAGCTGCTCAACTGTACATCTAAATGATTAAAAGCTTTGTGTATATGTGTGCCATGTGTTATGGCCATGTGGTGCAATTTGGGTAGTTCCCACTGTTCAACCCCTCTGACCGCAGCAAGTGTGTTTTGTTATTAGGGTTTAACCCCTCGGTGTTTTATTTGTCAAATAAACAGATAGCGACAGCTTTTCTTGTAGGTTTAAAACAGGAAATCAATTGTTTAGAGAGGAAGAAGGGTAATCGATTATAAGTGGTGGAGGGGGGTACAGTAAACCTGTTGAATTTCTTAGAAGTCAAGTTCTTGTCGGTTGCAGATTTGAGGTGTCTCTCTTGGTTGAAAGTTCAGTTGAAGACAACGGATCACTTCTAGATCACTGCTGTATAAAGTGTAGATGTAGAATTTTACAGTAGGGTGCATGCCTTCTGCTTTGCTGGAAACAAGCTGATTGGATGCTGCTTTCTGGGTGTCTCTCCCTCTCTCATCATCACACTTCTTGTATGCGTGACACCTCCCCCAAAAAGGAAAAAAATGAAATTCCTTTAATTTCATTATTATGTTGTTTGATTTTTAGGTTTAGAAAGAAAGAAGATATAGAATCACACTACTGCATATTCATTTCATTCACTCTTCAATCTTACAATTGTTACAGCTGGCATTGCTTGCAACAGTTCAAGTTTTCTCATCATCCTTTCTTTGGATGAGATACCATTAAAAATTGCATTGCTTTTGGTTACGTGTTGTCAAATGGGGTTGTAGTTTCTCTAGCATCAGTTGGTAGGACTTTGGGAACACCAATCTCAATAGGCATGTGGTTGTTGCTGAAGCTTCGAGTATGCAAATTTCTGTTACTGCTGGTTGCAAGGTTCCCTGTCTGTACAAGCTTCAATCCCTTAACTATTGCTTCCACAACACATGGCTTTAACTATTCAGGTTCTGGCACATTGATAGTTCTTATTTCTAGGGTGATAAATTGTTTTTTTTTAGCCCCTGTGAGGCATCAGGGATTTCCTCCTTCCCCTTGATCTTGCTGAGTTGCAAATCTAAATTGTTGGGCTTGATTAGTTTTGGATTTGGAACCTCATTGTTTGATGTTTCAGTGGGTAGATCCACACTGGCCTCACTTTTAGTTTTCTTGTGATTTTCACATGTGGTTTACTTGAAGGTATTTCATCTTCCCTTTTCCTTTTACTTCAGAGATAGGTTTTTCCCTAGTCTGCCCCATGTCCTCTGGGACACTACTGCTTGCAGGTGGTTGTCCAGCTTTCAATGCTCTCCCCTGTGGTGCTTGAACTAGGTGAGGCATCTTTTTTAAATCTTTAAAAAAGGTGTCAGCTAAACATATCTCTGGTGCTTTTCCTTCAGCCTTTGCCGCTTTTATCTGAGCTTCTTCAAATTTTTCTGGCTCTATCGCACCCATGAGATTTTTGGGATTTCCCCAGCCCTCTGCAGCTGTACAGAGTTTTGATTGTTCCCCTCTGTTTCTCCAGTCTCTGTGGACTGTCCTGGACCCTCTGGGTACAATACTGTGCTTCTTGCCAAGTCATTGCTCAGCAATAGATCTACCCCCTGCACAGGTAACCTCAGAATGATCATGACTGTCACTACCCTGGTGACCAACTTACTGTGTGGGCAAACGTTAACGAAGGGAACCTTCAAGCATTTGCCAGCAAGTCCTTTTTCCAATACTACGATATTTGTCCTGCATTTCTGTAAATTTGGTTGCCAGTAGGGTTTGAAAAAGGGATATAGATAGGTAAAGGTGAGTGGGCAAAGATCTGGCAAATGGAGTATAACGTGGGAAAACGTGAAACTATCCATTGTGGCAGGAAGAATAAAAAAGAAGCATATTATCTAAATGGTGAGAGATTGCAGAGCTCTGAGATGGAGAGAGATCTGGCTATCCTAGTGCATGAATCGCAAAAGGTTAGCATACAAGTACAGCAAGTAATTTGGAAAGCTAATGGAATGTTATCATTTATTGTGAGGGGTATTGAATACAAAAGTAGGGAGGTTATGCTTCAGCTATACAGGACATTGAAGTACTGTGTACAGTATTGGTCTTCTTATTTAAGGAAGGATGTAAATGAGTTGGAGGCAGGTCAGAGAAGGATTACGAGACTAATACCTGGAATGAGCAGGCTGTCTTATGAGGAAAGGTTGGATAGGCTAGGCTTGTATCCGCTGGAGTTTAGAAGAGTAAGAGGAAACTTGTTGAAAATAGGATTCTGAGCGGTCTTGACACGGTGACTGTGGAAAGGATGTTTCCACTTGAGAGAATTTAGAACTAGGGGTCACCCATTTAAGACAGCTGAGGAGAAATTCTTTTCTCTCAGTTGGTCGTGAGTCTTTAGAACTCTCTTCTTCAAAAGGTGGTGGAAGCAGAATCTTTGAATATTTTTAAGGCAGAGGTAGATAGATTCTTGATAAGCAAGGGGGTGAAAGGTTATTGGGGGTTGGCGGGAATATGGAATTGAAGTTACAATCAGATCAGCCATGATCTTATTGAATGGCGGAGCAGGCTCGAAGGGCCGAGTGGCCTACTCCTGCTCCTAATTCATATGTTCATATACATGTTTGTATGCTTGAAACAACTGGTATCCCTGAGGATGGTTATCTCCTTGCCTGGTGCCTGGGACACGAAAGGAGTCATTTTTCCTTTATGCGAGAAGTTCTGGCATGTGCTCTATTCTCGAGTTATTTAAAATACAGGCTGACCACTTTCAAAGCTACAGACACAGGCTTGTCTGCAGTGTCTCCTGCTGGTTTTTTAGCATACCAACAATTTGCTTGGACATGCCCAGATTTGCCACACTGGAAACATGCCGGGTGGACCCCTACGGGTTTATCACCTGGGTTCCTTCTTTTAAAAGTTGGAGACTGGTCCAGTTTTCCTTCCCTAGTCTCCTTTTCTCTCGAGCTCATTTCTGCTTCCTCTGCATCCCTGCTATCTCTAGCTTGTTACTGGACCCAAATTTATTCTGTTAGGGATTTATGAATTAACTCATAAGAATTGGCCATATTTGCTGCTTCTCTTATCTTAGTGACTTGTTCTTCAATGTGAGTCCTTACACGAATTGGAATGCTATTTTTAAATTCTTCCAGGAATATAACTTCTCTCAAATTTTCATGAGGATGCTAGCTTGAGAGATCTTATCCAGCAATCAAAAGCTGTATGTTTGATTCTTTCAAATTCAATATAAGTCTTTGCAGGCCTTTTCCAGGTGTGTCTGAATTTTTTTAAATTCATTCATGGGATGTGGGCATCGCTGGCTAGTCCAGCATTTACTGCCCATCCCTAATTGCCCTTGAGAAGGTGGTGAGCTGCCTTCTTGAGCCACTGCAGTCCATGTGGGGTAGGTACACCCACAGTGCTGTTAGGAAGGGAGTTCTAGGATTTTGTCCCAGCGACAGTGAAGGGACGATGATATACTTCCAAGTCAGGATGGTGTGCGGCTTGGAGGGGAACTTGCAGGTGGTGGTGTTCCCATGCATTTGCTGCCTTTGTCCTTCTAGTTGGTAGAGGTTGCAGGTTTGGAAGGTGCTGTCTAAGGAGCCTTGGTGCATCGCTGCAGTGCATCTTGTAGATGGTACACCTGCTGCCACTGTGCAATGGTGGTGGAGAGAGTGAATGTTTGTGGATGGGGTGCCAATTAAGTGGGCTGCTTTGTCCAGGATGCTGTCAAGTTTCTTGAGTGTTTTTGGAGCTGCACCCCTTCAGGCAAGTGGAGAGTATTCCATCACACTCCTGACTTGTGCATTGCAGATGGTGGACAAGCTTTGGGGAGTCAGATGAGTTACTCACCGCAGGATTCCTAGCCTCTGACCTGCTCTTGTAGCCACGGTATTTATATGGCTATTCCAGTTCAGTTTCTGGTCAATGGTAACCCCCAAAATGTTGATAGTGGGGGATTCAGCGATGGTAATGCCATTGAATGTGAAGGGGAGATGGTTAGATTCTCTCTTGTTGCAGATGGTCATTGCCTGGCACTTAAGTGGCAAGTAACATTCGTGCCACACAGCAGCCCAAGCCTGGATATTGTCCAGGTCTTGCTGCATTTCTACAGACTGCTTCAGTATCTGAGGAGTCGCGAATGGTGAACATTGCACAATCATCACCGAACATCCCCACTTCTGACCTTACCGTTTGGTCCTAGGAGACTGCTCTGAGGAACACCTGCAGTGATGTCCTGGAGCTCAGATGATTGACCTCCAACAACCACAATCATCTTCCTTTGCGCTAGGTATGACTCCAACCAGCGGAGCGTTTTCCCCGATTCCCATTGACTCCAGTTTTGCTAGGGCTCCTAGATTCCATACTCAATCAAATGCAGCCTTGATGTCAAGTGCAGTCACTTTCACCTCACCTCGAGTTCAGCTCCTTTGTCCGTGTTTGAACCAAGGCTGTTATGAGGTCAGGAGCTGAGTGGCCCTGGCGGAACCCAGACTGAGCGTCACTAAGCAGGTTATTGCTAAGCAAGTGCCGCTTGATAGCACTGCCGATGACACCTTCCATTACTTTACTGATGACTGAGAGTAGATTGATGAGGCGGTAATTGGCCGGGTTGGATGTGTCCTGCTTTTCGTGTACAGGACATACCTGGGCAATTTTCCACATTGCTGGGTCGATGCCAGTGTTGTAGCTGTACTGGAACAGCACGGCTAGGGGCGCAGCAAGTTCTGGAGCACAGGCTTTCAGTACTATTGCCGGAATATTGTCAGGACCTTTGTAGCATCCAGTGCCTTCAGTCGTTACTTGATAACGGAGTGAATCGAATTGGCTGAAGTCTGGCATCTGTGATGCTGGGGACTTCGGGAGGAGGCTGAGATGGATCATCAACTCGACACTTCTGGCTGAAGATTGTTGCAAATGCTTCAGCCTCATCTTTTGGACTGATGTGCTGGGCTTCCCCCATCATTGAGGATATTTGTAGAGCCACCTCCTCCAGTTAGTTGTTTAATTGTCCACCACTATTCAAGGATCTGTTGCTTATGGGATCGCTTAGCTCTGTCTATCGCATGCTGCTTACACAGTTTGACATGCAAGTCGTCCTGGGTTGTAGCTTTACCAGGTTGACACCTCATTTTGAGGCATGCCTGGTGCTGCTCCTGGCATGTCCTCCTGCACTCTTCCCTGAACCAGGGTTGGTCTCCCAGCTTGATGGCAATGGTAGAGTGGGGGGTTATGCTGGGCCATGAGGTTACAGATTGTGGTCGAGTACAATTCTCCTGCTGCGGATGGCCCACAGCATGGATGCCCAGTTTTGCATTGCTAGAACTGTTTGAAATCTATCCCATTTAGCACGGTGGCAGTGCCACACAACACAATGGAGGGTATCCTCAATGTGAAGGTGGGACTTTGTCTCCACAAGGTTTGTGCAGTGGTCACTCCTTCCAATATTGTCAACGGACAGATGCATCTGCGGCAGGCAGATTGGTGAGGACGAGGTCAAGTATGTCTTTCCCTCTTGTTGGTTCCCTCACCACCTGCTGTATACCCATTCTAGCAGCTATGTCGTTTAGGACTCGTCCAGCTCGGTCAGTCGTGGGCTACCGAGCCACTCTTGATGATGGACATTGAAGTCCCCCACCTAGAGTACATTCTGTGCCCTTGCCACCTTCAGCGCTTCCTCCAAGTGGTGTTCAACATGGAGGAGTACGGACTCATTAGCTGAGGGAGGGCGATAGGTGGTAATCAGCTGTCAGTTTCCTTGCCCATGTTTGACCTGATGCCATGAGACTTTAAGGAGTCTGGAGTCGATGTTGAGGACTCCCAAGGCAATTCCCTCCCGACTGTATACCACTGTGCCACCGCTTCTGCTGGGTCTGTCTTACCTGTGGGACAGGACGTACCCGGGGACGGTGATGGCGGTGTCTGGGCCATTGTCCGTAAGATATGATTCCGTGAGTATGACTATGTCAGGCTGTTGTTTGACTAGTCTGTGAGACAGCTCTCCCAACTTTGGCACAAGCTCCCAGGTGTTAGTAAGGACGAATTTACAGGGTTGACAGGGCTGGGTTTGCCGTTGTTGTTTCCGGTGCCTCGGTTGTTGCTGGGTGGTCCCTCTGGTTTCATTCCTTCTTAACCAATTCAGAGAGCATGTAAGGGTTAACCACATTGCTGCGGGTGTGGAGTCACATGTAGGCCAGACCAGGTAAGAACAGCAGATTTCCTTCCCTAAAGGACATTAGTGAACCAGATGGGTTTTTACAACAATCAACAATGGTTACATGGCCATCATTAGACTAGCTTTTAATTCCAGATTTATTAATTGAATTCAAATTCCACCTTCTGCTGTGGTGGGATTTGAACCCATGTCCCCAGAGCAATATCCTGGGTCAATATAAAAACAAGAAATGCTGGAACCACTCAGCAGGTCTGGCATCATCTGTGGAAAGAGAAGCAGAGTTAACGTTTCGGGTCAGTGACTGGGTACCCTAGGTCTCTGGATTACTAGTCCAGTGACAATACCACTATGCCATCACCTCCCCCTATTTCTGTCTATATGCTTCAGATACTAGCTCATAAGCATATAGAATTGCAGTTTTAGTTTGTTCATAATGAGAGGAATTTTTTTTACTGATAACGGGGGAAAAGGCTCACGAACCCTTGTAAGAGAGTCCAATTTTTTTTCGGCCACTTTAGCTTGGAAGCTACTTTCTCAAATGAAAGTAGCACTAGTCTTGAGTATCTCAGTACATCAAAGTTTTGCTCTGAATTGGGGATAACGTTTGAGTGGCTGGTGGCCTTAACACCTTGTGCTTTTGTTCTTTCTAACTCAAACTGTTTTGCCTCTCTTTTCTCTTGAAATTACATCTCCTCTCTTTTTGCAGCTCTTCGCTTTTCAACTGCAACTGTATTTCTTCCCTTTTCATCTGCAACTGGATTATAGCAAGAATTATCTTTTCAGGCTCGGTGTTATGCAGGCCCCCACCTGCCGAGAATGAGGCACATATATTTCACCACATGGACATTACGTTTTAAAATTGTTGCTGGGAAGAAAAGAAGGCCTATTACAAGGGGTTGCCAAGCCCCTAGCTGGAAAGACATTCTTTTTCATACTAGCAGACAGTGTTGGAACAAAGGAACCAATCCCCGCTCTAATACACAGAAAAGACCTGGTCAAACCAGTCAGTCACGTGACCACCTGCTGGCCAACTAGGGGAGTTTTAAATTGGAAAAACAGAATTTGAACTGAGAAAGCTGTTTGCTCCTGGACTGAGAAGACCTCTTTCTTGTGGCTGGCTTGCCACCAACTCTCTCTCCTATCTACTCTCATCTCTCTCACCAGCTTCGGAAACCATTGAAGAAAAGAGGGCCTATCACAAAGAACTGCCAAGCCCCTGACTGGAAGAGACATTTGCATGCTCGCCGACAGTGTTGAAACCAGGGACCAAGTTCTTGCTTCCCCAATACACAGAAGAAGTGGTCAGACCAGTTTAGTCACATTACTAACTGACTGTTGGAAGATGTTTGAATTTGAACTCGCAGAGAGAAAGAAACTCAGAAAGCTCTTTGCTCCTGGACTGAAAAGACCTCTCCCCGGTCTGCTCTCATCTTAGCAGCTTCGGAAACCACTGAAGACACATGAACCTCAAGAGAGAAAAGTCTCCTACAGTGAACAAGGTTTAAGAAGAATACTGGGCCCCAAAGAAAAGCAAGATCTACCTACCAGCACACTTACACACAACAGATGGAGAGGAAGAAGGGGGTAATTGATTATAAGTTCGGCGGGGGTGGGGGGGGGGGGTGCTGGCGGTCACGGTAAAACCTGTTGAAATCTCTTGGACGTCACGTTCTTATTGACTGCAGGCCGGAGGTGTTTGTAGATTTCTCTCTTGGTTGAAAGTTCAATTTAAGATAGTGGATCACTTCTAATTCACTGCTGCATAATGCAGATGCAGAATTCTAGAGCAGGGCACATCCCTTCTGGTTTGTTGGAAACAAGCTTCTTGGATGCTGCTTTCTGGGTATGTGTCTTTCTCTCGAAGCTGCTTTTTAAGGTAAAGATGTGTTTCTTCTCTGCTGGAAAGACTGATATTTTCTTCCCTGTAGTGACCAACAATGACCTAGAATATGGCTACTTCAGACCTTCTTTGTTTCAGAAGAACTCATTCAATTCGGGAATATTTCAGGAGGGGTGTAGGATGGGTGCAACTGACACCTCTAACCTTTAAGGTTCTTCCTTTGTCCCTGTCAGACAGTTTAAATATACAAAGGCTAAGTCCTTTTCCTTTGGTGGCCATTTTGGAGCACATTGTTCACTTTTTAAAAGAAAATGCCCTTTTTAAAAAAAAATGGAAAGTCAGTCTTTTTATAACTCTTCAGTTTTTTTCCACAATTTTTCATCGACGCACTTCTTGTATGTGTGACATCTGGAATTACTCAGCTGGTCTGACAGCATCTGTGAAGATCTGATTAATGTCAACTCTGTTTCTCTCTCTACAGCTCTCACCCTGACATCTCTGTTCTCAGTCTACAGTAGTGTTCCAATGAAGCTCAATGCAGGCTTGAGGCATTTTATAGCCTTCTGGACTCAATGTTGAGTTTAACAATTTCAGACCATAATCTCTGCCTGGCATTTTGTTTCCTTTTCTTTGCATGTTTCAGTCTTAATCTTGTTTTCTTTTGTTTTGCTTTTGGGCAGCAGCTATTCATTATTCTGCCACTCGTACCTCCGCTGGACGCATCTTTTGTATTTTTATTACTCCCTTTGGTGCTGCCCTACCAACTCTTTTGTCATTTAATGTTTCCCACCCTGTCACAGGCTTTCCCTTTTGTTGTTTTTCCACCCTCCTCAATTTGGCCCACTTAAAACCTATTAGATTTCTAATTTGCTCCAGTTCTGATGTAGGGTCATCGACCTGAAACTTTAACTCAGTTTCTCTCTCTACAGATGCTCCCAGACCTGCATTTTCTATTTATATTTCAGATTTCCAGCATCTGTCATATTTTGCTTTCCTACTACCTTCAACTACTTTTCCACCTCCATGACCCACCATGGTTTCCTCAAAGATGCTTTGTTTTCTTTCAAACTTGAACTTTAAAAAAATTAAATTAGAATGAGCAAAAAGAAACTGCACGCCTGCCTTCCTCTCTTTCTGCCTTAGATGGTAGAAATTAGAATCTTATTAGGGCGGCACAGTGGCACAGTGGTTAGCACTGCAGCCTCACAGCTCCAGAGACCCGGGTTCGATTCTGGGTACTGCCTATGTGGAGTTTGCAAGTTCTCCCTGTGTCTGCGTGGGTTTCCTCCGGGTGCTCCGGTTTCCTCCCACAAGCCAAAAGACGTGCAGGTTGATAGGTAAATTGGCCATTATAAATTGTCACTAGTATAGGTAGGTGGTAGGGAAATATAGGGACAGGTGAGGATGTTTGGTAGGAATATGGTAGTGTAGGATTAGTATAAATGGGTGGTTGATGGTTGGCACAGACTCGGTGGGCCGAAGGGCCTGTTTCAGTGCTGTATCTCTAATCTAATCTAATCTAATCTAATCTAATCTGACTGGCGTACACACATAGCATTGAGCTCTCTCTGTTAAAACCCAGGTGGAGATAATCAGTTGACTTCAACATTCAATCGGTGTCTTTTAAAAAATGCAAATAAAACTGAGCGAAGAATGTACTCTTTCCTTCTCAATACATCTCAGTTTAATACACTTCTGACATTTGTAACACACAAAAAAGCCATAACAGGTATATGAGAAAACCGTCATTACTCCCTCTCTTTCTCTATTCTTTTATTTTTAAAATGCACTCAATATAAAATTTATCTCAATAAAACTTTTGATTTTTAAAAAATTATTTGACAAAAAGGTACTGGGAAGAGTGGAAGTACTGATCAGTACAGCTAATTAGACAGTACTAATTTTGAGAAATAGGTATTCTGAATTCAGAGACATAGCACTAAGCAAAATTATCAACTTGGCTTTTGGAAGAGCCAAACTTTAGCAAAAGCATTAAAAGACAATTCAACAGATACATGTAATCATGTCATTGTGAAATATGTAAATTGATAATTCTATTTTGCTTAAATCTTCATTTTGGAAATTTGAAATTCCAGTTACTCATGCAGGAAAAGAAATTCAGAAAGTATTTTGAGCAATTTGTGGGAACCCAGTAGCCAGATTGTGCAAACACAGGATAACATACTGCCACCATAAAATAGCAGCTATTGTGTCACACAGTACGACATCTTTTAATATTTAAAATACCATCTTTGCACCAGCTGTAAGAGTAACGGGTACTGAAATTACTTACAATTTTTCAATAAAGTGCAGCCCCCCATACAAATTTTAATAGATAGAATACATTGTAAACACACAGTTTCTGAGTTTTGGAGGAGCAGCTGGTTACATGGTCAAGTTCAAGACTGAAAGGGCTCCTGGAATGCATATTGCAAGGGGTGGTTACTCATCAGACATAGTGAGTTAATGAGGATGGGAAGTGGGTGACCATTCATTGGGTAGAAAGAGAAAAAAAGGAGGCAAGGCAGGGATCTTCTAAGTGTGTTGAAGTAACAAAGCAGGTATTCAGCACCAAATATTGATGACAATCACAGTAACTCACAGGAGGGCAGCCATGAGTAAAACAAGGCCATCATGAAGCAAGTGGTGATTAATGAGGTTGAGGAGCACAAATATGGTATTAATAAAGGATTCCATATACAGGTGAATAGCTAAACACTTTTACAGCCACAATTGAGAATCCCAAATGATGCGTTGCTCCCCAGGTGCCCAGGAAAGTAATCATAGAATAATGCACACGATTTTGAGGGGGAAAGGGAATAGAAATAAATCATGCTCCACATTAGAACTAATGGCATAGGAAAAAACAGAATTGAAATCTCAGGATTACTCCTGATGCCATGCATTGTCAATATAGGAATAGAGATAAGGGAGTTAAGTAAATTGCTACAACATTGGTATAGGGAAGAGTTCAGATTCCTGGTATATTAAGACCAGCTCTGGGGCAACAGTGGACTGTACACGATAGGTGGATGGATGGACTTCACCTGAACAAGGCTGGGACCAATGTCCTCAGAGGATAACTTCTACTGTGGTGAAGTTAAACTAAACTACATATCACAGAGGGAAGAGGAAAAAAACAAGCTGAGGAAGTAGGAAGGAAAGCAAAAAGGACAACGAATATATGAAGGCAAAATTTTTTTAAAAACATGCAGAGCATCACATCTTTAAAAGAGGCTAAGAGTCTTGAGACCAATATACAGTGCAAAATATTTACATCTCAAATAGCCTACTTAAACAGATTACTAACACCAGTGTTTAAAAAAAGCACTGTAGGCAGTGCTGCCTATCAAACTTTGCTTTCTGTCAGTTTTCAATTTACAAAAACTCTTCCACATCTAAACTTTTTACACAAAATGCTACAATTTTGTTAGATATTACCTGTTGTGGGTATGATGTTGTCTGTACTCTCACTACAAAGTTGTGTAAGCAGGCTTGACTTGCCAGATCCTGTAAGGCCTACACAAACAACATCGTACTCTGTTCGTGGCGACGGTGGCCCTTTGCAGCAGAAAGCTCTAAAACACTATGGAAAAGAAGAACATTTTTAATCTTTGTTGATTTGGATAACTGGATTCTAATAGCTAGATCAAATGTGGCTATCTTTAATTAAAGCATTAAATAAAATGTCGTTCACTAGCTTACTCAAATTATTGCTGTCAAGCTCGCCACACTTTCCTATTATAATGTTCACATTTATAATATACACATTTATAATACAAGCTGCTTGTGTAAAATAGTTGCACTGTAATTACACCTTTCAGCCGATAATGCCATCGTTGTACTTCAGTTTTGCATCTCTCAGCTGCTCAGCCTATAGAGAAACTCCTGTGCTCCAACCAACTATACTCCTCTGGTTCCCACATCTAAACCCTCAACCCCAGTAAATTGGACTACCACAACCAGATGACTCCCCAAGAATCAAATGTACAAAATATTTACAAATACAATATTCTATCTACCTTTGCTTCAATGCTCCAGCCAAATTGACTGATTTTTGCCTCAATGCAAGCTCAAGGAACAGCACCTCAAATACCGATGAGACACTCTACAGCCTTCTGGACTCAACATTGACTTCAACAATTTCCGAGCATGACTGCCTCTTTATTTTATGTTGTTTTATTTTATTTTTTAACCATGGGCCTGCTTTAAACAGGTTTTTCAGGTTTTTATTTTTGGACAGAGCTATTCATTATTCTGCCATTAACACTCCCGGGACTAATGCTTTGTCTTTTAATACAACTATTAGCACTCCCTTTGCCTTTGTTCTGTGACATCCTTGTCATTTAATCTCTCTTGCCCTCTGCCCCATCATACACCTTCCCTTTTGTTCTTCACCTCCCCCTTTTCATTTGCTCAAAGCCAATTACATTTCTAAACTTTGCCAGTTCTGATGAAAGGTCACAGACCTGAAACATTAACTTTGTTTCTCTCTCCACAGATGCTGCCAGACCTGCTGTGTACTTCCAGCACTTTCTGTTTTTATCTTATGACTGATTTTTGCCATTGTTCTTATTAACTCATCCCTAGTACGTCAACTTAGCTAAGCTGGTAGCACTTTCATGGGTGTGTCAACAACAATATCAATTTGCAGATATACAGTGCCTTTAACATAGTAAAGTATCCCAAGGCACTTCACAGAAGTGCTTATTAAACAAAATTTGGCACCAAGCCACACAAGGAGATATTAGGACAGGATGACCAAAAGCTTGGTCAAAGAGGTAGGTTTTAAAATAAAATCTTAAAAGGAGAAGTTTAGGGAGGGAATTCCAGAGCTAAAGGCTCAGTCAGCTGAAGGCACAGCTGCCAATGGTGGACAATGAAATTCAGGGATGCGCAAGAGGCAAGAACTGAAGGAGCACAGAGCTCTGAGGGTTTGGGGCTAGATAAGAAGGGGAAAGGCCATGGAGGTATCTGAAAACAAGGAGAGGGGAAGAGAAGCCATTGCAGGAGATTCCCTGGCTGCAACTGGACAGATAAGAATAGAGTCAGGTGAGCGCACTGCCACCCAGATGGGCAACTGAGGAGAGGCACTGAGGAGAGACGCTGAGGAAGATGGTGTAGTCAACCATGTCAAAGGCTGCAAACAGGTTGAGAGGTTCATGGAGAGGTTGACGAAGATGAGGAGGGACAGTGTACCATTATCAGTGAGAAAGGATGTATTTTCTGACTTCAATGAAGGCCATTTCAGTGCTGTAGCAGGGACGGAAACCGGATTTGAGGTGTCACAAAGTTGTTGTTTCAAGTCACTCAAGGTGCAAGTTATATCATTATTAGAAAGCAGCCATGCTGTTGGAGACTGCTCTTCTAAGCAATTGTTGCAACAAAAGTTGCTAATATTTAATCACAATGCTTTTAAATATCATTGTCTCACTAGATCACTTCCATTCACATCAAGTTACCCATTTATTGATATTTGCAAGTTTGTTCTGGCCAACAGTCCTCTTTCAACCAACGTCAGCAAAATCAGAACCACAGGTCATTCATCTGAATTACAATGTACAGGATCATGCTGCACATAAAACAGGCTCATGCATTTGAAAACACATCAGTTTTTTCAAGTAATTATCAATGTCAAATGCGTTGGGGTATCCAAAAAATGCACTAAATTGCTGTATAAATGTAAATTTTTTTCTTTCTTTCTTGATGTTTTGTTTTGTTAATTAGCATATTCAGAGTAAATTGTAACTCAACAGATTGTTGAAAATGCTTTCCGATCAAAGAAAAATCCAGAACCTAATTTTTCCAGTTACTGCCAACGTTTAGTCTATTTGTTTCTTTTAATTTGGCTATGGGTACAAAATTGAAATGTGACACTGTAGATATACTCTACATAAATCCTGAAAAAGCTCTATGTATCCTGTTGCCTTGCCAAGAAATCAGACTTTTTTCCCCCTATTCAACACTAAATAAACAAATGTAGGAAACACAGTGAAGTACATTACAGAATAAGATGCAGCGGTTTAATGCAAGATTGCACAAATAAACAGCACTGTACAACCAGTTATAAAGTGTGGTCAAGTGCTACATTCACAATACCCTCTTCTATTTATTCCTATGATAATGAAAACAAACAAACCAGTCTTTCGTACTATCCTCATTTACCTGTAAGTTTTTGTAATCAGGTATCATTGACACTAAGTTAGACGTCACTATGTGAAATGGGTTAATTGAGACCCTGAGTAGTTAGTGATGCTACACATGACTGACAGCTCTGCAATGAGTACCTGATTCTAACTCCACCCAACTGTACCTTCTGCAGTATTCAAACAGTGGATGCATAAATGAGTCTCCTTCAAACTCATTATCACTTGAGAACTGCAGCAGATATTCCAAAATAGCCCTTAACCTAATTTATGATGATATTCCCTTATTGTTATATAACAATACATTAGTTGGTGATAAACGAAAGCGGAGTATGGGAAGATTCCTATAATTCATTGATTTCATCTCTCATTAATGAACATTCCTCCAGTTACCCCCAATATAAGAGGACATGCCGAAGAAAGCAAGAAATAATATTTGCAGTTGAACACTCCATGGCCATCTATCTGCAACATGGAAAGAGAGATGGTCATTCAATGGTGCCGAGCCTTGAATGTTGTTGGAATTACAGTCATCCAGACAAGTGGAGAGTACGCCATCACACTCCTGACTTGTGTCTTGTAGATGGTGGACAGGCTTTGGGGAGTCAGGTGCTAAATTACACAGCAGAATTCCCAGCCTCTGACCAGCTATTGAAGCCACGGTGTTTATATGGCTGGCCCAGTTAAGTTTCTGGTCAATGGTGACCCTCAGAATGTTGATGCTGGGAGATTCAACAATGGTAAATACAATTGAATGTCGGTTTGGGGGGGTGGGGGGGTGGCGTCAAACACTCTCTTGTTGGAGATAGTCATTGCCTGGCACTTGTGTGAGTCAAAGCCCAAATATTGTCCAAGTATTGCTGCACATTGGCACGGACTGCTTCATTATCTGAGTTGTGAATGAAACTGAACGCTATGCAAACATCCTACTGACACTCGTTTTTTAAAATTCCAGATGTAACTAATTCACTGAATTTAAATAACCCAGCTTCTGTGGTGGAATTAGAACTCATGACTCCATATCACTAGTCCATTAACATAAGCACTATGCTACTGTACCCAATGTTCTAAACAAAGAAGGGATTGAGGTACAGGGTGCAACTGCAGCCAAATCAAAACTTATGTTCATCAGACCAAACTCGCTTTTTCTGTTCCTTGGAGAAACAGGCAAGCTTTCTATAAAGATCATCCAAAAGCAATCTTGCCTTGTTGCCTTATTCTGCATTAATAACCATTTCACCCTCATCACATTCTGGAGTGTTTCTCTGCTTTCTGTAATTAATTATGACACACACAAAGTCCAAGATTAGAAGCTCAACAACGGCTTTGAGAAATAGTCTGCAGGTTCCTTATACATCAAATATGGGATTTAAAGCTCATGAGCGTCTATAAATTGGTAATCATTTGGGATTGCCAGCCCCTTCTGCTTCAAGTCAAATTCTGTATTGTAGCTCTACTTAGTTTAACACTGCTGCAGCTGAGCCATTTCGAGTGATCTCATTAGAAAACATTTGAAACTCATATAGGCTATTAGATTTCCTCTTAGCACGGCCTTGGCACTCTCACAAAAGCATTGTCAATCTTGTAGGTTAGGATTATAAAATGGTAAACGTTGTTAGCTGTGTGTGAATGAAAGGAAAAAAGGAAGTTATCAAACAAAGATGTATGGTTTCCAATGTTAAATAATACTTTCCAGCCTAAAACACAAAACAGCCTTTGAATCTCCAGGCAAATAGCCAAAAAGGATGTTTTGTCAAACTAAAATAGTTGAGAGAAGTAATATAGAACTTGGAATGATGACAGACACTCCAGTCGGTTTAGTAAATATAAATAGGATCTCAATCAGATCATGGATTGGTTAATCCTTTCAAGTCTAGCAACCAAGCTGTCCTTCCAGTGAAATAGAGGACATTCCAATACTCATATCTATTGTTGTACTACTTTGTCATCATCCACTTATGGGTGCAGCTTCAACAACACTCAAGAAGCTCGACACCAATGCCTGTGGAATTCGCTACCACAGAAAGCAATTGAGGCCAAAACATTGTATGTTTTCAAGAAGGAGTTAGATATAGCTCTTGGGTCTAAAGGGATCAAAGGGATCAAAGGGTATGGGGCTTTTAGGGAATCAAGGTCCCTAGTGTAAATAATCGCAAATTTTTGAGGAACTTAAGGGAGTAAATTCAGGGTAAGTCATGGCAGGGCAGCTCAGCAGCGTGGAGTGCTCCTCCGTGCAATGTGGGAAGTCAGGGACACTTCCTTCAGAGCGAGAGGATTAGAGTACAGGTGCAGGGATGTCTTGCTGCAATTATATAGGGCCTTGGTGAGGCCACACCTGGAATACTGTGTGCAGTTTCGGTCTCCTTATCTGAGGAAGGATGTGCGTGCTATAGAGGGAGTGCAGCGAAGGTTTACCAGACAGATTCCTGGGATGGCGGGACTGACGTACGAGGAGAGATTGAGTCGGTTAGGAATATATTCGCTGGAGTTCAAAGAGTGAGGGGGGATCTCATAGAAACCTATAAAATTCGAACGGGACTTGACAGGGTAGATGCAGGAAGGATGTTCCCGATGGTGGGGGAGTCCAGAACCAGAGGTCATAGTCTAAGGATACGGGGAAAACTTTTCAGGACTGAGATGAGGAGAAATTTCTTCACCCAGAGAGTGGTGAGCCTGTGGAATTCGCTACCACTGAAAGCAGTTGAGGCCAAAACATTGTATGTTTTCAAGAAGGAGTTAGATATAGCTCTTGGGGCGAAAGGGATCAAAGGATGGGGGGGAAAGTGGGAACAGGTTACTGAGTTGGATGATCAGCCATGATCATAATGAATGGCAGAGCAGGCTCGAAGGGCTGAATGGCCTACTCCTGCTCCTATTTTCTATGTTTCTATGTGTCTCCAGCTGCAGCTACTCGAAATCCGCATTTCGGATCTGGAGCGGCAGCTGGGGACACTGTGGAGCATTCGCAAGGCTGAAATCATCGTGGATAGCACGTACAGGGAGGTGGTCACACCGCAGGTAAGGACTGCTCAGGCAGAAAGGGAATGGGTGACCGCCAGGCAGAGCAGAACAACTAGGCAGGTAGTGCAGGAGTCCCCGGGGTCCATCTCCCTCTTCAACAGATTTTCCGCTTTGGTTACTGCTGGGGGAGATAGCTTCTCAGGGGAATGCAGCAACAGCCAAGTCTGTGGCACCACGGGTGGCTTAGCTGCACAGGAGGGGAGGAAAAGGAGTGGGAGAGCTATAGTGATAGGGGGTTCTATCATAAGGGGTACAGATAGGCGTTTCTATGGCCACAAACATGACTCCAGGATGGCACGTTGCCTCCCTGGTGCTCGGGTCAAGGATGTCACGGAGCGGCTGTAGGGCATTCTGAATGGGAAGGATGAACTGTCAGAGGTCGTGGTTCACATTGGTACTAACGACATAGGTAGAAAGAGGGATGAGGTCCTGCAGCAAGAATTTAGGGAGCTAGGTAGCAGATTAAAAAGCAGGACCTCAAAGGTTGTAATCGCTGGATTACTTCGGGTACCATGTGTTAGTGAGTATAGGAATAGGAGGATAGCGCAGATGAATGCGTGGCTGAAGACATGGTGCAGGAGGGAGGGCTTTAGTTTCCTGGAGCACTGGGTCTGTTACTGGCCAAGGTGGGACCTGTACAAGTTGGACAGGTTGCACCTCAACCAGAATGGGACCAACATCCGTGCTGTTGGGGGTGGGGGGTGGTTTAAACTAACTTGGCATAGAGATGGGATACAGAGTGGAAGTACAGTAGGGGGTGATGCACAGCCAAATATAGAAGAGAAACTAAGTCAGTCTGGAAGGCAGAGCAAATATAGACCTGTTAAGGCACAAGCGGATAATGCAAGGCTGGATTGCATCTATTTTAATGCAAGGAGTCTTACTAGTAAGGCAGATGAATTGATTAACACATGGGAATATGATAATATTGCTATCACAGAGACATGGTTGAGGGAAGGACAAGACTGGTAGCTCAATATTCCAGGGTATAGAATCTTCAGGCGTAACAGTGGGAGCTGGGGGGGGGGAAAGAGCGGGAGTGTAAAAGAGGAGGGTAATAATAGGGTAATAGGGTAATAATAGTAGGGGATTTTAACTTCCCCAATATCAACTGGGATAGTCTTAGTGCAAAAGGCTTAAAAGGGGACGGAATTTTTAATGTGCGTACAGGAGAGCCTTTTGAGCCAGCATGTAGAAAGTCCAACAGGAGAAGGGGTGTTACTGAACCTAATCCTAGGGAGTGAAGCCCGACAAGTGGTATAAGTGTCAGTGAGGAAGAATTTCAGGGATAGTGACCATAACTCTAAGATTTAAGGGAGTTATGGAAAAGGACAAAGATGGACCAGAAATAAAAGGTACTGAACTGGGGTGGGGGGAGAAGGCCGACTTCAATATGATAAAACAAGATCTGGCCAAAGTGGACTGGGAGCAGCTACTTGTAGGAAAGTCTACATCAGACCAGTGGGAGTCATTCAAAAAGGAAAGAGAGAGTGTTCAGGGCCAACATGTTCCCGTAAAGGTGAAGGGTAGGACCAACAAGTCAAGGGAACCCTGGATATCAAGGGATATAGAGGATTGGATGAGGAAAGAAAAGGAGGCTTATGGCAGACACAGACCGCTGAAAACAGCGGAGGCCCTAAAGGAGTATAGAAAGTGTAGGGGGGTACTTAAAAAAAAATTAGGAGAGCAAAGAGGGGACATGAAAAAAAAAACTAGCGGGCAAGATAAAGGAAAATCCCAAGGCATTTTATAAGTATATTAAGGGCAAGAGGATAACCAAAGAAAGAGTAGGGTTCATTAGGGACCAAAGTGGCAATGTGTGTGTGGAGCCGGAGGATGTAGGTGAGGTTTTAAATGATTACTTTTCATCTGTGTTCACTATGGAGAAGGACGATGTAGGTGTAGCGATCAGGGAGGGACTGTGATATGCTTGAACAAATTAGCATCGAAAGGGAGGAAGTATAAGCGATTTTAGCAGGCGTAAAAGTGGATAAATCCTCAGGCCCAGATGAGATGTATCCCAGGCTGTTATGTGAGGCAAGAGAGGAGATAGCAGGGGCTCTGACACAAATTTTCAAATCCTCTCTGGCCACAGGAGAGGTGCCAGAGGACTGGAGGACAGCGAATGTGGTACCATTATTCAAGAAGGTAGCAGGGATAAACCAGGCAATTACAGGCCAATGGGTCTAACATCAGTGGTAGGGAAACTATTGGAAAACATCCTGAGGGACAGGATTAATGTCCACTTGGAGAGGCAGGGATTAATCAAGGATGGTCAGTATGACTTTATCAGGGGGAAATCATGTCCAACAAACTTGATTGAATGTTTCGAGGAGGTGACTAGATGTGTAGATGTGGTAAAGCAGTTGATGTAGTCTACATGGACTTCAGTAAGGCTTTTGATAAGGTCCTGCATGAGAGATTGGTTAAGAAGGCAAGAGCCCAAGGGATCCAGGCAATTTGCAAATTGGATCGAAAATTAGCTTCGTGGCAGGAGGCAGAGGGTGATGGTCAAGGGTTGTTTTTGCGATTGGAAGCCTGTGACCAGTTGTGTACCGCAGGGATTGGTGCTGGACCCTTGCTGTTTGTACTGTACATTAATGATTTAGACGTGAATATAGGAGGTATTATCAGTAAGTTCGCAGATGACACGGAAATTGGTGGTGTTGTAAATAGTGAGGACGAAAGCCTTAGATTACAGAACGATAGAGATGGGCTGGTAAGATAGGCACAGCAGTGGCAAATAGAATTTAATCCTGAGAAATGTGAGGTGATGCATTTTGGGAGGACTAACAAGGCAAGGGAATATACAATGGATGGTAGGACCCAAGGAAGTACAGAGGGTCAGCGGGATCTTGGTGTACTTGTCCATAGCTCAGTGAAGGCAGCAGCACAGGTAGATAAGGTGGTTAGGAAGGCATATGGGATACTTGCTGTTATTAGCCGAGGCATAGAATATGCCAAAGACTTGCAGGTTGATAGGTTAATTGGCCATCATAAATTGCCCCTAGTATAGGTAGGTGGTAGGGAAATATATAGGGACAGGTGGGGATGTGATAGAAATACGGGATTAGTGTAGGATTAGTATAAATGGGTGGTTGATGGTCGGCACAGACCCGGTGGGCCGAAGGGCCTGTTTAAGTGCTGTATCTCTAAACATAAGAGCAGGGAGGTTATGATGGAGCTGTATAAAACGCTAGTTAGACCACAGCTGGAGTGCTGTGTACAGTTCTGTTGGCCACACTACAGGAAGGATGTGATTGCACTGGAGAGAGTGCAGAGGAGATTCACAAGGATGTTGCCTGGGCTGGAGCATTTCAGCTGTGAAGAGAGACTGAAAAGGCTAGGATTGTTTTCCTTAGAGCAGAGAAAGCTGAGGGGGGACCTGATTGAGGTATACAAAATTATGAGGGGCATAGACAGGGTAGATAGGAAAAAACTTTTTCCCTGAACGGTGGGGTCAATAACCAGGGGCCCATAGATTTAGAGTAAGAGGCAGTAGGTTTAGAGGGGATTTGAGGGGGAAAAAAATTCACCCAGAGGGTGGTTGGAATCTGGAACACATTGCCTGAAAGGGTGGTAGAGGTAGGAACCTTCACAACATTTCAGAAGTATTTAGATGAGCACTTGAAACGCCATAGCATACAAGACCACGGGCCAAGTGCTGGAAAATGGGATTTTTTTTTTTAGATTAGAGATACAGCACTGAAACAGGCCCTTCGGCCCACCGAATCTGTGCCGAACATCAACCACCCATTTTATACTAATCCTACACTAATCCCATATTCCCAACAAACATCCCCACCTATCCCTATATTTCCCTACCACCTACCTATACTAGTGACAATTTATAATGGCCAATTTACCTATCAACCTGAAAGTCTTTTGGCTTGTGGGAGGAAACCGGAGCACCCGGAGAAAACCCACGCAGACACAGGGAGAACTTGCAAACTCCACACAGGCAGTACCCGGAATCGAACCCGGGTCCCTGGAGCTGTGAGGCTGCGGTGCTAACCACTGCGCCACTGTGCCGCCCTGTAGAATAGATACGTGCTTGATGGCCAGCATGGATACAATGGGCCGAAAGGCCTATTTCTGTGGTGTATAACTCTATGACTCTATTTCACTGCTAGGTTTGCAATTAAGGTCCCTCTCTGACAGCAGCAAAATTGCTGAGACCCCAAATGTCTATTCAAAAGTGGTCAGAATTGCAGGAGGCTGAGTTGTATTTTTGCAAATCTTAAAGCCTAAAAGCAGTAAAGAGTACTTAAATCCTGCAAGGCTACAACAGGACTTTCTTACATGGAGTAAATGTTTTTTGGCAGTACTGAATCTGAAAGGTAGCAACAGCTTCATAGGTACAGTACCTTTCAGTGCTAAAGAGGTCACAGCTTGCACTTTTTCTTCTCTTTTGTTCAATGCCTGCCTTAAAAATGTGAAGCACAGACATGGTTGATTGGAAGCTTCTTTCACAAGGAGCGTAGAAACAAAAGATGTAAAAAGCCGAAGTTGTGATCTTTCAGCAATGATAGATACCAAAAAAAGAACTGCAGCTTTAACACATTAAAGCAAAATGTTAGAGCAGAACGGAACAAACAAAGCCCTCATTTCTGCTCCAATGCATATAAAGCTGCCAGATTACCACAACCACATTAACAAAATGCTGTTTTCTTAAAGGGTCTAAATAATTGCCGACTTAATTGTCTTCTGATCTTTTAAAAATTATCAGCAAAATTAAGTGAAGCATCAAGGTAGCAATCTCAACATTGAGGTAGACAAAGGATACTAACTATTGGTACGCTGCCAACAGCTATGATGCCGTAGTTGAGATCGCTTGACAACACATCCACGGAGAAGCATTGATCTGAAATCAAAGCTGTGAATGCTGTAGCTAATGACCTGTGCTCCAATTCCAGGATATCTTTTGACAGATTTTAAAGCATGGGCTGGAGGTGATGGTGGAAGTTCCAGAGGATCTCAATGCCTTCCATCTGGCCTTGGGTCAATATGGAAAATGCTGTAACCAATACTTCAGATCTAAACCTTTCCCATTAACAGGCTCAGAAGACAAACAAATTCCCTGCTACAATGCTAATTTATTTATTTAAAAAGCGAGAGCTGAACCACAAAGGTCATTTAAGCAGAATTTAAAATAGAGCAACTATTTATGTTGAACATAAAAAGAAATCAAACTACACATAAATTTATTTTATGAAATTAAAGAGGGTCTGCATAAAGGATTTTCCATTTATATCCTGAAGTAAACTATTAGATTTTTCACGAACAAAGCAGATCATTTTGAACCAAAAATGGACCCATGTACATATGTTAAGTAAGTGTTCATTACTATGCTTAGATTTATACTAAAATAGATCCTGAAGAACTTTCAAATATAATGCACATTGAAAGGCAGTTGGGAGTAACGTACACAGTGAAGGCTATGGGTCCTGACAATATCCTGGCTGAATACCTAAACACCAGATTTAACTGCTCTCCTACCCAAACTGTTCCAGTACAGTTATGACACTGGGAGCTACATGGCAACATGGAATATTTCCCCAGTTTGTCAGATTCATAAATCGCAGGATATATCTCAACCAGCAGTTACCAAACTATCACCCTCCGGCCCAACATCAGTAAGATGATGGGAGGGGTCAATAATTCCAATCAACAACTACGAATAGCTTGAGTTCCACCAGAGCCACTCAATTGCTGACCTCATCATAGCCTCAATCCAGACTTGGACACAGAGAAGCGAGAGAAATTGCCCTTAGCATCAAGTCAGCCATTGGCCAAGTTTAGCACCATGGAGTCCTAAACTGGCCAATGGGAGTGGCAGGGTGGGTGGAGCTCAAAAGTAAAATCCACCAGTGATAGGAATTATATGGAACACAACGACGATGCTGATTGTGACTAACAGAAGCCAATTATCACAGCTTCAGGACATCTTTGTAGGACAGAGTAGTCTTGTGGTTATGCCATAAAAACCATAGGGCAATAATAGTTGGGGATTTCAACTACCCCAATATCAACTGGAATACAAGCAGTGTGAAGGGCACAGAGGGGACAAAATTCTTGAACTGTGTTCAAGGGAACTTTTTTGGCCAGCATGTAACAAGCCCAATGAGAGGGGGCATAATTCTAGATTTGGTCTTCAGTAATGAAGCTGGGCAAGTGGAGGAAGTAACAGTGGGTGATCATTTTGGAGATAGTGACCATAATACAGTTAGTTTTAGCATAATCATGGAAAATGACAAAGATAAAACAGGAGCAAAAGTTCTAAATTGGGGAAGGCCAATTTTAAGAAATTAAGAGGTGACCTGGCGAAAGTGGACTGGATACAGTGATTTGAAGGAAAATCAGTGGCAAACCAGTGGGAGGCATTCAAGCATGAGATACTACAGGCAGTGTAGACATGTTCCCACAAAGATAAAGGGTGGTCCTGCCAAATCTAGTTATCTAGAAGCTTACTGGGTAAGTTAAAGCAGAAAAAGAAAGCTGATGACAATCACAAAAATCTTAATACTTTAGAAAGCCTGGAGGAGTATAGAAAGTGCAGGGGTAAAGTAAAAAAGGAAATTAGATAAGCAAAGAGAGGACATGAAAAATTGGCAGGTAAAATCAAGGAAAACCCAAAGATGTTTTATCAGTACATCAACAGCAAGAAGATAACTAAGGCAAGGGTAGGACCTATCAGAAATGTACAAGGGAATTTATGCATGGATGTAGATGATGTGGGCAGGGTTCTTAATGAGTTTTTTGTCTCTGGAGAGGGCTGATGTAGACAATGTAGTTAAAGAGGAGGAGTGTGAAATATTAGATACAATAAGCAAAATGAGAAAGTACCAGAGGGTCTGACATCCTTGAAAGTGGATAAATCGTCAGGGCTGGATGGATTGCACCCAGGTTGTTAAAGGAAGCCAGGGAGGAAATAGCGGATGCGCTGAGGATCATCTTCAAATCCTCACTAGATACAGGAGAGATACCAGACGATTGAAGGTCTGCGAACGTTGTACCATTGTTTAAAAAGGGTGTGAGGGCTAAGCCAAATAATTATAGGCCGGTCTGTCTGACCTTGGTGATGGGTAAGTTGTTAGAATCTATTCTGAGGGACAGGATAAACTAAAGGCACGGATTAATCAGGGATAGTCAGCATGGATTTGTTAAGGGAAGGTCATGTCTTACTAACTTAATTGAGTTTTTTAAGGAAGTAACAAGAAGGATTGATGAGGGTAATGCAGTGGATGTGGTCTACATGGATTGTAGTAAGGCATTTGACAAGGTCCCACATGACAGACTCGTCAGTAAAATGAAAGCCCATGGAATACAAAGCCTGTCCACCATCTACAAGGCACTAGTCAGGAGTGTGATGGAATACTCTCCACTTGCCTGGATGGGTGCAGCTCCAACAACACTCAAGAAGCTTGACACCATCCAGGACAAAGCAGCCCGCTTGATTGGCCCCCCATCTACAAACATTCACTCCCTCCACCACTGACGCACAGTGGCAGCAGTGTGTACCATCTCCAAGATGCACTGCAGCAACGCACCAAGGCTCCTTAGACAGCACCTTCCAAACCCGCGACCTCTACCAACTAGAAGGACAAGGGCAGCAAATGCATGGGAACACTACCACCTGCAAGTTCCCCTGCAAGTCACACACCATCCTGACTTGGAACTATATCGCCGTTCCTTCACTGTCGCTGGGTCAAAATCCTGGAACTCCCTTCCTAACAGCACTGTGGGTATACCTACCCCAAATGGACTGCAGCGGTTCAAGAAGGCAGCTCACCACCACCTTCTCAAGGGCAATTAGGGATGGGCAATAAATGCTGGCCTAGCCAGTGACACCCACATCCCTAAATGAATATTAAAAAAAAAATACAGGGGAATGTGGCAGGTTGGATCCAGAATTGGCTCAGGGACAGGAAACAAAGGGTAGTGGTCGATGGATGTTTTTGCGAATGGAAAGCTGTTTCCAGTGGCGTTCCACAGGGCTCAGTGTTGGGTCCCTTGGCGTTTGTGGTATCTGTTAATGATTTGGATTTAAATGTGGGAGGCATGAATGGGACATTTGCTGATGACACAAACATTGGCCGTGTAGTTGATGGTGAAGGGGACAGGAAGATATCAATGGTTTGGTTGAGTGGACGGAAAAGTGGAAAATGGAATTCAAACCAGAGAAGTGTGAGGTAATGCATTTGGGGAAGGCAAATAAAGCAAGGAAGGATATTGAGAGGGGCTGAAGAAGTGCACCTTGGAGTACATGTCCACAGGTCCCTGAAGGTGGCAGGACAGGTAGATACAGTGAAGACATATGGAATGCTTTCCTTTATTGGCTGAGGTATAGAACTCAAAAGCAGGGATGTCGTGCTGGAACTATATAAAACGCTAGTTAGGTCACAGTTGAAGTATTACAGTTCTGGTCACCACATTACAGAAAGGTCATAATTGCTCTGGAAAGAGAACAGAGGACATTTACAAGAATGTTGCCAGGGCTCAAAAGTTGCAGCTATGAGGAAAGATTGGATAGACTCGGGTTGTTTTCCTTAGACCAGAGGAGCTGAGGGGTGACTTAATAGTGGTGTACAAAATAGAGTAGACAGGAAGGACCTGTTTCCCCTAGCAGAGATGTCAATTACCAGGGGGTACAGATTTAAGGTGATTGGTAGAAGGATTACAAGGGACATGAGGAAAAACTTTTTCATCCAGAGGGTTATGGGTATCCGGAATTCACTGCCAGGAATGGCGGTGCAGGCAGAAACCCTCAGTTCTTTTAAAAGGTACCTGGACTTGCATCTGAAGTGCTGTAACCGGCAAGGCTATGGACCAGGTGCTGGAAGGTGGGATTAGATTGGGTGGCTAGTTTTCTCGGCTGGAACGGACACAATGGACTGAATGGCCTCCTTCTGTGCTGTAATTTTTCTATGGTTCTATGATGCTGGACTCGCTAACCAGATTTCATGAGTTCATAATCTCACCACGCCATGTTGTTGCACTTGATTCACAAAGTTAGTAATTTGCAGACTAGCATCAGAAAACAACAATGAACGTTGCCAGATCATTGCAAAAAAAAAAATTCACTATGTCCTTCAGGGAAGACAATTTACCACCTCTAGCTGGTC